>NC_065581.1:115269018-115576659 GCF_024542745.1 Macaca thibetana thibetana | reverse complement strand
CCAACCTTCTTTCTTCATTTTTCCTCATTATTCTGATGTTTTTAGCTGTTATTACCCGCAACATTCTCTCCAATTCCTTCTATTTAAAATTCATTTCTGCTGTTCAAATTGTGTTATCTTGTATACAAAAAACATATTGTATTACATCATATTTTTCTCTGAAAAGGATCTCAGTGACAATTCATTTAAGACAAAGTTACTGAAGAGAGAGGTCCTGTTGCCACCCAACAGAGGGACATGAGAGCAACAAAGAAAAACAGTGAGGAAGTCTGCTGTCTTCCAAACAATGTGTCCCTATTTCTACAGGAGACTTCTCAGCTTGACGGTTAACAACATGATATGGTTTGGCTGTGTCCCCACCCAAATCTCATCTTGAATTGTAGCTCCCATAATTCCCAAGTGTTGTGGGAGGGAGCTGGTGGTAGATAATCATGGGCATGGTTTTCTCCATACTGTTCTTGTGGTAGTGAATACGTCTGACAAGATCTGGTGGTTTTATAAGGGGAAACCCCTTTCACTTGCTTCTCACTCTCTTCTCTGGTCTGCTGCCATGTGAGATGTGTCTTTCACCTTCAGCCATGATTGTGAGGCCTCCTTAGCCATGTGGAACTGTGAGTCCATCAGACCTCTTTCTTTTGTAAATTGCCCAGTCTTGAGTATGTCTTTATCAGCAGTGTGAAAATGGACTAATACACAAAACTACCACAAGTTCCTAAGAAAGATTACATTTTTGTTCCCCCCCCCCCCTTTAATAACTTCTTTAGATTTGGAGACACATTAGCAGAAAGAGGTTCCATGTTCTATAGTAAGAAAACTATGATGTCCATTCCTTGCTTTGAGCTTAAAGATGAAAACCCAAATATATTATAATCATAGTAGGTAAATTACTTACAGAAGGTATTGGGAGTACAATGACCTTCAATTGGCTTGGTTAAGCATTGGTGACCTTAGAGAAGATTTCTGGATCCAAAAGTTCCCATTTCCCAGAGGGCGGGATTGTTGGATTTTGTGTGTGTACACAGTCTCCTGTGGTCAGCATCACTTTTACTTGCAAGAGTAGATTTCAGAGAAAAATGGATTTCTTGTTTCTATCTCCCAAAACCTCAAAGCCTGTTCGTTAGGATATAGACATGCCCATCCACCTGGTTTTCCTCTTCTCTGTGAGGACCTGCAAGAAGCAAATAAATCTCTGGCACAAAATTGCATTGTGTGCGGGGCCGCCCTGCCTAGCATGCTTCCATGTGGCCACAGCTCCGGAAGCCATTGCTGCTGCTAAGAGGGTGCCCCTGGTTCCACGCTCCTTTTCATTTTTCTGTAAAGAACATCCGATGTAGTAAAAACTCACATGTCTGATTTTCTTTGAAGAACAAAGAACTGGCATTCTCAAGAAGTTCATAATACTTTCTTATTTTTGTTTAAGGCTGAAATGATGAAGCCTCCTTATTTTTGACTTTTCAATTATTTTTAATTATGAACTATTCCAAACACAAAAAATGAGTGAGACTAATAAAATATATATCCAATATTTCCAAAGCACTCACCCACCCCTTAGGCTGAAAACGTGACTCTGTTAATTTGCTGCATGCTTCCTTCTGACTTTTCTGATCATTCTTGGCGCCTCGGAGGAGGCTGAGAAGCATCAGTTTTAGAATCAGATCTCGGTTCAAATCCTAGCTACGTCACTAGTTACCCTAGGTACTCTAAAATAAGTACTTCACCTCTTTGAGCTTCAATTTTCTATTTCTGAAAGAGAATAGTAATGCCCACCTCTTAGGATTGTGAGGCTGAAATGAGATCACTGGAATGCACTTAGCATGATACCTGACACATGGTAAGCACCCAGCAATGGGTCCTTCGTTCTATAGCTGTTTCCTTGATGTAGATTCTGGTAACTCCATTTGCTATAACTTAGAGCAAGCCTAGTTCCCAATCCTCCACCCCACTCCACACCCTATTTTCATTGGATTTTTACTTTTTTATTTTTTTTAATTAAAAAAAATTATTTTGAGACTGAGTCTCACACTGTCATCCAGGCTGGGAGTATAGTGGTATGATCTCGGCTCACTGCAACCTCCACCTCCTGGGTTCAGGCAATTCTTGTGCCTCAGCCTCATGAGTAGCTGGGATTACAGGCGTGCACTATCATGCCCAGCTAATTTTTGTATTTTTAGTAGAGATGAGGTTTCACCATGTTGGCCAGGCTGGTCTTGAACTCCTGACCTCAAGTGACCTGTCCATCTTGGCCTCCCAAAGTGCTGGGATTACAGGTGTGAGCCACCAGGCCCAGTCTTATCTTTTTATTTTTAATTTTTTTTAGAGACATAGTCTTGCCTTGTCGCACAGGCTGGTGCAGTGGCACAATCATAGCTCGCTGTAGCCTTGACCTTCTGGGCTCAAGCTATCCTCCTGCCTCAGTCTCCCAAGTAGCTAGGATTACAGGTATGTGCCACCATGCCCAGCTAACTTTTTTTTTTTTTTTTTTGGTAGAGACGGGGGTCTCACTCTGTTGCCCAGGCTGGCCTTGAACCCCTGGCTTCAAGTGATCCTTCTGCCTCGGCCTCCCAAAGTGTTGGGATTATAGGCATGAGTCACTGCAACTGGCTTCTTTGGATTTTTAAAAGCAATTACATGCCCATTGGCATACCAGATATGAATCTCTTACCTTATAAGAACATTGCGGGCTTGTAGTTATCCCCGCTTTGATGCCTTTGGGTTAATTCAGGACACTAAGCAAGGCCTTTCACAATCCCTTGCCATTTTGTTTTTTCTTAAGAATATATTGTTCTCTGCATTCAAACCTGACTTTACCCAAAGTCCTTTTAAAAAAAAATCCTGCAAAAGTACAAAAGTGAAGCTGCTTTTGATTTTATGGAAGAATCAATTGCACTGGGTAATAGATTTGTGTTTAATGATTCATGATAAATATATCAGGTTTAGAGAAAGAGAGACCTAGCAAGACAGAACGAGGCTGGGAGTCAGGAATCAGTTTCACTCTGATGAACATGACCTTGAAAGAGTCCCTTCCACCCTCTCATTTTTTTGATTGTTGCAAGTGATAGGAAAATTAATGATGTGAATAATTTTATTTTTAAATAATTATAAGAGCTTCTGAGAGCACTGTATGCTATAAAGAACTTTATGCTTTGGTATTCTGTTGGAGATGGGTAATTAATAGCTTAGAAGGTAAAATAATCTGCAAAAGGAAAACAAATCAACCTTACATAATAGGGTTATTGTTTTTTAATCCCAAAGTCGCCTGTATTCTCACTTCACTCTTACTTCATGCACATCACATTTCTTAAACCATTTATGTGGAAGTGTTTGGCCAAGCTGGCTGCTTTCCGAGATTTCAACTTTCATTGGGGATCCATGTCCAAGTGCAGACAGAGTCGTTCTAAATATATCAATTTTATGAGCATGTAATGTGTCTACTCTTGCCCAAGAAGAACATAACGAATTCATTTCTTCCTCCACAAATGTTTAGTGCTATTAAGCACATCTTTCATTTTTTTATTAAAAAATTCTGTGAAGCCACAGGTTTAAAAATATGTAGTTTACGTAATTGTTCTTTTAGTATCTTCCCCACCCCAATCCCCAGGGGCCAGTTATTATTGATAAGATGTTCACCAAGCCTTATCCAAACCAGCATCAGTTACAATCATGGGCTTAACTTGTTGTTGGAGCTGGGCTGTCTATAACAAAAATGAAGGACTTTAAATGAAGCATGAAATTTTAAAATTGCACATTGTTGTTGGAAAGCATATTTAATCAAGAAATTGCTTTAGCAAATTAAGAAAACCGATGCCACTATTCCTTGACAGAATGGCAGTTGCCTCAGGGCTTTCAAAGTTGTAGTAACATAATCATCTTAGCAGCTCCCAATACAGCTACCTAATTCTTTTCTTGTTTATTTTTTATTTGATTGTATGATCATTTCTTTGTTTTAAAAATTATGCATGCTCCTATTGTGTTTTAATTTGGAAAGTACAGAAAATTGTAGACTAACAGGAAAAAATAGTTACCCACAATGCCACCATGCAAGGGCAACTAAAATGAACCACTTTCAGAAGCCTGTCTAGTCTTTATAGTATATTAATAATATTCAAGCCTCCTGTCACATTTGTTGCAAATATTTCATCAGTCCTTGTATGTTTAATCAAAGTTGTGCATGCACATAACACAAGAGTTTACAGAACCAAAGCCCTCGTTGAGAAACAGGGGCCCCCGATGGCGTCCTGCACATCACTTTCTGCTCTTTTATCTGGTTCTTTAGTATTAACTTCATATCCCTGGTTAACCTGTTATGTTGCTGCTTCTGGATTTCATTCAGCTTTATGCATTGTCTGTGCAAGAGAAGGATTTAGCTCTTTCACTGCAGCTGGCCCACCCACCACCCCCAGCACCCTTCTATGTCATCCATCCTTCTTGCCTAGATGTATGTTATTGGGGCTAAATCAATGCCCAGTGATTTTATTGTTGCGACTAGGTAGACAGGAACGACAGCTGAGCCATTATGATGATGTCTCCTTTTCTGCTTATCTTTTCATTTCCTTTATAACAAATAATTGTCTTGTTTTGTAAATTTATTTACATACTTTTCTATGATCCCCAATTTATCCTTGAACTCTTCTCGAGTTGTGTAAATCTCCCTGGAGCCTTCACACACATTAGGTGTTGTATCAGTGTGGAGTTGATGAAGTCTGTCTCTCCTGGGGTCTTGCCTGCTCCCATCAGGACAGGTTGCTCGCTCAGCCTCATGCTCAGGTGTATCTTAGGATCTCCTTTCACTCTCTTCTGTATCAATATGGTTTGGCCATGTCCCCACCTAGATCTCGTCTTGAATTGTAGCTCCAACAATCCCCACATGTTGTGGGAGGGACCCGGTGGGAGGTAATTGAATCATGAGGTTAGGTCTTTCCCTTGCTATTCTCGTGATAGTAAGTCTCACAAGATCTGATGATTTTATAAAAGGGAGTTTCCCTGCACAAGCTCTCTTCTCTTGTCTGCTGCCATGTGAGACGTGCCTTTCACCTTCTGCCATGATTGTGAGGCCTCCTAGCCATGTGGAACTGTGAGTCCATTAAACCTCTTTCTTTTGTAAATTGCCCAGTTCGGGGTATGTCTTTATCAGCAGCATGAAAATGAACTAATATATGTATTCACTCCAATTTCCTGCATTACCATATTGTATTTTTTCCCTTTTGCTGCTGTAACAACTACAGCAAGCTTAGTAGCTTAAAGCAACACACATTTATTTTCTTACAATTCTGGAGGTCAGAAGTCTGAAATGGGTCTCACTGGGCTCAAACTGAAGAGTCAGCAGAGATGTGTTCCTTCTGGAATTTCTAGGGGCAAATCCATTTCCTTGACTTTTCCAGCTTCTAGAGGCCACCAGCATTTCTTGACTTGTGTCTCCTTTATCTTCAAGGCCAGTATTGTTGCATCCTCAGATCTCAGACTCGCCTTCTCCTCTCTCCTTCCTTAATTTATCAGGACCCTTGTGATTACATTGGACTCACGTGGGTAATCCAGGATCCTCTCCTCAGCTCAGGATTCTTAACTTATCACATCTGCAAAGTACTTTTTGCCATGTAGGGTAACATATTCAAGGTATCTGGAGATGAAGACATGGGCATCTTTGGGGGACCATCATTCTGCCTTCTTTCCTCAGCCTCCAGTAACTTCTCAAGAAAAGGTGCATGGGACAGAAGTCATCTGAAATACTGCATTTCTGAAAATATCTTTATTTTACCCTTGATTGATAGTTTGACGTGATATAGAATTCCAGATTGGAAATCTATATTAATCAAGATAGGTTAGGGTGATGCAATTATAATAAATTCCAAAATCTCAGTGGCTTTGCACATTCGAGTTTATTTCTTGCTCATATAAGAAATCGCTTATATAGCTCAAGGATCCAGGCTGTTTCCATCTTGTGGCATTGCCCTCTCAACACAGGACCTCCAATGTTACTGTGGCACAGAGCAGAAAGGAACTAGAGGGGCACGTAGGAAGACTTTTCATCCCTTCAGCCTGGAAGTGACACGTGTCACTTTTTTTTTTTTTTTTTTTTTTTTTTTTTGGAGACAGACTTTTGCTCTTGTTGCCCAGACTGGAGTGCAATGGCGTGACCTCGGCTCACTGCAACCTCCGTCTCTCTCAGAGGGTTCAAATGATTCTCCTGCCCTCAGCCTCCTGAGTAGCTGGGATTACAGGCACCTGCCACCACGCCTGGCTAATTTTTGTATTTTTAATAGAGATGGGGTTTCGCCACGTTGGCCGGGCTGGTCTCAAACTTCTGAGCTCAAGTGATCCACCCGCCTCAGCCTCCCAAAGTGTTGGGATTACTGTCATGAGCCACTGCGCCCGGCCGACTCGTGTCACTTCTGTGAGCAGTCCATTAGCCAGAACTGGTCGCAAGGCCCCACTCAACTGACAGGCGGCTGCAAGATGGAGCATATGAGTACTCTGAGCGTTGAATATCTCTGCCACAAAATCATGTCCCCTCTGAATGTGAAGGTTTTTGCCAGTTTTATTCTAGCTTCCAGTATTTCTGTTGAGAAAACGAATTCCTGATCTTTTATATGAACATCTGATCTGTCTCTATGGAAGCTTCTTATTCTTCATGTTCTAAAATTGTAGAATTCTGTGTCTGGTGTTTATAAGTTTCATGTAGCATTCCAGATACTTGGTGGACCTTGCAATCTAGAAACAGATACCCTGTTCTGGAAAATTTGCTTGATGTTTTCTTTTCAAGAAAGACAGGATTTTACTCTGTCACCCAGGCTGGAGTACAGTGGTGTGATCATAGCTCACTGCAGCCTTGAACTCTTGGGCTCAGGTGATCTCCCTCCCTCAGCCTCCTGAATGGCTGGGACTACAGGTATGTCCCACCATGCCTGGCTAATTTTTTTTTTTATTTTATTTTAGTAGACACAAGGTGTTGCTATGTTGCCCAGCCTGGTCTTGAACTCCTGGGCTCGAGCAATCCTCCCACCCCGGCTTCCCAAAGTGCTAGGATTACAGGCATGAGCTATTGCATCTCTCCTGGTTTTGATTTTTAAATTTTTTATGAATTTGGAATCTTGCTTTGTTGCCCAGGTTGGTCTTGATCTCCTGGGCTTCAGTCATCCTCCCACCTCAGCCTCCCAAGGTGCTGGGATTGTAGGTGTGAGCCACCTTGCCTGTTTCTTCCTCTGCATTTTCATTTTTTGTCATTCTGAACCTACTTTTATTTGGATTTTGGACCTCCAAGAGTAGTTGTCTGTGTTTCTTGGCTTTGTTCCTATCATTTTTTCTTTGTATTTTTTGCTCTACTGTCTAGAAGAGTTTTGAAACTGTCTTCCACCCCTTCTGTTGCATTGCTTCCTTGCTGTTCTCATATGTTTAATTTACAAGAGCTTGTTGTTGTTGTTCTCTGAATGTTCTTTATTATGACATTCTTTGGTTCCATACAGGGTCTTTACATTTCATACTAAAGGTTATTATGGGTATTTTTATTATTTTTTGGTTGCTATTCTGGATGGAATATTTTTCCACTATGTTTTAAATTTATTGTCGTAAATATTGAAAAATTACTGATATAATGTCGTGTTACTGAACTTTTTATTTATTTCAATAATTTTTCAATTATTTTCTCTTTCCTTTTTTTGATAGAGAATCAAAGCATGCACTTTATCTCTTTATCCAATTCTGGTTTAAGTTTTATAGCTTAAATCATATTACGTAATGTAAAGTCCATGGTAGGAGACTGTGTATTCATTATCATCACGTCTGCCACATTTAGGACATGTACCTATTTATTTGACAATAAATACATGCCAAATGAATGAATGGTGGTTATGGACAGTATCTTTTGCTTCAAGTTTTAATAATATTAAAAGTGTTCTGTCATTGCATATAATTGTAATTTTTAGTTTAAGGTACATATTCTTTATCATGTTAACAAAATATTATTTTTAAATTTTCTGAAAGCTACAGTTATTCGAGAAAATATGTTTCCTTTGTGGGTTGTGATCTTGCACTCAGGAACATTTGTTGAATTAGCTTAATTCAACTTTATTTTATAAACTAATAGGGTAAAAACTAGTGGGGACAGACAGGTTGAGACATGCAGACAGGCACCATTTATCACTGTTTGATTTGTTATAACATTTTTACTGGTAACCTGGAAGAGGAAATGCTCAGAAAAATCTGAGTTTGCAGGTGACTCTAATATTTTTTCTGGTACTACTGAACCACAGGACTATCTACTAAGCTCAGAGTCTCTGTCACCTATATTATTGGGCTTCCTCCCAGGACAATACTGCAGCCCAAAGAGGCTGTCAAAATACTGGACACCCTGGAGCACAGAATATAACTGTGTCTTGTGCAAGCTATGATTTATCTGTGTCTGAGAGATTCTATGCAGTTTTAGTCAACAAAGACCAAGAGAGGCGTAACTGACTGGAGAACATTCAGAAACTAATAACCAAAATGATCTTGGGAGGTAGCGGCAAAGACTAAATTAATTATGATTCTTGTCAGGGGAGACACTGACTCTGGAAAATCATCAAAGCCTATAAAACCAGAAGCAGTGTGTTTGAGGTGAACACAAAACTCTTCACCAAGGCCTTGAACACAACTCTGGTCTGAAATTAAATAGACTCAAAGTGCCTCAAATCTTAAATACAATATGTCAAAGACAAATTGAAGGACATTTTGTTTCTTGTGGGGGATAGTAAACAGCTGGACTTCATTTACCCAAATGACAGTACAGGCCAAAACTATAAATTAGTCCCTATAAAAGTTGATATATATTCATGGATGACGAATCCACAGTGGATTAGGAAAAGTGCAAGATTGTTTAGAGGGACAGCCTAATATTTTGGAGTTGACGTTCTTGAATCCAGTAAGATCATTCTTATTTTATATATAATAAAATAAGAAAATTAGCAAAAATTATTTTCAAAAAGAATATTGTTTAGTGGTTATTGACTCTTATTTACAATTTAGTAATCTTTTTCTTTTTTGAGACAGAGTCTCACTCTGTCACCCAGGCTGGAGTGCAGTTATGCAATCCTGGCTCATGGCAGTCTCCACCTCCCAGGTTCAAGCGATTCTCCTGCCTCAGCCTCTTGGGTAGTTGGGATTACAGGCACCCACCACCACACCCAGTTAATTTTTGTGTTTTCAGTAGAGACCGGGTTTCACCATGTTGGTCAGGCTGGTCTCGAACCCCGACCTCAAGTGAAGTCCTCAGCCTCCCAAAGTGCTAGGATTACAGGCGTGAGCCACTGCACCCAGCCAATTTAGTAATTTTTGGTTCTTGTCTCCAAAGCATTCACTGGGCTGCACCTGCTCACATTCCCCATCTTGTAAGGCTTTCCTTAAAGCCTCTACCTCCTGCAGTTGCCCTAGGCAGAAGCTCAATATTGGGAAAGCATCAGCAGCAGGAGTTTGAAGATCCTGGTCCAAGTCCTGGCTCCCATTCCTCCTAGTCTTCATCCTGGCAAAGCCAAGTACTCTCTCTCTGAGTTTTGTTTTTCTCGCTTATAAAATAGGAAGTAATGATTTCCCAGTATTCTTCACATTCACATTTTTGTGAAGAGGAAATCAAGTTAACATTTCTAGAAATGCTTTGGGAGCCATAAGGTGCTGGCTGTGCACTGATGGGTACAGATGGGGTGGCCTGTTTTCCAAACCTCTGAGTCATTACTTCTCTCTGACACCGTGCAGATGAACCCCCATGTGGCCTCTTGCTCTGGCAAGCTGGTTTGATTATGTGCAGGGCTCCTCTGCCCCTGAAGCCTAAACGCTAGTGAAAGGCAGGCTGGGCGGAGACCCTGGCAGTTCTCTTCTAGGCTCACACAGTCATCTTGACCTTCAGCTCCCCTTCCTCCACCCCATGGAAAGGGAATTGTCAGTGTAGCCCCCTAAAACCTAGGGTAGAGCAAAACCAGTTAGACCTTCCCCCTGCCTTTCCCTGGGGTGAGACCTAGACTCCCCATTGGCTCCCTTCCCCTCCCCAGTCCCCATTAAGGGGAAATTGGGAGTCATTTGCTTTCTGTACTAGCTGTGTGGGACATGAGAGAAAAATGAGCAATGTGAAGCCAGCCAACAACAGAAGGAGACCCAGGGAAGGAGCCAAGTGGAAAACAGCCTGAAAAACCTTTGTGCCATCCTTTGAGAGTATCATTTCCTACCACCAGAGTCTTAATTCTGTCCTTGAGGAATACATGATCTTAGGGCTTCACCTCCTCCAAGAGGAAGGCAGCCTCGGGCTCCTGTTAGAGATCTTAGCGTGCGAAACTGCAAAGCACTTAGAATGTCACTTCTGATCTTGTAATATTCTCCTGTAACAATAGCTGGCACACATCATTATACATCGTACTGTTACCTGTATGCATATATTTTTACTCCCCAACTATATTGTAATTCCCTAAGGGCATGGAACATATTTTATACATCTTTTTTGGCTAATGGATATGTACTAATTATATGTACCTAGAGGAATCCTTTCATCTGGCAGTCAGAGGGATCCAGAATGAACTTGTCAGTTACGTAAGCCCCATCCAGCATGATTCCACGATGCAGTGCCTCTAGAGCGGTGCTGCAGGACGTGGAGCATCACAGATGATTTGGAGAGATGGACGCTTCTTGCCCAGAGTCACTTATCTGCCTGGCTTTGATCTTCATGCTTCTCCCATTTCTTTCTTCTTCTTCAAAACCAGATGTCTTCCTCCCCTTGGCCAAAAAGAATATACCAGTGAAGTGGTATGTCAGGGCATTAATAACGAGAAGTGTGCAGACTGTCATTTATGAGAATTTCAGGTTCTTTGATTAAGAATATGATTGTTTGCTACAATTTAACTTCATGGGTGAATATAGCAAAAAATAGGCAAAAATAACTGATCTGGGCTTGTCATCTGTCTACTTAATGGACAAGGTATGAGGGTTATCTAATTGACGTTTCTAAAGTTACAAAATATGTTCAGATACAAGATGGTCACTGAGGAGAGATAGTATTAGCTTGACTGCCATTGTATTAGGCTGGTGCAAAAGTGATTGCGGTTTTTGTCATGAAAGGCAATAGTATAGTAGTCAGAGGCTTAACTTCTGAAGCTTAGTGAACTCACATTCACTTGAAGACTCTGCCTCTTACTAACTGTGATTTGGGACAGATTTCAGAATTTCTGCTATCCTCAGTTTCCTCATGTACAAAGGATCCTATTGGATAGGGTTGTTGAGAGAATCAATTGAAAGAAACCATCTAAAATGCTTAGCAGAGGCCTAGTCTATCCTGGGTTAATGAAAGTCTAGTCAGTTGTTGGCGTGGTATGAGTTAGTGGGTTTGATGTGCACACAGAAATGCCTGTGCAAATACAGAGGAAGAGTTCTAAGAGTTACAGCAACAAGCAGAGTTTGAGTTGTGTAAGCCTTCAAAAGTGTGTGCTCTGACCTCTGATGCTGCCATTTTAAGTTATTCTAAATTGGTTAACCACAGACAGGACTAAAGCAAGAATAATGAATATATTTTATTTATTTTATTACAGTAAGACAAAAGAACAGATTTTCTTTAATGTGCACACGACAAATAATGTGAGAGAAAAAAATCTCCGTGTTCGGTAGGATTAGTATTTTCACTTGTATTCAGTCTGGCCAACACTGGAATTAATGCTACTTTAAGTATACTTTTCAGCTGTAATTATCCAAGTAAAATCAAAAGCAGTTGTTTATTGAAAAGTACTACATTTAAGATAAGAAATTTAGTATATTGCAGACCACAGTTTGGAGATCACACTGAATTATATCCCACAAGGAAATATTCTAGATACTTTGTAGGGGTGTACTTACACTAAATGTTACTCCAGATCTCAGGAAGCATATGTTGTAGGGATACCACAACACACATAGGGGAAAAATGCACTTTTAATAAGCCCTACTAATTTGACATTCATAATTCAGAAGGGAGATAGGCTGACATGGGCCTTTTTCTCTGTAAAGATCAAGAATGTGACAGATGATTGTAGGAACAATTACCTTACAAAAGAGATGTACATTACCTCATTTCAAGGACCTCTTAGCGCAAGGAAAGAAAAGGGTGACCATTTTCTTATGGCCTTCAGTCATTTCTTTGGTTTATTTAGCACTGGCTCTGGTACTAGTTGCACGGTGTAAAAATCCCCGATGCGGAGAACATTCTGCAACTCTGTCTGCAAGACGTAGAGAGCCCTAGAGTGGAAAAGTGCTAACAACTTTCATGACCTAATTTAAATTCCGTAGTGTGGCTAATTGATGAATTGTGTTTTACTGATCTGAATTGCTAATTTTTATAGATATTATTTTAACAACTGTCCATTTGTAATTATGTCAGGGTGTTTCAGGGGATTTTTTTTTTTTTTTTTTAACAGAGTCTTGCTCTGTCACCCAGCTTTGAGTGCAGTGGCACGATCTTGGCTCACTGCAACCTCTGTCTCCCAGGTTCAAGTGATTCTCCTGCCTCAGCCTCCCAAGTAGGTGGGATTACAGGTGCCCATCACCATGCCCAGCTAATTTTTGTATTTTTAGTAGAGATGGGGTTTCACCACGTTGGCCAGGCTGATCTCAAATTCCTGACCAGTGTCTGGTTTTAGCTAGGTGTAATTGTATATGTTTTGTGGCAATTGGCTCGAGTCAAATCAATTTTAAATCTGCCAGAAAAGTTTGTTTTAACTAGTTTTTATTCCTAGTAAAAATGTGCTCTCATTACTATTTTGAGTGGGTATATATAGTATATTTTTAATCAATGATATATTGGAATACCCTTTTAGAATAATAATGTTTCATCTAATCAGAAATCTGAAGAACCACTTGGTGATTACTGTATACTCAAAGCCAGTTAGTACATTAGTGAAGTCACCAAAAGAATCACTTCCATTTCAAAATCTTGGGCATTTGGTGGTATATATTTTATTTTAGTGTATGAGAAAATCAACTATTGCTATCCCAAATAACATAAGTTATTATTTTGCTTATTACATTTAATTATTTTTATTTGCCATTTAATTGAAATGCAGGGCTTCTATATTTTTAATGTGTATAAAACAAATTTATAGATTTATCATTTTATATTTTAATGATTAATATTAAATTCTCTTTTTAACTCTGTGAACATGAGTAATTTGAATTATTGAGTTACGCAGAAAACATATTTTCAGCTACCTATATCTAGTTCAAAAAGTGCCAATGAAAGATCAGTTTTCCCTTATTTTAGTTACCAAATGATCTTGTAATTAGGATTAGTTCAAAAAGAACAAAATCTTTTTACAGCATAACAAAAGGCAATTATTGATGATAAACCTGAATCATCCATTTATTGGAGGTTCAAGAACTTAAATTATTCTATCAGTTCATGTGAATCTCTTTCTCAAAACTTAGCAAAAAATATTTCAATAGTTTACTTTTAATAATCTAATTATTTACTGTTGCTTTTATGGTTGTATGACCATTGAATGCTTGAGTTATAGCTCAAAGCTATCATTCATTCAAAATTAAGGATTACAAGGATGTGTTTTCATATATTGTTTTATATTACGCTACATTTCACTTTTTTATTGGAAATAATATTTATCTTGTAATTTTCTCTTTGAGAATAAGTATGTTATCGTAAAATTCCTCCTCAATTCCTTTTGTCAGAAATTCAAATTTAATAGGCAGTAATTGAACTTTTTAAAAAGAGCACTGATCTTTAATGGTAATAATTGTGATGGCTTCTAAAGGATGTAATAGGTAGTTTCATTTGCCTTTGGTCCTGAGCAGTCTCAACAACAGAATTCCAAAAGTCCCATTCATATAAAGAGATGCCCGTGCACTTCCTACCGCTCAGATATGGCAGTGGTTTCCTTATAATGGTGGTTATGGCACTAAAAGTAGATGTTTGATTTTTTAATATTCTTCCACATATATGTATAAAATTAAAATTTCCCATCTTACTCTAAAAAGACTCTACTTGTATTCCAATTGAAGGCACCGAAAGGTGCTTTGTGTGGGCAGTTTTTGTTTAGTTTTTGTTTGGGCAGTAAGCCTGTAGGTCTTCAGGGATGCAGCGGCTCTCAAGATCTACATTATTCATGCATCGTTGTCTAACGTGTCGTTCCTGGAACTCTGCGTTAGCAGCGAGGATGTGTGCTGGCAGACCACCTCCACTTTCACTTAGAAAATTGCCAGCTAGTGATTACTTCTAAGTGATTACTTTGCTGTGCTCAAAGTACCTGTATGAAGATAAATCTTTTGCTAGGTAGTAATTCCTCAAGCACTGTCCCCTCCGAGCAAAAATGATGGCAGATATGGTGTGTTCAAATGACTGCTAAATAGGCAAGCTGCATTTTCACAGGATAGTGGATAATATTTTAAGAACGATTGTTTTGATTATGCAAATATAGAAAGAACTAGCAAAGCTTACTGGGGAAAAGCAATAGGCAACTGTTCTGCATTGTTTTGGGGGAAAAAGTGTTTGCTAATTAATGATTTGGAAGTTTGCTTCATGTTGTTGGAACTTAGCATTAATTTGATTACCTTGGGAAATACACATACATTTCACAATCAAAATAGATTATTTAAATCTCCCAAGGTAGCCCGGGATGCTATTTTTGAAACGGAGTTTCACTCTTGTTGCCCAGGCTGGAGTGCAATGACACAATCTTGGCTCACCACAACCTCCGCCTCCTGGGTTCAAACGATTCTTCTGCCTCAGCCTCCCAAGTAGCTGGGATTACAGGCATGCACCACCACACCTGGCTAATTTTGTATTTTTAGTAGAGATGGGGTTTCTCCATGTTGGTCAGGTTGGTCTCAAGCTCCCGACCTCAGGTGATCCACCCGCCTCAGCCTCTCAAAGTGCTGGGATTACAGGCGGGATGCTTTTTTGACACCCCCACTTCTACTCAGCTTTCTTTCTTTCCTTCAGAACCCTGTTCAGGGTGTGAAGGACAAGTTAAGCCATCTCCGTCTCTCTCATACTGCAGCCCACCTGTTCTTTAGGTCATAACCGCAGACTCACATCTTTAAAGAAAGTTAGCAGATCAACTCAGAACTCTTACATGGGTCTTTCTCTCCTGCTCTCTCATCAATCAGAGTAAGTTCAACTTTCTGCTAAATTGGTCTATATTTATATATGTATGTTTATAAAAGGTATGAGTTGGGTGTGCAAAAATGTAACATTATAGGTTAAATAAGGTACATTTACATGATTTAAGGTATTACTAAACGTGCATCCTAAGGTAAATAAACCCAGCACAGGAACTGCCCATTTCCACTGATGATAGAAAGGTGTCTGTTTCTAATGATTTAGTCTCAGCTTCTCAGGGGTCTCCCCTTCTCATTTCTTTCTTCCTTTCTCCTTCCGGCTGATCCAAGTTCCCAGGGGGCCTTAGGGGAACAGATCCTTATCCAGGCGCTGTCCTCTGTCCAGGATTGTCTCAGTTCACTAAGCCTGGTCTTGGGATTCAGCCCATTGCTTCCATATCTGAAGTGGCTGGCCCTGGCCCCTCCAGGGTCTCTGGTCAAGCCCAGAGGCCCTGCATCCCCCCTTGCCCTGACCCCAGGCACCTCTAGCCCTTTTTCAGAGCTTCAGAAAAGTTCCAGAAATGTCCTCATCATGAATTGCCCCAGGATCGTGTGTCTGAGAAGGTCATTCAGCCATCACCACTCTGAAACTCAAGCTCTGATGAGAAGCTGGACCTCTCTCTGAGAGGTAGAGCCTCAGAGCTCACACCCTGGGAGGCCAGCTCCTTGTTCTGTAGGACTTCCAGAACATTATCTGCGATTTCTGTCAACCTGTTCCTCCCTAGATTACTTGGCCCAAGGGAGAGAACCACTAGACCTTTTCCTAGGGACCCAAACAGCTTCTGAAATCTGATCTTGTCCTTCTTTATCCTTATCCTGTTGACTAACTGAACGTTTGTCTCCTTTTGGGAAGCAGCTAGCTCTTACCTTATTCTTACCAATCTTTGGTTCTGTTGATACACTTGATGCCTTCCCCTTCAAGGTTTACTCTTTAGAAATCCACGCCACTCTCCTCTCAATCATTTGGCGTTGGAAAATTTTGACTTTCAGGACAAATAGCTTTCACAAAAAGTCACAAATGAAAATTTAGGGCCGGGCGCGGTGGCTCACGCCTGTAATCCCAGCACTTTGGGAGGCCGAGGCGGGCGGATCACAAGGTCAGGAGATCGAGACCACGGTGAAACCCGGTCTCTACTAAAAATACAAAAAATTAGCCGGGCGCGGTTGTGGGCGCCTGTAGTCCCAGCTACTCGGGAGGCTGAGGCAGGAGAATGGCGTGAACCCGGGAGGCGGAGCTTGCAGTGAGCTGAGATCCGGCCACTGCACTCCAGCCTGGGCGACAGAGCGAGACTCCATCTCAAAAAAAAAAAAAAAAAAGAAAGAAAATTTAGAAGCTAAAAAGAGAAACAGAAGATAGAAAGTAATTATCAGAAAAAAATGTAAATGACGAATTAATGGGTACAGCACACCAACATGGCACATGTATATATATGTAACAAACCTGCATGTTGTGCACATGTACCCTAGAACTTAAAGTATAATAATAACAAAAAAAAAAAATCAGACATGAAACTGGAATTGTCTTCCTTTCTTTTTTTTTTTTTTTTTTTTTTGAGGAGTCTTGCTCTGTCGCCCAGGCTGGAGTGCAGTGGCGCGATCTCAGCTCGCTGCAAGCTCTGCCTCCCGGATTCACACCATTCTCCTGCCTCAGCCTCCTGAGTAGCTGGGACTACAGGTGCCCACCACCACGACTGGCTAATTTTTTTGTGTTTTTAGTAGAGACGGGGTTTCACCGTGTTAGCCAGGATGGTCTTGGTCTCCTGATCTCGTGATCCGCCCGCCTCGGCCTCCCAAAGTGCTGGGATTATGACTTCCTTTCTATATTGTCTCCATTCCTTTTTAAATTACATCTTTCTTTTGTTCTTGTATTAATTGTCTTATTAATTCCATGCTTTTTGGAGGGGAGAAGGATGGAGAAAGTGGTAAACAGCCTCAAATCCTTTTTGCCAGCAAAGAAATGATAATTTAAAATAGATTCAGGCCAAGCATAGTGGCTCACGCCTGTAATCCCAGTACTTTGTGAGACTGAGGCAGGCAGATCACTTGAGGTCAGGAATTCAAGACCAGCCTGACCACCGTGGTGAAACCCTATCTCTACTAAAAATACAAAAATTAGCTGGGCATGGTGGTGGGCACCTGTAATCCCAGCTACTCAGTAGACCGAGGCAGGAGAATCATTTGAACCTTGGAGACGGAGGTTGCAGTGAGCCAAGATCATGCCAGTGCACTCCAGCCTGGGTGACACAGTGAGACTCCATTTCAAAAAATAAAATAAAATAAATTGGAATACTCTATCTCTGGGTCTTTTATGTGGCACCTTTTGTGTATTTTCTGAGTTCAAATAAGCCACTGAAAAAATACCTCAGTGAAAGTTTCAATCCATGAGTTGTTTCTTTTCATCTCAAGGCTGCTTATCAGAGGACATAAAACAACATTAACTGTGACAGAAGAAAAGGACAAAGGCAGAGCAGGCTGGTATCACTGCATCAGTCCTGAACCATGCTTCGTTAAAGTCTGTACCTTGAAGAGTTTCAGGCCTTGTTGTTAATCAATAACTCTAGCCATGTAGTGTGCGATTTAAGAGAACACAAGGATCAAGGAGAAGCAGCTCTTGTCTACATTGCTTTTGCCTGTAATGGCTTCCATAATTTATCCACAAGGAGAAACAAGCAATGAGAAAAATCCTCTCTGGCCGGTCAGAGCCTGTTCATATTTTGGCAAGAAATGAAGATAAAGAGTTATCAGGTGTGGTAGATTATTCCCAAGAGGATGTGTTTTATTTTTATCTCATGATGAATCACTCTCTGATGAACACAGCAGATAGCACTTTTAACAAAATCTCTTTGGAGAATAAGTATTTAATTCTGTTACAGAATTCCAACAAGGTGGCCATTTCACAATGAACTGTCCCCTGTGAAGTACTGTAGAGCAGATACAGGGTGTACCTCAGTTGTTACTTAAAGGATCAGTTATCGGTGATAATATGCACTTAAATCCACTGGGAATCTTGTGCAAATGCAGTAGGTCTGGAGAGGGGCCCGAGATTTGGCATTTCTGACATGCTTCCAGGTTATTTTAATGACTGGTCCCTGTTTCTCCTTTTACACAGCAAAGTTTTAGAGCACCTTAGAGGGCTCAGATAACTTTGTGCAGAAATTTCTTATTGAATTAGCGGAGCCAGTAAGGACTTGCAATGCCAGTGGCTTTTATGGGCCCCTCAGCTTGCCAATCATTAGGGAAATTGCCCAACTGGAAACTAATAGTTTAAGCAAGGAAAATCCTGTCCCTGGCAAGGACAGTACCTCTGCAAACATCCATCCAGAATTGATTCTGATGTTCTGACTGTTCCTTGGAGGGTAGCTTGAAGAATGCCTTTATTTTAGACTCTCCCCACCTGCAGGCTACAGGACTTATTTTCAGGGCTATGTAAAACATTGTGTCTGTAGGAGCAAGCAAGCAATTTCTACAGTCCGTATGGGGACCAAAAATCTTCATTTTGAGGATGGGAATGACCCAAGGAACCAGTTAGAATGGATCAGATGTATTTCTGTTAATTTACAAAAGATAATTTCATTGTCAGTAATGAATGTCCCAAATGCTTTGGACACAATAAGGAGTTTCAGGAGAAAACTGTAATAGTGAGTAGTTATCCTTTTCCTGGGCTTTTGATTCCTTAACATGAAATGCTGATTCCGATGCTTTGGCTCTCCTATGTTAGTTCATACAAGCTTCTGATTTTATTAATTATTGTTTCTGTAGAGAAGAATCTGCCATATTAGATGAAAGTCACTTTATCAAACCAAGGAAAAATATTAAGTCTACTAGAAAATATAAGAGTTTTATTGACTATTGTCTTTAAATTTTTTTTTAATTATGGAAAAGTTTAAATGTACAAAAATGAAAGTATAGGTTAACAAAGCCCTGTATACATCCATCTTCTAGCTGCACCAACTTATGGTGCTAGGGGCCAAATGTGTCTCCCCCAGATTCATGTGTTGAAATCTAATCCCCAAAGTGATAGCACTAGCAGGGGAGCCTTTGGGCAGTAATTAGTTCATGAGGGTGGAACCCTTATAAATGGACTTAGTGCCCTTATAGGAAGAGATACAACTTGCTCTTGGACTTCCCATCCCCCAGAACTGTGGGAAATAAGTTTTCATTCCAGTGCAGTATTTTGGTAAAAATGTGTCATAGGTGCTGATGAATGTTTTCTATTGTACCACATTAGGAGATACAAAACGTTTGGTTTCTCTTTTTTTGCAATATTGTCAAATATAGTCTTAACTTTAAATATAGTCTTAACTTTCATACTCTCCTATGAGAGTTCAGAAATCTTAACTAAAACTCAATTCTACCTTTGATAAATGAAATATGGCAGTGGTCCCCAACTTTTTTGGCATCAGGGACCAGTTGTGTAGAAGATAATTTTTCCATGGATTGGGGGGTGGGTGGGGAGGATGGTTTCAGGATGAAACTGTTCCACCTCATATGGTCAGGCATTAGATTCTAATAGGGAGTGTGCAACCTATTAATGTATCCCTTGCATGTGTAGTTCACAGTCTTATCTATGATATGTAGTCCAATTTAATTTGCAATGGTTTGAATGTTTGTGTCCTCCCAAAATTTGTATACCGGAATCTAATCCCTAATGTGGTAGTATAAGAGTTGGCACTCCTTTGAGAATATAATACCGCTGCTGATCTAATAGGAGGCAGAGCTCAGGCGGGAATGCCCACCCACCACTCACCTCTTTCTGTGCAGCCCAGTTCCTCACAGGCCACAGACCACTACCAGTCCACAGCCCAGGGATTGGGGATCCCTGAAATATGGTATATAGAACTAAATATATAAAATATAATATATAAATGTATATTTCTTTGATATATATAATATAAAAGATTATGTCTTTCAGATTCTATAACAAAGTACCATAGACTGGGTGGCTTATAAACTACAGAAAGTTATTTCTCACAGTTCTGGAGGGTGGAAGGTCAAAAGGTCAAGATGCTGGCCGGTTCAGTGTCTGGTGACTGCCTGATTCCTGGTTCACAGGTGGTGCCTTCTCTCGTGGTGGAGGGGGCATGGCAATTCTCTGGGGTCTTTTTTTTTTAATAAGAGCACTAATCCCATTTATGCCTCAGGACCTAATCACTTCCCCAAAGTCCCACCTCTTACACTGTCATATTAGGGTTTAGCTTCTGGTGTATCAATTTTGGAAAGACACAAACATTCAAATGATAGCAGATTAAATTGGACTACATATCACAGAAAACACAAAATTAAAGTGGCCTATACAAGATGGAACTTTAACAAGTCTAAAGATAGGCAACTCTGAGTGGTATGACATCCCCACAGTCATCCAGGAACCACATTTTTGCATGCATGTCTTCCACGCTTAAGATTGCCTCACGGTCCAAATTGCCCCTGAAGCTCTAGCCATCATATCTGCTTCTCTGACTGGTAACAGAAATGGAGATGAGGGCGTAGGAAAAAAAAAAAAGCCCTACCTCCCAGCTCAGCCAGTCCTAGACCCCAAACAGGGATGTCTGCACATTTCAAAATGGCAATTCATACCTTCAAAAAAAGCAGGAAATGTTGTAAAGTCAGGATTCACACTGTGGGAAGTTATCAAAATATTGATAAGGTATTCAAAGACTTTGGGCAGCCACAAATGATAAATGTCCATTACATGTAGTTTAGAATTGTATCCTAGTGCAACTGTTATTATGTAAACATGATTACCAAATCTTGGGAAAAAAAGATTGGCTCAAATATGAAAAATGGAGGAATGCATAAGAATCCTGAGAAATCCTTTGCTAACATATTGTCAGTATTTGATAAATTTGTGTCCTAACACCAGGCTGAAAAGGAAGCTCAACTCAGGTTTGCCTAAGAAGAAGCAGGACTCCTGATTTGAAGGGTGGTGTGGGGGAGGGTTTCTAGTGGAGAATGGATGCTTAAGCCAGTGGTGGGACGTGGGTGTTACGTAGTTTTACCCAGTGCTCTAAAGAAACATGAAACAAATAGCTTCTCCAGCAACCAGAGCCAACAGACTGTCACTTCTCTAAACATTTAAGCTGCTTTCATGCACTTCTGTTTTCAAAGTAAATGGTCTATTCGGCTGTTTGCTTTTGTTGTTTGTTTTGGCAGGAAATTTGAATAGGGACAGAATAATAGCTAAAATGTATTGGGTGCTTACTGCGTGCCACACACTATTTTGGGTAGTTTACATTTAAACATCACCGGCCATAATACTGGCATTATTACTAGCCCATTTTACAGATGGATAAATTAAGGCACAGAGAGCTTAATTTGCCGAAAGTCATGCTGCGGGTAAGAGTAGGGATTTGCACCCTGGCACTATGTTGTACTGTAATAGATCCACCCTAACACATATCCTCCCATGAGTATATTTGGCAAATTGTGAAGGGAAACAAGGGGAGGGCGAAGGGGGCATTGGCTCTAATTCACTTCATCATAGAGGGTAAAACAGGCAGAAGAGATTGTCTGGGGTTCACAGTGTTAGTGCAGACATCGTTCTGGATCCTGGGTGCCGCCCCCTCTTTAGCGCCTCACTCACTGGCGGATCTTAGCCCAGGAAGCTGAGGGCAATCTTAGGCCCTCAAACTTGCCACTCATCTGAGCTCCCCTCCTCCTTTCTACCACTCCTTCACGTCCTCCACTTCTGAGAGCAGTTTTGAGTCACACCCCTTGTGGGAGATGCCTCAACCCTACCCTGAAACTGACCCCTACCCCCACATCGCCCCAGCACCTTGCATTTGAGCACACCACGTCCCAGGTTGTGCAGGCCTCAGATTTTGACTACAGTGTTGTAATATGTATTTGGCCTGTAACTTGTGCTGAGATGCATGGATAAGCCATTTTAATTTCGGTGTATAGCAAAACCCAACCTTGACAGAAAGTGTGGACTAACACAGGCAATTTCTTCCTGCCTTGCTCATCACGTTGCATAGTTAGAGCCAATCCCTCAAGCCCTCCTTACCTCCTCCCTTCCAGTTCCCATGTGCTCCCCTGATCTGATGCAACACCATGGCCTAGCCTCGTGCAGTGTGCAAAGAGGAGAAAGGAGTGAAGAAAGGGAAGACGAGGGGAGGGGTCCTAGGCAGGGCTTGGAGGCTGTGACAGTCACCCTATAGGCTCCAAATTGAGAGAGTGGCCTGGGGAGGAAAGACTGCTTAGGGCAGCAGCACCCTCCCAACCCCCCTTTCTTCCCCCTCAGCCATTTGCTCTGTTTTCTGGAATATCTGCCCCTCTCTCATCCACCAACTGTATACACTGCTCTGAGAGCTGGGACTTACTCACCTTCATAGCTGCATTTAGCCCATTACCTAGTACACAAGGTCATGCACATAGCAGGACCTCAATAAATATTTAATGAATACAATTCCGTGTTTATTATCACAGTCCTTGAACTCACAAAAGCTGAAGTCACATACTCACTATATATAAAGAGACTATCTTTACCCCATGACTCTTAAAAGCGAGATTGCTTGGACCATTCATCAGTGGAAGAATTACCTGGGGTGCTGTTAAAAATATAGGTTCCCAGGCTTCACCTGAGAGTGTGATTCAGTGGAGCTGGGGATCTGAATTTTTAACATGTGTCCCCGGTGACTCTAAGGCAGGTAGACCGTGGAACTCATTTCAGAAATGACCTCAGCAGCGTTTCTTGATCTTTCTTAAATCTCTGTCACTCTTGCTTGACACTCTATACTGCCCTCTCTGTGCATTGATAACTGTGGGTCCCTGGTGGCTACAAGCCACATGTGCCTTGCACCAGAAGGGGCATTGTTGTGACTGAGTCCGGATGACCTTAGGAATGAAACCCGAGCCCTCATGGGGTTAAAATTCCAGAAGGGCCTTAGTGTTTGCTGCAAAATCATCGTTGAGGAGGAAAACCCCACTGCTTTATGAATTGAATACTAACCTGGAACTACTCCCAAATCAATTGGACTTTGGTTTCTCATTCAGAATCTTCACTGAATGTTAAGTGAGTTTTAAGATACCATTTCCATGTAAAAAGCTTATAAAGACTTGTTTGAGAGTGTACTTGGAAAAGAAACATTTTTATCCTGTCTTACATACGTAATCAAAATTAATGGCTTTTCCCCCAACCTATCTCTGCTACTTTCAGCTGTTAAATAGCCATTTGATTTAATATAGCACCCGATGACTCCCTCATTCTTCAGTGATCTTCAGCAGCTGACACCTGAATTTGTTTGCAGACAATGTGCTTTTAAAAAATTTGGCCTGCTGGTACTTTTGATGTAAATTTTATAGGGCCATCGTCTTTAGATTTTTCTTTATCAAACAAAATACTCTTTTTTATTATTCTTACTTACATTCTTATGATGATTAAAATATCACAGGAAATGTATGTGGTTGAGTCCATATTTACTAACTATATTTTATGATTAGGTTCTGGCAGATGGCTTCTACCATACATAATAAAATGTCAGAGGTGCAGCAGTAACCTTGTTATGGTGTGCATTTGAACTCAATCCTAGCACCGTGCTAGGTCCCAGGGCACATCCTTTTTTCTTTACTTTCTTTATCTTATTCTTTTTATCATTAAACTTTTTTTAGTTCTATTTTTAATTTGTGCATTTTTGTTATTTGGAAGATATCTTTGTTAGCCACCTTGCATCTTTTCTGGAATAGACTAGGATATGTATAAATATATATCTTTAATGAACGTGAATAGAGAAAACCAAGATATTTATATTGTCCAACTTTTGGTTCATTTTGATTCCCACCACCATCTTTGCATGGCTGTTGCTGTAAGCCTGTGATCTTTACTATAGCACTCTGATTTCCTGCAAGAAAAATGAAACTGAGCCCCCTTAATACCCAGTCTCCAACTCCCTAGCATTCCCTACATACAAATGCTTCCTCCCACACAGTTAGGATGTGTCTTTCTCCTCCAGATACCTCTACTGTGGGGTGCACCCCCACCTTCTCTCCAACAAGGCTGTCAAAGATTCCGCTACCTCCTCACTGCCACTGAGCGCCCTCCAACATGGCTGCCACCACCAGAGGTCTTGCCAGCTCACAGCCGTAATAGTTCCTCCTCCCCCTACCTGCTCCAACCCAGCCAAGGGAAATGTCAGAGTCAGTTCAAAGTTGGGAGAACCCCTCTTTCTCTCCACAGTGTGCTCAGTGTCAGAGCTCTGTGTGTGTGTGTGTGTGTGTGTGTGTGTGTGTGTGTGTGTGTGTGTGTACTTCTGTTGGTAGGAGCTACAAGTAGATGACTATGAACACCTGCTTCTATAGCCACAGTGAGTTCCCCGTCCAGCAGGGAAGAAGGTATATCTATAAGGTTTTTCTATGTAATGAAAGAATTATGCTTTCATAATCTTGTCTCACAGTACCATGGTGATCATGGCAAAATGCAGAACCCAAAAGTTTTCAAAATAGTTTGTCTTCTGAAGACTTTTATTCAGTACCAAGTTTGTTCTTGATGTTTTTCTTCTAAACATTTTGTCCTCTTTGATGAAACAAGTAATCTATGGTCATTACTTCTAAAACATATTTCCTTTTTTTATGGCGATGACACCAGTGAAGGCTTTTGGGTGTTGCCAGGTGGTTTCTGACCACTGTCACCCACTAAAATGGCTTAATTTGAGTTTGAGGACTAGAGTCAGGCAGATACAGGTTTAAAGGCCCATATTTACTAGCATAACATTGTTAAAAGAAAACATTTTACAAAATTAGCCGAGTTTATTTGAGCAAAATATGATTCATGGATCGGGCAGTTTTCAGAATCATAAGAGGTTCAGAGAGAGCTGCACCCTGCATCATGGGCAGTATTTATAGACAGAATAGAAGGCAGGTACACAAAAAACTTGATTCCTTACAGCTCAGCTTTGCGTTCATTTGGTGTGGTCTGATCAGTCGGCAGCCTGTTACTGGCTGAAACTTAGGCCGGCTTGTGATTGCCTGAGACCCAGCTATCTTTACAAAAATTAGACTCCCAGTTAGATTTCCATTCATTCACATACTGAGTTAGGTTGTGGCTTACTACATAGCAACTCAGCGTAACTCCTAGTTTAACAAGGAGAGCTTGGCTAGTTAGTAACCTCTTCAGGGTTTTCTTGCCCACACATTGAGGGCAATGATAGCCTTTACCTTATAGGGCTGGTGTGAGGGGTAAGGGGGGTCCACATGACTGAGTCCTGCCATGAGCCACGTGCCCAGCAAATGGCCCAAGGTTTTACTCCCATCCTGAGAAGAGCCACAGGGGTTTCCTCACATTCCCTGATGTCCTCACATGTCATTCTGGACTCCCCTTGGGAAGCTTTATTTCACATATTAGAAAGAAGAACATCTTTTAAATACATGGTAGATTTTGTTTCATTTTTAGGGTTTTTTATGCTAACTGTTGACCTTTAGAGGACACATTGTGAGCCTCTTGGTCCTAATTGCTGTACGTTTTGAGACAGATCTTGCTGATGTCTTTGGTTCCAGCCTCGCCCCCACCACTCCATCCTCTACACTGGCCAATGTGGTCTCTCTGGGGGCCTCCTGCTTCACCCTCTTCTGATATCCTCAGGATGAAGGGGGAGGAGCACATTTCTGCCCTCCCTTTTTCCACCTCAACCCCCTGCCCACCCTCGAGAGGTTTCTCTGTTTGCTTCTATTTGTTTGTTTTTCAGACAGGGTCTTGCTCTGTCACTCAGGCTGGAATGCAGTGGCCCAATCCTGGCTCATTGCAGTCTCAACCTCCTCAAGCAGTCCTCCCACCTCAGCCTCCTGAGTAGCTGGGACCACAGGTACACACCACCATGCCTGGCTAGTTTTTGCTGTGTTTTGTAGAGAAGAGGTTCCGCCATGTTGACCAGGCTGCTCTTGAACTCCCAGGCTCAACCTATTTGCCCATCACCACCTCCCAGTGCTTTTGTTTTTAAATAACTCCTTGTGATTTCTTGCCTGCTCTTTTAAAAGCAAGACTGGGACTCTTTAAGAGATGGTGTGTTATTTTTAATAAATCTCTGTACCCTGGCCATGTTGTGTTATTTTTGATAAATCTCTGTACCCTGACCATGTTGCCATCAGGAGCGTCAAAAGGACAAACAGCAGCTAAGTGAGCCCCCACCAGCGAGTGTTATGGACCCCTTTATAAGCTCTCCTCATTAGGCATTTCTGGCACCTAAAATAGATGGCTGGAAAGGTAATTAGATGCAGTTACTTGCAAAAGTCTCAGAGGCATTTTCTTCATAGTACACAAGAGGAGTCTATTAATTAGTTCTAACAAGAAAGGTTTAAATAACATCAGTTAATGGCCAATTGTTGGTGGTAACCGGGCAGACAGAATCCAGAGGCCCTGGGCTGAGCTTCCTCTTTTGCCTGGAAGGGGAAAAGATCCATGAAGACAGAGCTCCTGCATGTAGTCTCTCTGGGAAGATTAAATACATGCAGATTAAGGAGTTGAGAATAATTTAGTGCCAAGCTCTGTGCTAATAATTGTAAGTCCAGCGAGTGAACAGGAGAATCCCCCAGAGATGGAGGAGATGTGAGTGTTTGGGTCCAACACCAATCATAACTTGCTTTTTCCTAAGTGGTTTTATGTGTTGTATAGTATGCTTGTTGTTTGTTGGGTTGTTGTAAAAAAAGCGTCCCATCCCTATGGGGAGATTAGGCTGGAGCCCCAAAACAAAAATTCCACCTCTCCAGGGACTCTCAGTGTCTGGCAGCCTACAAGGAACAGGTATTGTGCTAGAATTAATTAAGCATGGCCCTCTCTGCGGCCATCTTTTGGGATGCACACATCCCTGGGAGCAGGAGCCCATCAAGCTTTCTGCACTCCAGGTGAACAGCGGTAGAGAAGCTTCCTCTGAGCAGGATGCACCTAGGGCAGCCTTGTGGATCGTGGAAGCACAGGAAGGGGACAGAGGTCCTTCAGCATCCAGTCGCAGTCATGAAGTGCCACTCCCCACGGTCTGGTGCCTCTGCAGCCCCATCTCCCTCCAGCTGGCTGTTCCCACTGCCTCCACCCATGCCCCACTCCTCCACTCTGTGCCCCAGCCATGTGATGCATCTCTGCCCAGAGCATGGCTCCAGACCCCTCACTCTCCCCCAACACCCAGCATCATCAGAGCCAGAGTTAGTAAGGGGGACACCAGCCACAGGAAACAACCTCAGATTTTAGCATGAGAGGGGAGTGGGGAAGAGAGCACTGGAAAGTCTCATGGTGGGGAAGAGAGATAAAATGTACACTGTTTTTTTCAAAAATGTAATTCTATTCACATACCAGGAAATTCTCCCTTTTAAAGTGTACAATTCAGTGGTTTTTAGTATATTCACAAAATTTTGCTACCATTGCCACTGTCCAATTCAAAGCATTTTCGTCACTCCAAAAGGAAACTCTGTACCCACTGACAGTCACTCCCCACATCTTCCGTGACCCCCAGCGTCTGGCAACCACTAGTCTACTGTCTGTCTCTATGATTTTGCCTGTAGGAGTCTCAGCATTTCATATAA
The DNA here is from genome assembly GCF_024542745.1 of Macaca thibetana thibetana. Taxonomy (NCBI): domain Eukaryota; kingdom Metazoa; phylum Chordata; class Mammalia; order Primates; family Cercopithecidae; genus Macaca; species Macaca thibetana. Next base: position 115,549,074 of record NC_065581.1, on the reverse strand, counting down.
ATGGAATCATACAATATGTGGCCTTTTATATCTGACTTCTCTTACTCAGCATCATGTTTTCAGGGTCTGTCCATGTTGTAGGAGGTATCAGTTCATTTCTTTCTATGGCAGAATACTATTCCTCATTTGCATAGGGATGATCTTTCTTTTTCTTTAATTATTATTATTATTTTTTTTGAGTCTGAGTCTCACTCTGTCGCCCAGACTGGAGTGCAGTGGTGCGATCTCGGCTGACTGCAAGCTCCGCCTCCCAGATTCACGCCATTCTCCTGCCTCAGTCTCCCAAGTAGCTGGGACTACAGGCGCCCACACCACACCCAGCTATTTTTTGGTATTTTTAGTAGAGACGGGGTTTCACCGTGTTATTCAGGATGGTCTTGATCTCCTGACCTTGTGATCCGCCGGCCTCGGCCTCCAAAAGTGCTGGGATTACAGGCGTGAACCACTACACCTGCCTTTTTTTTTTTTTTTTTTTTTCTTTTTGAGATGGAATCTCTCTCTGTCACCCAGGCTGGAATGCAGTGGTGCGACCTCAGCTTACTGCAACCTCCACCTCCCGGGTTCAAGCAGTTCTCATGCCTCAGCCTCCTGAGTAGCTGGGATTACGGGCATGCCCCTGACACCTGGCTAATTTTTTAATTTTTAGTAGAGATGGAGTTTCACCATGTTGGCCAGGCTGGTCTCGAACTCTTGGCCTGGCCTCAAGTGATCCATCCGTCTAGGCCTCCCAAAGTGCTGGGATTACAGGTATGAGCCTTTTAATGTCCAGCTGCCTGTACCCAACTCCCACCCTTAAAAAAATGCTTATGCTTAAAATAGTGACATTGTATAGACATACCACACTTATTTCATGGGCAGTTCAGTTGTCTCCACTTTTGGGTTATTATGAATAATGCTACGAATATTTCTATGCAAGACTTTAGGGACATATCTTGGGTATACACCTAGGAGTGGAATTTCTGGGTCATATAGTAACTCTATGTTTAACTTTTTGAGGAGCTGCCAAACTGTTTTCCGAAGTGGATGCACCATTTTACATTCCACCAGCAATGCAGGAGGCTTCCAGTGTCTTTGTGTCCTTGCCAACATTTGTCATTGTTCATCTTTTTGATTATAGTCAGCCAAGTGGCTATAAAGAGGCGTCTCATTGTGATTACTCCATGTTTTTTAATCAGTGTTTAAAGGGTTAGCATGCTCTGTGTTTCAGGGATATAAGCAAAACACTAGAGTCTCTTCCTAATTATTTTTAGTTACAGTTTTAAGAAAAATAGGCCTCAGCCGGGCTCTCGCCTGTAGCCCCAGCACTTCGGGAGGCCGAGGCGGGCAGATCACGAGGTCAGGAGATCGAGATCATCGTGGCTAACATGGTGAAACCCCGTCTCTACTAAAAATACAAAAAATCAGCTGAGCATGGTGGCGGGAGCCTGTAGTTCCAGCTACTCGGGAGACCGAGGCAGGAGAATGGCATGAACCCGGGAGGCGGAGCTTGCAGTGAGCCGAGATGGTGCCACTGCACTCCAGCCTGGGCGACAGAGCAAGACTCCATCTCAAAAAAAAAAAAAAAAAAAAAAAGAATAATAGGCTTCGAATGAGTTAGGAAAAGATTCTCCTCTCTTCCCAGCTGACACAGCCTCATAAAAGTATGGCTTGGTCCGTACATGGCATCTCTTTGCTAAGAAAAAGGCCTCTATTCCAACCTCAGGCTGGGTGCAGCTCCTCGCCCAGGATCAGGGATTGGCCAGTAGGGTGTGGTCAGAATTTTAGCCCCCTCCTCCTCCTGCAATGCCTTTGTCCAGGGCAAGACTTAGATATACAACTGTACCTGGATTGTAGTTGATGGCTTGGAAGCCAGATAGGCCAGGGTTCCTGTTTTCAGCTGGGCTGAGGGCTCTGACATTGGACAAGGGATTTAATGCCCCTGGACCTCAGTTTCCTCATCAGTAAATAATATTCATAATAATTCCTTCTGATGACTATAGCCCTCTTATGGTATTGTGATGATTCAATGAAATGAACTTTATAAAGCAGCTGGTCTAAGACCTGACAAATCCAAGTACTTACTAAACAGTAGTTAATTTTATGTCTTATCCTAAGGGACTTGGCACAGGTATTATTTGCTCTAGAAGATGGGTCAGCAAACTGTGACCCATAGGCCACATCAGCGTAATATTTTACCTCCCACAAGCTAAGAATTGTTTTGACATTTTTTAAAGGGTTGTAATCAAAACAAAGTAGACGTGACCTAAGTTTCCTGATTCTTGGTCTAGGCCATTCTCTGACAGCCCCTCGTCCCTGCCCTGCCCACCCCCACTTCAGGGCTAGATATCCCTATTCATCCGTCCCTTGTCACCTTGTCCTTATCTCTGACATAGCCCTTTTCACAAAGAAATCCCTAGGAGACAGTCACCAGCTTCTCCATCACTGCATCCTCGGGCACACAGTAGGAAGTTAGCAGTTATGAGTTCAGGGAATGAAAGGGGAGTCGGGGAGAAGAGGACACTGAAGACAGTTTTGCCAGCCACACAGTTTTGCTGAAGTCCTAAAGGGAGGGCAGACTGGCACTTGGCTTTGGCCCTCCTCCTGTGCATTGCATTTGAGCAGAACAATGCCCTTGCCCCAATTGTATCCCCAGACACGTTAGTGTGGAGGGACACTCTGAATTTCCCCTAAGCTGTCACATGTGGGCTGGACTTCCCAGGAACACATTTCTTGGTAATTCACAACTCCCTTCCGGAGAAGAAACTTGGCCTGTGGGTAACAGACCCCAACTCAATAGCTCTTGGGCCCCTCCTGGAAAGACACAACGTTCTCAGCCAGGCTGCATGAGTTCAGGATTTGCATTCTCTTGGATGGGGCTGGGCTGAGAGAAAGTGGAATGCGTGTTTTTGAGATTCTAAATAAGAAAAGCAGGTGTGACTATGCCTGCTTGATTCTATTACTTTGGGGCATTTTCAAAGAATTTCTTGTCTCCACTTATTTTTCTAATATTCATGTTTATGTTGAATTCCTCATGCAGAAACTGATGCATTGCTTTTACCCCAGAGCTTTCACTGACGTTTGATGGAATTAGCTGTGCAAACGCTGCTGACATGATATGCCCTCCTGTTTTCGTTCCTTCTGTACGAAACATGATTTTTACAGTGAACTTGAACTCTGTGTGTATGAGAGAAAAAGGAGACTGATTTGTGGCCTGACTACTTGCCCCTATAAAAAAGTCCAGAAGAGCCCACCAATTAAATCACGTAAGATGAAGGCAGGACAGCAACTGTCTGAGGGGAGCAGATGTTTAAGGTGCTTCCAGCAATTAAAGTTGAGCAGTTTACAATTCTCAGGCAAAAGCAGGCACAAGCTTTTTCAACAGATAAGGAACAACTTTAAAAAGAAAGGGACAAATGCAGATGAAAGATTTGCAACTCACAATGACTTTTAAACTTTCTACAAAAAAAAGAAAGAAGAAAAATAGAGAAAAAATCTTTAAAGTTTATAGTAGTAGGTTTTCTCCAAAGGTTGCCAATGTATAGGTTGTTTGCAAACATTGCCCAGTGGAAGAAAGGGGGGAATATTTCCAAGTCACGATTCTAAACATCTAATGTCAAAGCCTACTAAATATTACTCCTCTTGAATCTTCAAAGGAGTTGTTTACGAATTCCTGAAAAATAAAATTGCATTTCCGCCCTTGGACGCAAGTGACCCTTTGGTCACTCCCCATGATGATTGGAAGAACATAGTTTAACCTTGAGAGCAACTCATACAACTAGGTCAAAAGTTGTTTATTGACCACATAATTTCCAGGTGCAAGATATGTGGAGTTTTTAATGCACTTACACTAAAATTACACAGGGCTGAAGGATTATTTAGCTGTACTTCTGAGCAAATGAGTGTGGTTGTTATTGTTGTTTTAAGCAGACCACATACGTTCACAGAAGGGAGCCTTTACCATGACCCAGCGGATTACAAAAACTACAGTGAGTGACTTTGACAGCTTGTGAGTAGAGAAATATATTTATAACAAACATTTCTTCTTCTCCAGCTACCGTTGGCTTCCAACCATAAATATTTTATAAACTACCCCCAGAAATGTTTAATGACAGACTTTTAAAGTAGTTGAAGAAAGAAAGCAGCATACTTCATGAGATCCTTTCCACTGACATATTTTGATCATTGATATAGCATTTTGAAGCTAATAGTGCTGTTACTACAATGTCAGTGTACTACAGGATCAAAAGGAATGATATGAGACCTAGAACTCTTTTCACTGTGAGTGCACTTGATTTTGATTTTCTCAGAGGGTAATACCTGTGGCCATTTAAAAAATGAATAAAATAAGCAAAAAAATTAAAAAGAGAAAGGCCTATATCAGAAATGCATTGGGCTAAAAGAAACAGAAAACTTGACAAGAGGGACCCAAACAAGTGGAGAGCCCTGTTTATTTCATGCATTAAGCAGTCCAGGTCTGGTGTGGTGGCACTGTGATATCACTGGGGTCTACCTCTTATCTTTGTTCTCTGTCCTCATTAGCTTGCAGATCTCGGCTTGTAGCATGGCCCTCATGCTTCTTGCCTTGTGGTCACAGGATTGCTTCTGCAACTCTAGGCATGGTGTCTGTGTTCCAGGGAGGAGAAGAGAATGGAAAGTCAAGGCAGAGGACTGAAAAACGATGCCAGAGGAATCTATCATTAAAAGATTGCCCAAGAGGCCAACTCAGCAGTGTTTATTTATAGCTCATTCATTTGTTGAATGAATGGACAGAACTTGCTCACTCTATCAATCCCAACTTCAAGTGAGTCTAAGGTGACTATTTTTAGCTGGGCATATTGTTACCTAGAAGGTCCTGGTTCCTTTAGGAAGAGAGGAAGGTAGGTATTAGGTAAGCAACTAGCAGAATCTGCTATAGGGCGTTGTCATTTCAAAATATTCTGTATAGTTAGTAATAGGTTTGAAAAAATGTTTTTTTCATATTGAAGGTGAGGACTCTGTGGGGATGAAAGAAAGCAATTAGCAATACAGTAATAGGGTATATTTACCTTCTGAGTTTAAAATATTATCTGAAGATGTTACTGCTGGAGCATGGTAAGAATTCATTCATCATTCAGTTGTCCTTACATCCGTGTTATGTATTGAGCTAAGTACAGTTGCAAAGAGAGAGAACAAAACAGAGAGAGAGAGAGAGAGAAAGGGGGGGGGAAGAGGAGGAGGAGGACCAGTGGGAGGGAGGAAGGGAAAAATCACAGAAATACATTAAAGTCGTGGGCTTCCCATAGCCTTACAGGCTAATGAGTTCATCAGGTTAGCATAACTGGTGAAAAAACAGTGATATAAACCATCATACCACTAATTGCTATAGTTGAACAAACTTTCTTTGGATTTTCTGGTAGCCAAGGAAAAATGGGGCCATAAATGGTTACGTTGTTCTCATTTTCCATGAGAAGAAGAAATAATACAGTCATTTGTCATACAGTGTAGTGGATTACAGAGCATGAGTTTTGGCTTGAGTACCAGCTCTGGAATAGACCTTGAACAAGTTATTTAATCCCCCTAATTCCCAGCCTTTTCTTCTTTAATATGGGAACACTAGTACTCGTGGTTGAGAGGTCATTTTACAGATTAAGTGAGATATTGCATGAAAGGCACCACCAAATTAAGAGCCCTGGGATGAGAAAAAAAAAAAATGAGAAAGATAGAAGACAATATGCTCAATGACATCCCCATTCCAAAACAGAACTGGATTGTGAGATGCCCTATCGTATGGTGTCCCTTGACAGCCGCCAAGGATATGATGCCAAAATGTCACTCAGTAAAGCAGCTCTAGATGGGGCCAAGAAGTTATGCTTCAATAGACAGCTTTTTGATGGTTCAACTTGGACCAAGACTAAAAATTCAAAATGTACAGAGAAATGGATGGAGTCTGTGTCCTCAAACAATCTTCCTTATGATGTCTTTCAGCCAGCCCTTTGATAGGCATGAGCAGCTCTTCAGCCAAGGATCTAGTCCCTGGTGAAGGCCTGGAGGGGAGGTATTTGTGTCACTGGTGGAGGATGAGCTCCTGCACTACAATGACATAGGCTGGACAGTGGCCTTACCCAGACTCTGACCCAAGTGAGTGCTCAACCCATCACTAGGAATTTTTTTTTTTACTCTATTGCCCCAGGGCGACTACAGTCTGAGATCAGCAATAGACTCTTAAAACCTGGGGCTCTTGCCCTCATTTGAAACTTCTGTTTCCTTCATTTGTTTCTTTAACTAAACTCTCCTGGTGAGGATTTTCTTATTGCTTAGTCAGGCCCAACTTCTCGACCATTATAGGGGAAGTCAGAAATGTTATATCCATCCAGTGAATCTAGCTGTAGAGACAGTTGTGGCTCTACAAACTGTCTTTCTCTTTTCCTCTTTCTATCAGATCGCAAAATCCCAAGAGATGGAAAATATCTGTATCCATTTTATAAAAATATTTTTTGAATAATGATATATTTTATTTAGCACTGTTTGATAGCCTGAATGTAATAACAGTTTCTTATGGGAAATGGGGTTCCCTCAGCCATCCTGGTGGAGATTTCTGAAAAATCTGTTTACCTGGGATCAGGTGACAAATGAAAGCAAAAACCAGCCGATAGATACTGTGGAAAAGAACATTCCATGATCAGATCTATGCTGGTGGCTTGCGTCTAGATTCCATGCCACATTTGTTCAAAATTAATTCATTTATGAAAAAGGTATACTTGTGAAAAGCCCCCAATATGTAGGCAGTTAAGACATAATTTCATCTGAGAGCAATTTAAATGTCTTATTGCCATCTCGAGCTAAAAATGCCTTATGCTTTCTGGATTCTTGTGTGGAGTTAATCTCCCAGCTCAAGTTCACCTTGTTGCTAATTCTCCATCTCATTTCAGTGTGTGGGAAGCAATGTCATTTTATGTAGAAAGGAATGTATTTCATCTCTCCTCTTCTCCAGCTATCAGCAAATCTATGCCTAGGGCAGCGAGCAGCTGTGGGGATATGGATAGGACACAGCCATGGATCCTTCGTGCATGTTGAGAATGTCCTTGGTGTTTGCCGCTCTTACTCCCTTTTCTGTAGATGAGGAATGGAGATTTTCATGAACAGGTGTTTGAAGAATCAAGTACAACAGGGCCTTTGAGTGGTGGGGCACAGCAGACCCTAATCGTTACTTACCCCATATCCATTCTCCCACAGCCTCCCCATCTTTAGCAGAAATCTGACTTGTTCAATTTTACCCTAAGAGGAAGGCAGTTCCATCCCCAGCTCACAAGTGAGTTCTGATTAATCTAAGCCTAGCACGGTTGTCTTATTTCCTTTGCTCCTGGCTAGTTGAGATGTACACTGGTAGCTTAGACCAAGTCAACAGCACGTGAGAAATTTTCTCAGGGCCTTCTAGGTAGGATTTTCAGATCTTAAAGGAAGCACCCAGGAAAGGTAGTCTCTTCTTGTCCCAGACTTTGTAATTCTGCATGGGATGCCTGGAACTGCAGCAGCCGTCGTGAAGCATGAGAAAAACTAGTCTGAGGAAAATGCTGACATTTCCAGGATGGAAGAGCGAGATGGAACAAAAACATGGAGTGATGCCTAAAACCTCCATACCTAAGGACTTTTGTTTTGTAAGAGAATATATTTTCCCATTTATTTATTTATGAGAGAATGCATTCTCTTTACTGGTTGAGTTGCATTGGATTTTTCATTACCTGCAGATACAAGCATCCTCGTGTTGATACATGCAGATGTAACATAAAGCAGAGAAGTTCTTTAGCCATGTTTAACCCAGTTGTTCTTGAGCTGCAACTCAGTTGTCCTGCTGTGTTGCTATGCTCAGTACGTATGAGGGGCAACACTAGGCCAGAGAGTTGATGAATTTTTTTATAGTGTGTTTTCCTTGCATATCATACGTGCAACACACAGACACACACACAACGTGAAAAATGCCAGGAAGCCAATTCCACATAGCCAAATCAAACATGAGAGGGGGTCTAGAAAGTTTCGTATTAATGCAAATCAGTAAGAATTGGGTAGGTGTACTTTGCAAAGGAAAAATGGCTATCCCTTTGAAGCCATACAATTTCTAGAGATACCAAGACTCCGTTCAAATGCTGTGTTCTCTGTGACCCTTTCCCTGAGTTCTCAAGGGCAAGCTGATCACCCCTTCTGTTCTCTTGACACTGTGTGCATATCTCTAGTGGGACGCGTACCACATGGTACTGGCGCAAGCAGTGTCAGTGTCAGTGTCAGTGTTCGATTCCCCTGTTAGATTGTGAGTTCTTACAGGGCAAGAGACTTGTTGTAACCTTTGTTGTATTCACTTATTCAACAATTATTTATTGAGTGCCTACTATGTGCCAGGCATTGAGCTGAACACTGAAGATACAATAGTCAGGAAAAGCAGATGTGGCCTCTGCAGTCATGGAGTTTAAAGTCTAGTGAGACAGACAATCAAATAATTACAATTGTCAACCAATTTCTTATGCCTAACCAAGTGACTAGCACACAGTAAGTGCTCAATAATTACTTGCTGAATTTAGTTACAGAATTTTCACTATTCCATGCAGCCTTTTATCTTCCTGGAAGCTAGCCTAAGTTCATATGACAGTGGAAAGCCTCCTAGGGGAAAGAGAGGTGAAGCCCCCACATGCAGGCTATTTTCAAGCGTCTGTTTGTGTTGCACTTACTAATGTCTAATGGCCAAAACAAGTCATGTGGCCAGTCTAGAGGGCCATGTGGAAGGAAGTTACATGGTGCAGGGATAGGAAGAGGTGTGACAGGTCGGGGGCCATTATTGTACTAATCTGCCACACTATTTTAAATTGTGGGTTATGTTATATAAACCTAAAACTCAGCTAAGATATTTAAACAATGATCATTTGAGTCTAAGAATAAGTTTCTCAGTACAATTCACACTCAAGAAACTAACATTTGATTCAGACATTTCAAATGGAAAGTAATGATGTGATTCACAGTGAGCAGTATATTCAAGCTTTTGGTCTTAAAATCTTTGCACAGTGCTTTGATGAGAGAGGAGTATTGGCAGCCACGTGTGGCTGTTTCCCCAGCGTTTACTGTTTACAATGAGGGCAGTCTTTTCTTCTGAGGGTTGTAATGAGAATAACGGACTCTTTCCCCCCTAACATCCAGAGAAGACCATTCTAAATCGAGTGGTTGGCCCATGCCAACAATATCTGCTATAAATTATGAATCCTCCAATCAATAGTCAATACTTCTCCCCTATTTGTATAATAACAAATGAGTTTTGAGTTGAGATTGGGCTCAGAGTATAAATTATTAACTAAAACAAAATAGGATAAACATAGAGAAATGAAACAACTTTAGAGCAGATTCTTAAACCTTAGAAGTCTGTATAAACAAAAGTGTCTGTGCATGTTGTTTTACTTGGAGATTTGTGTGATTAAACAAATATCTGTTACAGATCTGAATGGAGAGTCAAACTAAGTGTGTGGGTCTGGTGGAGAGATTATCTATTCAAATGCATTTTTGTAATTCCGTACTCTGGTCCAAAAGTTAATGTAAAAAGCCAGTCAAATGATTAATACTAAAAATGGAACAACTGCAGTTCTAGAACTAATTTGAGGACCCTGCTACTTTCATCCTCAGAGTTTGTCTAATAAGGACTTTTGGACGACTGAATACATAGCATGTAAGAAAGTGTTAGAAATGGCTGGAAGTCTGATGTGACCACAACAATATTACTCATAATGTCTTTGATCACAACAAAAACATACAGGGCACATCCACATGCATAACAGATGTTCACAGGAAGATGAGGTTAAATAGAACTTCCACATCCACATGGGTTTCTTCATTTAATTTTTATCATAAAAGCCATGGAGAAGTTGAAAGGCTCTTAGAAGAGTGGACAGAAGCCGCCAAACATTAGTGAAGTAGGGCTACCATGTGTATGCAAAAGCAAGACAAGTCCCACTTGGAAATATGCCTTCAGGAAAGTTTAGCCTTGCAGACTCACACTTTCCCGTTGTGCTTACATGTCATGTGTGTGGCATGTGGATTTCATTTCTCTTTCCCTCAGACATGCAAGTATTCCGTGGATTCCTATGGACCAAACTGAAGTTTGAATTTTAGAAACTGTAACATTCTTGGCTGAGCGTGGTGGCTCACGCCTATAATCCCAGCACTTTGGAAGCCGAGGCAGGTGAATCACTTGAGGCCAGGAGTTCGAGACCAGCCTGGCCAACAGGGTGAAATCCTGTCTGTAATAAAAATATAAAAATTAGTCGGATATGATGCTGTGCGCCTGTAATCCCAGCTGTTCCTGAGGCTGAGGAATGAGAATTACTGGAGGCCGGGAGACAGAGGTAGCAATGAGCCGAGATTGTGCCACTGCACTCCAGCCTGGGCAGCAGAGCAAGACCTTGTCTCAAAAAAAAAAAAAAAGGAAACTGTAACGTTCTGTGGTAATGAGATGCCCAGTTTATGGACTTCTTTTTGCCCATTATTTGTGTACTGACCAAAGAAGCTTAAAGGGTACTGCGGCATTAAAAGTGAATCTCTTTTTTCCTCCTATGTATATTTTCTTCACATTTGTTAATTTGAAATTTGAAAATATTCATCTTTTGATCTATGGCATTGATAGCATTCACCAGTGTCACCTGAAATTTGAGTTCCTACTCAAACTGGAAGTCTTGTATTTTTTTCCTGAAGCACTCTTCAAGGATCCAACTCTGGCAGCTTAATCATCACATCCAAAAAATGACTTGTAGCTCCTTGTGAAAATTGCTTCTTCATATGAAAATTCTGGTACAGTATGCAGGGTACTGTGTTCTGGGAATAGCATAGCGATGATATGCGTTATGGAGATAACAGGACATTAGGTATACAGAATGGGATGAATATTTAGAAGTGCAGGATGCCACTCAGATAGCCCTGTGGTCTTCCGTAAACGTTGTGTAGCCCTCAGTTAACATATGGCACGCGGACAGGGAGGAGCCTTGGGAATCATTAGGTTCAGTACCCTCAATCTATACTTGAGGAAACTTTGACTTAGAGAAGTTGTTCAGGATCATTTGCTCAAGTCACTCAACTGCTTAGAGTGATAAAGCCAAGGGGAATGCAGAGTTTCATGACTTTCAGTCCAGGGAACCTTTGACTTCAACAAACGTTTTCTTCTGTAGTGTAGCAAATCAGGAGTTCCAAATATTATGAATGTTAAGAAAAAATTGGTAGATTTTCTTATAGTTTTAAGAGACAACCGAAAGAGCATCCTTTATAATAATAAATACGACAGCATTGGTTCTACAACACTTACTGTAATAGTATTTTCATCCCAGTAGTCTAGTCTATACTCTTTATTAATTATCCACTATGTACGTAACAGATAGATTCTTTTTATTAATTATCCACTATGCACATAACAGACTCAGATGGACTTGTAAATGATCTATGGCTATATTTATTTTTCTGTAGGTAGCATCACACATGGAGTTGTTTCAAGTGGGAGCAGGGCAAGAGAAGAAAGCCAAAGGTTCAGATTTGGCATGGCTCTTGGAGAAGATGGGCCTGTACAATGAGAAGCACGCAGGATGTCATTTGGGGTTGTGGATGGAAAGAGCCTTCTGTTCAGGAGGATTACGATGAGGGGAAATAGAATTCTGAGATGGGTTCTGTGTATTTCCTCCCCTAGAATGGAGGAAAGGAGACTGGGAGCAGGAGAGATGATAGTAATTAGAAAACAGATGCGTGTGGCAGAACAGCTCAGATGGTTTGATGGGCAAAGGCCAGTGAGAGTCACTGCCGAGTTCTGGGAGGCTCCGGTGATGATCTCAAAATGGGAAGCTTGAAATGATTAAAACTGTGGAAAGGAAGAGGAAGATAAAGGTAGATTTATTATGCGACAAGCCCAAACAAGAATAGGACAGCCAAGGTTTCCAAAATAAAACTGGGAACGCCCGTGGAGCTGGAACCCATGTCATAAGCACAAATTACTGGAACTTTGTTTTTTCTCTTTCTTTAATGAATATATTCCACAAGGAAACACAGTGAAATCTAGTTTTAACTTTAAGGCATTTTCCAGATTATATCTTGGTAGCGATATAGATTGAAAATTAATAATTTAATAGCTTCAGAAGAAAATATCATTAATTAGGTTATAACCTAAATTTCCCCTTTTTATAGGTGAGGGAACTGGGGCTCAAGGATGTGAAGTGACTGGCTCCTAGCACCACAGCGTCCTAGGAACTCTAACATGAGGATTCCCTGAGTGGATTGAAACTGCTCACAGTCATATGGGCAGGGAGGAACAGAACTGTGCCTGAATTCAGGCCTTGCACAGCCCTGGCTGTGACTCTTTTGAGTGTTAGTTTGATTAACCATGAAATGAAGTTGCTGAAAAATCATGAAGTGCAGTTTTATTCATCAAGCAAAGTCAGTTCACAGTCTGTGTAATATTCGTGCTAAGAGTCTAATGCTTTGAAAGCATTTAGTATAAATTTCAGTTAACCTCCACATTCAGTTAACCAGCATACCTGTTCTCTAACCAGCCTGGGAGAGTGTGAGCATACTTATGAGGTGAATTATGACTGGTAAATGTGAGTGGAGCTCATCAATACAGTGAGACCCCAGGAAGACACAACAGTGCCCTTTGCCCCAGCTCCCCTCCAGGATCACGCAGGCAACCTTCTCCCCAGCCTTAATCCCTCAGAAGGCTGCAAGGACCCACTCAGCCACTGAATACAGAAAGCTGGGAGTCCTCTATGACAGCACTTCCTCAAAGCTGATGGAGGTGGCAGAGGGCCCTGGTGAGCTTTTTAGAGAGAGACTCCTGACTGTCATCCTAGCCTTTGTGATTCAGTTCATCTTAGAGTGGGGCCCAGAAATCTACATTTTTAAAGGTTCTATGAGGAATTTGCATATCCAGTTATTTGGGAACCACAGCTTGTACTATATTAAGTATCATTTTGCAGAGACTTAAAAGCAGCGCCGATGTTAATTCTTCCAACGTTACCGATCCCCAGAAGAGCCCTATAGACTCTGGGTCTCAGACTATGAAAGTCTTGGTCCAGACTGCCTTTACTTTTTACCTAGAAAGCCTTCCTTCTCTTCTCCCCAGTTCAAACCAGGGCTAAGCTATTGAACTTGTGCATGTCATCTGGTGGTGGTTACTGTCATGCTCAGGATCTTGGAAAGACTTCTGTTTATTTGGCATGCTCCACACAGGCCTGTCAGGCTCTGGGGATTTGTGGCATTTGCAGAACTTACAAGGCAGGCAGCATAAAAATATATAATTCATAGAATGAAAGATTTTGGAGGCCCCTTCACTTTTACAAATTGGCCATAAAATAGAAATCACAGACATAACATTCACATAACCGCAGTTGCCAAGAATGAAGAATCACTTGGGGGAGGGAGAGGGTGCTTGAGAGTTTCACGTATGCTTCTCTATAGGGCACCTAAAAAAAGAGTGAGTGTTCAACCTCTGTGTGCAAATGATGGTAGGAACATTAAAGTAGAGGACAGAGTTCTCTGCCTGACAATTGCAAATATCTCTTAAGGATAACGAAGATTTCGAGATTGATCCTAAGACGTCTTTAAAAGGGCTACAGAGCGAGACTCCGTCTCAAAAAAAAAAAAAAAAAAAAAAAAAAAAAAAAGTCTTTTCACAGTGATTGAGTTTATCGTTTGAAGACATTTGCTTGTCCTGATAGCCATTCCAAATATATTTAGGATTTTGTATACATTTTACTATAACTTACTGCTTCCTGGTTTTTTCCTTTCCCAGTGGAAGCAGTTGACAATATTTGAGGCAGCTGTCCACTTTGACTGCCTGTGATATATCAGGGGAAGGAAGGAAGGGAAAAGTATACATCCTGCCACTTTCTTCTCCCATTAGCTGCGTTGACACTCTGGGCTTCCATTAGCTTTCTAGAAAAAGTCCTTAGGAAGGAGAGAGAGGCTAATCTGTCCCTGTCAGTTCCACTTAAGCTTTCTGGGGACTTGAGTCACAGCTGAGTGATGGCTGATAATACTGGTTGTGATCGCTGACTGTTGAAAAATAGTGTATTTAATGAGGTTAGGTATATGCAAGACATAAAAAAGGAAAGAATATCTCTGTCACAGAAGTCAAACTAAAAATTCTCTTCACTATTTGATTTGTATATTAAAGAAGTGTCATCTTAGGAGTCAGGAGACCCAAGAGCTGGATTTTCGTGGTTATGTGTCACTCTAGCTTTGTGACCTTGAAGATGCCAAATGGTATTTCTGGGCTTCAGTTTACTCATGTAAAACTAGTTATAATATCTACATAGTGTAAAGGAAAATTTTATCCAAATTAAACACAGATTGGGCTGGAGATGGTGGTGATAGAGGGTGATAGTTGTGGCGGGGGGGCGGTGGTGTTGAATGAATGGATTACTCTAAATTGCTTCTGGACCTCAAACTCCATTATGCTAGGAATCTGTGATCTATGGGGACTATATCCGATATCAACACATTGATTTAGCTGCTTAATTCAGCAAGTTTCAATGCATTACATAGGTTCTTTTAGAAAACAATTAAAAACCCCCCTAAATTTCAGACAGGTTTACTTAGGTTTGTGGTAGTGCATGAAACTCACAAGGCTGATTCCAGAAATTTTAGTGAAAACACATTTCCTGCTTTTATGTTCATATCATGTAGGTGTGTATTGGTATTTAGAGAAATGATAGAAGTACAGTCACAGTGCGGATGTTAAGTCTTCCTTTATTTTAAGTTGTTATCATAGACCCAGCTGCAGAGATGATACAGGATTTTTTGTTCTTATGTAAGTGTTCTTTTTAAATAAAACAAAATTTTAAACTATTAGTTGGAAGCTTGCCACAAACTAATAAAACAATTAGAATTAACATCTTTTAAAAAATGAATTACCCAATAGCCTAAAGGTAAATAACATCTTTGGTTATCAGTAAAAAGAATAAGATAGATACTAACCCTGCTACTGTGCTGATTACCAAACAATTCAGGAGAGATTAAGTGATTTCACCCAAGTTTTCTAGGTAAGTGCCTCAGTTATTCACTTAAATTGTCCAAGAGGCACCTGTACTCTTGTAATAAAGTACTTACCTATGTGGTAACTCACATCTTCTAGGTCATTAATTCAGATGTAACAAATTCTTTCTGGCTGTTCAGTAATGTGCTATGAGGCAGAAAAAAAAATGCACCTATCCCAATTGTTGGACAGTTTGTTTCTATGGAGGAATTAAACTCTGAGTTTATGTTGGCAGCTCTGTTGTAGCCATAATTTCATACCCCACCTGGTTGTAATGGAAAGTTCCACTTATAAATGCTATTTGTATCATTAAACTAAACATGAAACCTAATTCAGCCTTCCTGATCATAACCTTGTAGCCAAGAATGTAATTTATTTTTCTGAATATCTGGACTTCTGTAATAGTTGCCAATGAACAGACTTTTGAAGTACTCACTGATTAAACCATAAGTAACAATGACCTATTAAAATGACCGTCTTTTTATTTTCTCTGATGACTTTGAAAAGCATTTGGTCCGATAAAGCAGCTGTATTTGAAGATTCTCTTGATTTCACGTTTTAGTGGAATCATTGTGTTAATTAATGTTAAGCAGCACATTAAATTTCTCAGAGCGGTCAGGACTCATTCAGTGTCTGTTTAGGCTCTTTATGTACAAAGCATGTTCTAGGCACTGTGAGGACACGTAGTAGACTGGCCCTCAAGAAACAAGGTATTACTCATAAGAAAAAAAATACATAATGGAAAAACTGCACCAAAATGGCATGTGACTGGTTGTTAAGTGAATGATACAGATATTATTTTATTCCAGTGACAACTAGCCTTTAAGCTTCAAATTTATTAAATGCTACTCTGCATAAAAATATTTCAGGAAAATTAAATTAACCTATAATTGCAAAGGCAAAAATTCAAATGACCTACCATAGCATATTTACATATGCAGTATATTTGTGATTTTATACTGTGCTTCATTATTTAGTTTTAAGCTTTTTAAAATAACCTTCTGTTATGAGTATGTGCTAAATGAAGGAATCCTTTGATTATTATCAGTTGTTGATCAATGCTGAGCATTCAAAATGGAGAAATATCTTTATTGCAAATACAAATAATTATAGATGCTTTTCATAATAGCTATGAAAATATATAATAAAGTAGATAATAGTATGAATAGTAGATAACAGTATATCAAAATAGATAAAAAGTAGTATATCAAGATATAAGAAGTAGATAATAGTATATAAAAATCACTATCCACTCGGCAATTAGAAAGGAAAAATAAAGGAAAGGCATTCATATTGGAAAGGAAGAAGTAAAACTTCTCTATTAGAACATAGCATGATCTTATTGTAGAAAATCCTAAAGAATCCACACACAAAAAAACTATTGGAATTAATAAATGAGTTCAGCAAGATTGTGGAATATAAGATCAATGTAGAAAAATCAATTGTCAATAATCAGTCCAAAATGAAACTAAGAGAAGAATTCTATTTGTAACGATATCAAAAAGAACAAATTCAGCAAAGCAGTATAACGCATGAACGATGAAAATAAAACATCAAAGAAATGAATTAAAGGAGAACTAAATAAGTAGGAAGACATCCATGTTCATGGATGGGAAGCCAATGTTGTTAAGGTGACTGTCGTAATCAAATTTATCTACAGATTCAATGCAGTCCTTATCATAATCTCAACTACTTTTTTGGGCGGATATTAGCAAGCTGACCCTAAAGTTCACATGGAAATGCAAAGGACACAGAGTAGCCAAAAACAAGGAAATGCAAAGGACACAGGGTAGCCAAAAACAGTCTTGAAAAAGAACAAAATTGGAGGGACTTACCCTTCCCTTCCCAGTTTCAAAACTTATAACAAAGCTATAACACTGTGTGGTACTGACCTGAGGATAAACATATAGATTAAGAGGATAGAATTGAGAATCCAGAAATAATAATGACCTCAAATACACTTAGGAATTTTTGACAAGGGTACTAAACGGCCAAGTGGGGAAAGCATAGGAAGACTAGTCTTTTCAACAAATGGTGCTGTGACAATTGGATATTTGCATGCAAAAGAATGAAGTCAGACAACTAACTCACACCACACACAAAAGTAACTTAAAGTAGATCAAAGACCTAAATGTTAGAAATAAAACTATAAAACCCTCAGGAGGAAATATAAATGTATATCTTTACGATCTTAGATTAGGCAATAGTTTCTTAGATATAACAACAACCAAAGAAAATTTAGATAAATTGGACTCAGTCAAAATGAAAAACTTCTGTGCTTCAAAGGACACCATAAAGAAAATGAAAGGACAATTCACAGGATGGGAGAAAATATTTGCAGATTATGTGTTTGCGAATCCAGAATGTATATACAGAACTCTTAAAATGAAATAATAAAAAGACAATTTGTAAATGGATGATGGGTTTGAATAGACATTTCTCCAAAGAAAATATACAAATGGCCAATAAGCACATGAAAAAATTCTCAACATCATTAGTCGTAGGGAAATGCAAATCAAAATCACAATGAGATACCACTTCACAGTCAGGAGGATGGGTATAATAAACAACCAAAAAGACAGTAACAGGTCAGGTGTGGTGACTCATGCCTGTAATCCCAGCACTTTGCGAGGCCGAGGCGAGCAGATTGCTTGAGCTCAGGAATTTGAGACCAGCTTGGGCAACATGATGAAACCCTATCTCTACCAAAAAAAATTTACAAAATTAGCCAATCATGGTGGTGTGTGCCTTTAGTCCCAGCTACTTGGGAAGCTAAGGTGGGAGGATCACATGAGCCCAGGAGACAGACGTTGCAGTGAGCCCAGGATCATGCCAGTGCACTCTAGCCTGGGCAAAAGCGCAAGAGCCTGTCTTAAAAAAAAAAAAAAATATATATATATATATATATATATATCAATAACAAGTGTTGGCAAGGATGTGCAGAAATTAGAACCCTCATATGTTGTTGATAGGAATATAAAATAGTACAGCTGTATTGAAAATGGTTTAGCAGTCCTTCAAAAAAATTAAACATAGGGTTACCATATGATCCAGCAATTCCACTCCTAGGTATATACCCAAAAGAATCAGAAACATGTCCACACAAAAATTCATACATAAATATGCATAGCAGCATTATTTATAGTGGCCAAAAAGTGGAAACAATCCATTTGTCCATCAGCTGACAAGTGTATAAACAAAATATGGTATATCGATACAATGTGATATTAATATTATTATATCCATAGAAAGGAATGAAGTATTGTCTCATACTACAACAATGGAGGAGCCTGGAAAGACATTATTCTGAGTAAAAGAAGCCAGATACAAAAGGCTACATACTGTGTGATTCCATTTATAGGAAATGTCCAGACTCCTATAGGCAAAACCATAGAGACAGAAAGTATATCAGTGGTTTCCAGGGTCCAGGGGCAATGGTGAAAATGGAAAGTGACTGCAAATGGGTGCAGGGTTTCTTTTGGGGCTGACGAAATCACGTTCTGGAATTAGATAGCTGTGACGATTGCAAACTTTGTGAATATACTAAATGCTATCAAAGTGTGCATTTGTAAAGAGTAAATTTTATAGTGAATTACATCTCAGTTTTGAAAATTACCTTATTTGTTCTTGATCACGCTATAAATTAAGGTGTTCTCATAAAGCATAAGCTTGCAAAAAATATTGTCATTAAGGAGCATATTTATGTATTTTGTTTTTAAAAAGAAACAAAACAAGTTTGATAATCAATCTTAGAGACTGCATGAAATTTCACCAGTGCAGAGAGATAACAAGACCAACAGTTCTCTCATTATGTCATGAAGATAAATATAGTTTATCACTTCTGGTGAACTGATGTACATCCTTTTTATTAACCTGATTATAGGCCTTTTTCACTCAGATTTATTATATCAAACAGTGATTGTTCTGAAATTGAGGGAAGAATCATAAGTATTTCCATACAGACGTTTCATGTTTCTTCTCTTGTTGTTTTTTCCAGGTACTGCCTTTCCCAAGCCAGGTGGTGTACAACAGAGTAGGCAAGTGTGGGAGCCGTACTGTGGTCTTGCTTCTGAGAATCCTGTCGGAGAAGCACGGATTTAATTTGGTCACATCAGACATTCACAACAAAACTAGGCTTACTAAAAATGAACAAGTAAGTTGACTTTGCCCATTGTTGAATTGTATTTTGCTTCAGCTCATTTGTGTAACTAATGGGTGCCTTGCAGGTCATTCTTCAGACTCCTGATGAATGAATACCAGAGTTTTGATTTCATGCTGTATTTTGGCCAGAGTGTGGAAGGAAATTTAAGTTAAGGCTTCCACAAGAACTCTATAAACCAGGGAATTTCCGTGAAGGGATACTTCCATTAGGACTGATGAAGGACTGTGTGTACTTGCCTTTGTCTAGTTAGCTAAAATTAGCAATATATACATCTCAAAGAGTCACACCACCAAGCTATAAATAATGCTGACATCTTCACTGTCAAAATGAGAAGATTTTATTTTAATATTCTTCCTTCTGCATTTTCTCACCAGTGTCCAGAATCTTTATGGTTAAATTAGTTGATGGGGGACATGAGCTTCCTGCTATGGGAAACTCAGAGGATCTTAGGCTTTGAGAGCAGCACTTGGAATATTCAGTGGTAGGAAAAGAATTACCCCACATCACAGGAACAGTTTTGCCCTAATGTAGCTGAGTTGTACAAGTGGACGTGCTAATGGTAGGATGGGAGTGCTATCCTCTACCAAGAAGCTGTGAAGGTTTACTTTGCAAACCTTTACAGAGGTAGGGGCAACAGTCTCTGTGGGGCTGCTCTGCTAATGTGGAAAAGTCAGATAGAGTGTTCTCATGGTCATTTTACAGAGTTAGGTTTGTCATCCTGGTCTCAGAAACTGGCTTCTGTCTCCTTACCTACATAGGACGAGCGGCCACCCAATGAGTGGTACTTGCATGTTGGGAAGAAACAAGGGACATGTCTAACGATCTAGTTGAGATCATCATTATAAAAATTTCCTCACACCTGTAATCCCAGCACTGTGGGAGGCCAAGGATCGAGATCGAGGCCAGGATCGAGACCATCCTGGCCAACATGGTGAAACCGCATCTCTACTAAAAATACGAAAAAATTAGCTGGGCATGGTGGCACCTGCCTGTAATCCCAGTTACTCGGGAGGCTGAGGTAGGAGAATCACTGGAATCCGGAGGCAGAGGTTGCAGTGAGCCAAGATTGCACCACTGCACTCTAGCCTGACAACAGAGTGAGACTCTGTCTCAATAAATAAATAATACATAAGTAAATAAAATAATAAATAAATAAAAAATTTCCACCCATGTCCGTTTTCTTTGGACATAATCTCCAGCTTTGAGACATTCAGAACCTCACAAATGGAGAGAATCTCAATCTTAATTTACCAATTGTGTATTTCCATTTTATCTTGGGGAAAAGTAGAACTGTTTTAAGACAGTAACATAGCCAACCACACTTGTTCTGAAGCCACTATGTTTTGTGTCTTTTATAAGACAGAGATCAAATTGCCCACTACTTTGCAAACTTCCATTAAAGAATCACTCAGTATCAAGTTTAAATAGCCATTATCGGCACCAATAGTTAGAGTCATTACCAATCAGCAAAAAATATTTTAAGGTTATACCTTGTAGGTTCCACAGTAGGGTCTCCGTAGAAAAGAATGATCTTTGGTGGCATTTAAGGATATTGCATTTTATATATAACATTGTTTAGTAGGGGCAGGTTCTCTTTGATTACCTTACTTGATTGAAGAGCTAATGTGATTAGGCTGGTGATGCCTTTTAACTGCCTGAAAGAAAGGAATTATAAATAAATACATTATTGTGATTTTATTATAATTGTTAAATTTGGTTTTCTTTTGAATCTAACTCTTATGGCTTGCATATCTATCGGATTACACGTAAATATAATATAATGATACTCAGTTCCCAGATGCCTCACAAAACACAGTTGCTAGATTTTAGTTCCCACTTCAGGATAGAGAACAGACTACCCACAGAGAGTAGGACAAAAGTAACTTAAGGATTAGACATTGGGATGTTCAGGAATGCTTAGAAGAAAGAGCACAAAGTACAGTATTTAAATGTGCCATGGGATTTTATAGAGATCAACCTACTTTGTTTCCTATGAGGAGCGAACATGAAAAAGTAAAATACACTTGTAACTATGAATGGAATAATTTAGATCAAAAATTACCAGCAATTTACTAACCATGTGTAGATTGTTAGATCCAGAAAGGGTTAAAGACAAAGTCATCCTTCTCTTCTAAAATATAGGCTAGCTCTCATCTGTTTGGAATGGTTGGCTTGTCTGGAAGCCAGAGAAGAGACTAGACAGTCTTTTAAGATTCTTTCCAGCCCTGTGATTCTGTGATATATTTGTACAGCTTCTAGCATAATCTGTGTATTGTGCAGTTGAAACATTTCTGATTCCTGTGGTCAAAGTGACCTAGAATATATTTCATTACTTCGTTATTCCAGATTTCTATTAAATTGTAAGGCAGTTTTAAAAACATATGGCAAAGGTAAAGATAAGGTAGAAAAAACAAATATATAATTTTAATGTGAAAACAAACATAATCACAGTGACCATTACCTCTCTGCAGCCAGTTTGTCTGGCTCTGGCATGCAGAGAGAGAAGCCAGGAAATAAAAGGACAAGAAACCCAGTTTGAAGTTCAACAACATTTAGAGAAACACTTTTTATGTCCATGTATTGTTTTTATTAAAGTTTCAATGTGCATAAAACAGAAAAAAATATTATTTTAATATATATTCAAGAAATAATTTGTGGTATGAATAGCTCCTTTTTTGCTAATTTATTAGAGGCACGCAAGGGGAAATGGTTTAGAAGACTAGTGGAAATTTTAGTCAGTTGTTCTCACCTATAAACAGTAGAATTCTGAAAATTTGTTCCCATAGAATCATCATCCTCTAGAGTTAATAACAATTCCGCTTCAGGTGCAATATGACTTAAACAGGCTCTTGTGGGCTGGCCTGGGACTTTATCCACCGTGCAGAGAGTTTCTTTTATGGGAGAAAATGTGCTCCAAGTTCCAAACTACTGACTTACAAATGAACTTTGGAATAGTATCCATTTCTAAGACTGAATTATCTATTCCATTTCATTCATACAAAAAGGGACCTCTCTAGGCCACAGTCACATTCACACATGCATTGCTGTCTGGAGGGCAGTTGTGATCACACAAACACAAACACACACACACACACACACAGAGAGAGAGCTAAATTTTTTAAATCTATTAAATGGAACAAGACACTGAAGGGATTATTAAAAAGGAAAGGGAGTGTGAAGACACCAAATGTTAGAATGCCTATAAAAATCCCACTACATCCGTCCTTATAGAAATAGAAATACCTTTGAAGTTCATGTTTTGGAAGACTCCGCCTCAACAGCACAGCATGGGCAATGGCTGCTGACGAAGCGTTGGACTTTCGCACAGCTCATCGTGCAAACCTGTGATATCATTGCACTGATGCTCTAAACAGATTTCAGGGTCTTAAGCTGGCTTAAATTATCTCTTGAAAAATGGAGATTATATACAGCTTTGAAAAATAGGGAAGTTTTTCCCCCAGAAAACGTGGCACGTGATTGCCAAAAAAACACATAACCATCTTTGGTTAAGACGTGGCACCATCTTTCTGAGCATTGCTGTAAATACAATAAAGGTCAACGTGCTGCAGGTGTATTACAGCTATGAGAATCCACAATTAATTGCATTCTCTTTAAAGAAAAGCAAAAGTTACCAGCATATTGAGAAGGCGCATAATTCTACTCTATTTCTGTTGAAACTGAGGATTACGTATTAGATATAGCACCTATTATTTGCTAATTGTTTTCCTTCATTGTTTCGTTGAACTTTTTGGACCTCAAAATATACTACTGAGTGGATATGATTCCCTGTTTTATGGGTGAGACACCTAAGACAATCAGATTGTAACTTTCCAAATACATTATAATGACTGTCAGTGGCTGTTGGCCTTGAACCTAGGCCTTCCTTAATCCAAAAGCCATTCTCATCATACAGTGTTTATCTCCTCTGGCTGGACAGCAGAATCTCAGCAGAGCCTTTTAAAACCTAGAGTTGCAATGGCCCTTCTCCTGGAGATTCTGGGGTAGGGCCCAGAAAACTTTTTCTTTAATGAAGTGCCACAAGAGATTTTATGATGCAGCTAGGGTTAAGAAGCTCTGTTGAAATCATCATATCAGCATTGCCCTAGATATGTTCCTGAGAATCCTAGTCCTCTAAGACATTGAAAGAAAGAAAATATTACGGTTCAATAAATTTGGCAAATGTTGCGTGCCTTGTCCCGAACGAATCAATTCACAATGATTATTTGCATTTTAAAGACTTCCAAAATTAAAAACAAAACTGCAAACAAAACAAACAATTTAACTGGGTTTCACCTAGCGTTTTTGCGGTCTTCGTTGGTTAGGGGACCCTTTATGAGTGTTTGTGACTGATTTGCACTCTGCAGAACTCCAGTTCACAGTCTGTGAAATACTAGGCAAGTCCACATCCTCCCACCAGTTGTAACAGTAAAGGCCACTATATCACTATAAACGTCACATCTGTTCTGACTCTCCAACAGCTATCCAAATTATTAAAGCCTTGAAGAGTTATGTGAAGGTGGAGAAGAGAGAGATCTTATGTCCATGTGTCATAGATAGCTTTAGCTTCTTGATCAAAACAATATTTCTTTACAATATTTTAAACTTCCCTCTCCTATTGCTCTTGCCCACTGCAAGTTTCAAGTCTGCATGGTGGCTAGAAATCAATGAGACTTAGGAGGAAACAGAAAACCCAAGTCACCTAAAGAAACCGTGTGAAGTTTGTAAAAGTCTACAGGCTGCAGGGATCCCTAAGGCATGGTTAATCAGACCTCTGTTTAATCAAGAGATGGGCCAGGCATGGTGGCTGACACCTGTAATCCCAGCACTTTGGGAGGCCGAGGCGGGTGGATCACTTGAGGCCAGGAGTTCAAGACCAGCCTGGCCAACGTGGTGAAACCCTGTCTCTACTAAAGATACAAAAATTAGACAGGCATAGTGGTGCACACCTGTAATCCCAGCTACGCGGGAGGCGGAGGCAGGCTTGAACCCAGGAGGCAGAGGTTGCAGTGAGCTGAGGTTGCACCACTGCACTCCAGCCTGGGCGACAGAACAAGACTCCATCTCAAAAAAAAAAAGAAGGCGGCACACTCCTTCATTTTTTAAGCAGATTTCTTTGTTTTTTGTTCTTTTCACTTTGATAAATATTTATTGAGGACCTAGTATTAACATGTGTATTAAACCTCAGGCAGCCCACTAGATATGAGTACACCCTATTTCTAATCCTCAAGGCAACATTGTTAGGAAAGCATTATCACCCCATTTTAGAAGAGGGAATAAGTGTGTACAGGAGTCTGATTAAAATGTGTTGTGAATTAAGAATAATGTGGAAGAATAAGACTTGAAAGCAAACGGGGGTCAAATCCCGAACTTTAAATGCTGGGCTTCAGAGTTGGACCTTTCTTCAGTAGACAGTGGGAAGCTATTAACCCATTTTTGCAGGTTTTTAAAAAAAATTTTGCAATGAGACCTTGGCAATGACCTTTAGCAGTAGGATGTAAATAACTGCCACATGCTTAGCGTTCCAATAATGGAACACAAGGCATACATGGGTTAATAAAATATGGTTCTTAACCGTGATAGGCACCATATGGTTCTTAACCGTGATAGGCACCAAAATCTGCTGGGGAGCTTTCTCACAGTATGTGTATTCAGGTCCCACTGCAAAATACAGAGTTAAACTTGTAAAGGCAGAGCCAAAGTTATTTGTATTTTGCAGGGGAAAAACTCCCGAAGAGGTCCTCACACACAGCCCTATGAGGAATGATTTCACGAAAGCCTTTGATTATTTGAAAGTTTTCCTTTTATTGAAGTGAATCCTTCACTACGCTAGGAAAATCCCGCTGTCACCTGAGACTCTCTCAAGTGCCTGAAGACTCCATGTGTCCCTGAAGTTTTATGAAGTGGTGTCTCCTCATGAGCCTCTCTATTTATCCCAGGTACCTTTCTCTGGCTTGACACGTTTTGGAAAAACCTCACTTAGAATGACCCTCAGAACTTCCCGACTTTATAGGAGTGGGGACAGTGTCCACAGGCATGAGAGGTGCTCCAGCTGGACCCTAGAGTCAAACCAAAGAGAGGAGCCTGGTCCTGTTCCACGCCACAGGGATTATGCAGACGTCCAGTCTTGGAACCCTACAGACAGAAACTGAGTCCGCTAATAGAAACTTGGTGGAAAGAAAAGAGAAAAACAAGGAAGAAGCAGCAAGGCCTGCAAAAATAAAATAAGTTTTTCGTTTCCTTCCAGTTGCAGCCATGAGATTGATTTTCTCTGTAATTTAGACCCAGGCTCTTTGCCTTGATCATGTCATTGCTCCCCCTGGTGGACTTCTTCTTCATTGCAGGCAGGTGTTGCGCTGACTGCTTCCCGCAGGCCATCCTGCCTCCTGCTTACTAGGGCTGCTCCATATTGCGGGAAGAGGGAAGGGTCACCGGATCCTCCAGCCGTCCTCCCGGCCTCTGAGGTTCAAGGGCCAAGGGTCTTCCTCTGAGCTACTCCTTATTTTGCTTTGATATGTTAAAAACATGTCCTATCTTAAAAATACTTTGCAAAATTATAAGGCGTCTAGGTGTTCGTGACACAGAATTCACTTATGAACCACGTAGGGTTAGATACCACCTCTGCTGACAAATATTTGCCAAAGAGGTCAGGAGCAAAGTCTGACTGTGTTGGTAGAACTGCAGGTAAAGGTCTTCTGCTGTACCATCCCAGCCAGTCAAGTTGAAAGCAAAAGATTAAGAACTACTTACTGATATGCTGTGATCTGATTTTTTTTTCTTTCAGATAGCTTTCATTACATAGTTATCTTTTTTAGTACTTAAAATTAATTTTCTGTTCTTGTTAGGATATACTCAGTTTTCCCACCTAGAACTTTTAAAAAGTATTATCTCTGGCATTCTAAAGCTTTTATTTTTATATTATTTCAAAATGCTTTTCCATCTGTTAGAACTTTCTTTCAAATTTTGAGCACATCACAAGAAGAAAATTTATATTCCATAAACCTTCTTTGTTCTCCAGAGTTTTGTGCTAACCAATCTGTTCCTTCCATTTTGAAAGGTTATGTATAGATCAAATCTCTGTGGGAATGGTGAATAGATTGCAGCCAGTAAATAAAAAACAGGGTTTAGGGATTAGAAAGACTTGGATTTCAATCCTGGCTTTACCTCTTTGTGTGGATGAGGCTTTAAGCAACCAATGCAACCTTTCGTGCCTCAGTTTCTTAACCTATACAGTAGGCATAATGATACTTATCCATGGCTGGACGTGGTGGCTCATGCCGTAATCCCAGCGCTTTGGGAGGCCAAGGCAGGTGGATCACCTGAGGTCAGTAGTTCAAGATCAGCCTGACCAACATGATGAAACCCTGTCTCTACTAAAAATACAAAAATTAGCTGGGTGTGATGGCGCGTGCCTATAATCTCAGCTACTCGGGAGTCTGGGGCAAGAGAATCACTTGAACCCGAGAGGGGGAGGTTGCGGTGAGCTGAGATTGAGCCACTGCACTCCAGCCTGGGCAGCAGAGTGAGACTTCATCTCAAAATAATAATAATAATAATACTTATCCATGGAGTTCTTGTGAGGATTAAATGACAGCATGTATATAAAGAGCACCTTGGTGCACTCAAAAAATGGGAGTCTGTTTGATGGTGTTATGTCCTGGATGTTATAATGGTAAAACTGTTTGCTCCATGTGACACCAGGATAGTGAACATATGGGTCTGTCTCAGAAAGGCTAAATTCATAGCCTGAGTGCAAGATAATTCTGTCTTCAGTTAACTATACATTTCTTGACTCCAAAAAGGATTTCTAAAGATGATAGCTTCATTTCATAAATATTAGTGGGGTGTATGTTCTGTGCAGGTACCTTGAGTAGGTTTTCTAGGGGATAAAGCCTGCCCCCAACCCTCACAGAAGTTACATTCCAGCTCAGACTCAACTCAACTACAGTGTAATGTAGAAAGTGTATGTCCTGAAGAATTTTCAGATACACTGCTATGGAAGGTCACGTTCAAAACCAAGCCCGTTTCCCCCCTTATCTGCAGCCAAATTTGTTTCACCCCAGCATTGCCCATCTCCACGAATGGATACCATCACGTGTGCGGTTGTCCTAGTCAGGAATCTGGGAAAGAAGCTCTCTTGGCCACTTGCCCTGCCTCCTTTCCACTGGCAGGTGGTCACCTCCTTAACCCTCCCGGAACCTCCCCATCTGTCTTACTTACATTGACTTAGTTCAGTGGTTCTCACACTCTTGGGCCATACCATCCCTTGGAAGGCTTGGCAAAACACAGACTGCTGGCACCTCTTCCCCCAGAGTTCCTTCTAATTCAGAAGGCCTGGGGCGGAGCCTGAGTATTTGCATTTCTAACAAGTCCCAGGTGATGCTGATGCTGCAGGTCTGGGGACCTCACTGAAAACCACGATCTCAGTTCATGCCATTGTCATTTGCTGTTGGGATTATTGCCCAGTGTTCCTGGCTGAGCTTCTGTATCTAATCCTCACCCTCCTTCACATTCTCCACCCTGCCCTCAGATCTGGAAAAGAGAATCGTTTCTGGCTGTTGATCACCCACAGAATAAATGTCAGAATTCCTGCTGTGATCTGCAGTGCCCTCCATTAGCTGACTCTTACCTGATTCTCTAGTCTCACCTGCTACTTTGCTGATCCCATCTCGGATCACTGAACACCTCCGGCACACTGAACTCCTGCAGTTTCTTGGTGCCGTGTCATTTTATGTTTTGCCTTTTGTATCTGCTCTTCATTATTTGCAATGCCGTGAATCCCTTTCTTTCCTGGCTAACTCCTCTAGACCCTTCCAGACTACTCAGGAAAAACTCCTTGGAGAAGCATTACCTCCCCATCTGAAAGTAGAGAGAGGTGCCTCACTTATCTACCATCTACCTCATGGTGGTTATCACATGTTTATACCTGCCTCTTAGTCCACCTCACCCACAAGACTCTGACAGCTTCCTAACAGCAAGAACCAAATCCATCATCTCTATAGCCATAACCCTGAGCAGTACATTGCCTGACACAGAGGGGAGATCAAAGGATGTTGAATGAAAAGGGCTATCCAGGAAGACTACTTGGAGGAGGTAGGTATTTTAACCATAAGTAAATAGTGGTTAGCATTTAGACACACAAGCAGTAGCAGAAGAACATTCTAGAAGAGGGAACTTAAACCTGAGCTTGGACTTAGTCAGGCTTTGGTGTGAGGAAGGAACAATGAGGGCTCTCATTTGGCTGGCCACAGCATGTGTGGTCCTGAGAGCCAGTTGAGGGAAATAGCACAGGTGGAATTCACATGGCTCAACACGCCATTGAATATGGGAGAGTCCGGGAAAGAGCTGGATCAAAGGTGGGAACATGCCAATCACCGGTAACCCGAATTGGACTGTCCAGGGATGGATGAGGCTGGATAAAGAGCAAAGATGGGTGAGGATTAGGTGTGTTTGTGTCCGTGGTGGAGTTTGAGGGCACTGTTAGGACATGTTCTACTATCTTCTTCATGTGTCTTCCCACCCATCTTATTCTGTTCTTACCTCCAGTGCCTAATAAGTGCTTGATGAATGCTGAGTGAATTTATGCCATGGAATCGGAATAAAGGCCAGGAGTGGTCCCACATGAGCCAGGGAGAGGAGAGGTGGTGTCAGTGGTGGTTTTAGGTGGTGCCATTGTCACCCCCGATGCCTCTCCTGCAAATAAGATTTAGGTGAGGGAAGAGGCAGGCTGCTGGCCACGGGGGTAGGACCAGGCGAGAGACCTCAAGCAATAGCAGCAACGAGTTCAGAAGATGACTGCTTGTTGCCAGAAACAAGGAAAGTCTTAGAATTTGTGAAGATCAAACCGGCTGAGAGCTGAAACGTACCCTCTGCCTTCACTGTGCTAATACAATAAACATGAGCATTAGTACCTCGATTCTATGTTTAAAGATACGTCCAGGAAGAGTTATACATTGTCACTGCTAATCCGTTTTTCCCTTCTGAAATAGACGGCTTTATGACTATTATGACACTGTTCTCCAAATCTAACTACTACTATTCTTCCATTAAATTTAACACATGGCCATGTGTTTAGAGAATATAATATAATGTGGAATACGTGAAAGAAATGTTTTTGCTTCTGACCCGTTCTTCCAGTTTTCTTGTACAGTGCTAGGGGGCTTTCTTGTAGGACTCTTCTGTGTGCAGAGAAATATCTGAATAAAATAATCTAGAGATAAAAGCACTAATGGTCTTTACATTACACATACACACAGTCAAGAGTTATTTTTCCAAGCAGGCACCCGCAGAGATAAATTACCTATGGTTATGTCTCCAAACCAGTAATTCTATTAGTAAATCCATCAAAAATCAGAATTAACAACGTGACCACGCAGGAAGTTTTACTACCAAAAACAAGCACTTGCAGGTGGTGTGTCGAGGATAAACAGTAGATAAAGAGGCAGGATGCAATTTCCTTTTATACTGAGGCTTGAGGACAGACAGACCATTATTCACTCATACCTGCCACTGACTAACAGAAGCACAGGGTTGATGAACTGCGAGTCGTTTACCTTTAAAATTCAATTTCATTCCTTCAGTCGTTGTGAGCTTGAATATCTAATTACAAGGTTTACGCACTGAGATCCCAGTGTAATCATCTATAAAGCGTGTACTAGTTGGAGTTAATTCATTGAACAAATATTTATCGAGCACTTATATATGTGTCAGCCCTGTGTTAGACATGAAGGAACAAGGGGGACTCCGGTGTTCTGTCATGTTTGAGACAGACCTGGAGTTCCAGACTCTTATTTTATTGTTCTTGTTGCTGCTGCGGTTAACATGTGAATGACTGGTTTTGTTTCCAGTTTTTCAACTTGAACTGTTTCATAAAACATGAAATGTTGCACTTCTGACATTCATCCAAAGTAGCAAGCTGCAATGTGCTTTTCAAAAATTCCACAGTGTGTTCATTTTGATGGGGCCAATTTGAAAAACCGGGGAAAGAGAAGTTCAGAAAGTTAGGGAGTTATAAGAATGCTTGGAATTTCTAACAGATTTTGCTAAACATTTTCTGTATCATGACATGTTCCAGAAGGCCATAAAAGTTAGTTTACATGAATATAAACTACTTTTTGCCTTGCTGATAACTGCAAATAAATAATTCAGATGACCACCCACCAAAAAACCAAGACGTTTGGGGGTTTATGTGTTTCCTATAAAATGTTTTCCTTATAAATTTCATAGTCAAAGAGAACAAGAATGAAGTAGTACCTCATTTTATTCCATTTTTAAATTCTGCAGCACCTGTTTCAATATTTTTGTATATCCCAATAATATCACTACAGAATAAGATAATGACTAACCTCTTTCCTTGATTTGACTTTAAAGGAAGGGGTAGAAGGCATTCTTTTATTTACATTTTAGTACAGCAACACACTGATTTCTCCAGTCAAAATTAATTAATCTGTCACATTGCTTTCATGGTAACAATCAACTAAATGAGACACAGGACTATCAATTTGTATAGCACTGTTTTATTCACTAAGGAGCCTTATGTAAAACTTGATAAATGTTGCACTTATACTGCTGGTCCAGTGGTAATAAGTGGGAATAAAAAGAGCCAGATAGATAACCTTCAACTTAATATGGCTTGGTAAATTGGATCCTACATATGCTAATTTTGTACTTTTTTTAATAGATGGAACTGATTAAAAATATAAGTACTGCCGAACAACCCTATTTATTCACTCGACATGTTCATTTCCTCAACTTCTCAAGGTAAGACATTTTCCAGTTTAATGGTTCTTTCATTTTCTTCTAATGAACAATTACTTTAGAAATCTACCCTTATTTACAAGGTAGTACAATTGCCCTTGAAAAGACATTTTTAATCCATTTATTTTTGCTATGGAGGGATTGAAATTTGAAATATTTGAACAGAAACTTCATCTCTTCCTAGACTACTATCTTAAATCTTATAAAAACTTGGAATTATTTTTTAAAGAGAAGCCATTTGACCTAATAGCTCTTTTCAAAAAAGGAATCAGATTTTGTATTGAAACAAATAAGAAGACAGGAGATGGGTATTTTAGCATAAATATTTTATTACACAGTTTTGTACAATTTGAACCTGCACAGAACTCTGGGAATAATTCAGTGCTAGAGTAATGAGTATTTTCTAGGATCCAAAATACCAGCCTCTGTCTGTCTTTTTAATACAGTCATGTGCTACATCATGACGTTTTGGTCAATGACAGACCTCATATACATATTAATCCATAAGATTATAATATGGTATTTTTACCGTATCGTTTCTATGTTTAGATACACAAATGTTTACTATTGTGTCACAGTTGCCTCCAGTGTTCAGTATAGTCACATGCTGTCCAGGTTTGTAGCCCAGAAGCAATAGGCTGTACTCTACAACATAGATGTGCAGCAGGCTGTGCCATCGAGGTTTGTGTATGTACTCTAAGATGCCTGCACAACCACGAATCGCCTAATCACATTTCTCAGAATGTACCCCTGACATTAAGCAACGCATGACTGTAAACCATTTGATTTTCTAAGCCTCGCATGTTTGATGCTGGGGAGGTTTTTAAAATTCTGGTTTTTGTTTCCAGCGGCTGTGGTCTTCTAATAACAATGCAGATCTTCAAATTCAGGTTTTTAGATTCCCTATTTGTTAAATTACTAGCTTCAAGTTCTGAGTGTCCTTTTCCCCAGTGGTTCATTAGCATCGGTTGACTGTCACTGTGCCTCACTCCTGAGCTGATGGCCCTTAGTGTTTCACTCTCCCTGTGCTGGCCCAAATCTGCACTCACAGCTACTATCTAATGGCTGACAGATCACTGGATCCAGAGGCAGATCTGCTGGGGACCAGCCTGGGAACCTCTGGGCCTCCCTGGTCAGCCATCTGACGGGCACTTCTGTCATCTTAACAGTGCCTTGCAGGTCCACACAAGAGCACCAAAGGACCCGGGGCAGCAGGCGACGTCTGCTGGTTAGTGCTGACCTAGTGGCTCCTGCAGGCCAGGCACCCAGGGAGCTGGCTCCGGAGGAGCTGTTGCCCTGGTCCAGGGTGCCTGACAACCCACCTGGCTGGAAGAAGATTTCAGCCCTCCAAGGCCTTCCCTGCTGTGCAGCAGGTCCTGTGCAAATTAAGTGCAAAGAATGAGATTCAGTAAAGCAAGCTATTAAGCAGAGAAAAGGAGTTGCTGCCTTATCTTTAAAAGCAAGTGTTCCCTGAAGTTTCCTGGGCCTTCCTGATAACCAGAGTTCTTGGGATGGTAACAGGACTCCTGCAGATTTTCCGCAGTGACCCAGGGCCAGGTGCTGGGCAGCTAGGAGTGTGTTTTCAACCACAGTTATAAAATGGCTTGTTACTGGATTATCCAGGGTATGTGCCCTGACTCTTAAGTCCAGAAGGCCACAAGCATATTATTAGACATGATTAGATAACAAGGCTTATTAGCTCTTTCAGGCATTGTGTTTTATGCCTTGCAAAGAGAAAAGCACTGCTTCCCTGATCCTTACTGTTCTACCGTGTTTCCTTCTAAGTCACCCCTGACATCCTTAAACCTCATTCATGAACACTTCTTGCTTCATAGGTCAAATCTTTACAACCAAACAGATTGCAGTGCAACAAGTTTTAAGTATGTATCTCTGAACAGTGTAAAACACAAATTGGAAGCCATGGCCAGTATTTTAATTGGGTCAGCAGAGCATAACATGGTGGCCATATTCTGTTATGGCCTCTACCATCAAACACATGTACAGGAGTTTAGTCTTCATTGCTTTAATTCTGAAAGGAAAAAAAAAACGATAAGTGCCTTTTAGAAGACACCACGTCTACAGAAAACGGTGCCGGCCTGGCCGTCAGGACCTCTGGTGTCAGAACTGGCCTCCCCACTAGTCATGATTCTTGGCAAGCCATTCAACCTCTTAGAGGTCTCTGTTTTTCTGTTTCTCCATCTGTAAAACAAGGATAGTTCTCAGTCATCCCTACCATATAGGGATGCTCTGAACTGTGAAGGAAAGGCCTTCTGAGAGAAGGCCACTGTATTGGTCCATTTTCATGCTGCTGATATCCAAGACTGGGAAGAAAAATAGGTTTAACTGGACTTACAGTTCCACGTGGCTGGGGAGGCCTCAGAATCATGGCAGGAATCGAAAGGCACTTCTTACATGGTGGCGGCAAGAGAAAATGAGGAAGATGCAAAAGCAGAAATCCCTGATAAAACCATCATATCTTGTGAGACTTATTCGCTACCATGAGAACAGTATGGGGGAAACCACCCCCATGATTCAAATTATCTCCCATCAGGTACCTCCCACAACATGTGGGAATTACAGATGTACAATTCAAGATGAGATTTGGGTGGGGACACAGAGCCAAAACATATCACATGCTATATACATTCAGAGTGGCACTTAAAAAGGCAATTCTATAGACGTCTCAGGCTGAGCCCACTGCCCAACTCCTGACTCAGTTTCTATGGAGACACCTTGAGGGCTGGGCTGGGCTCTGCTTCTCCTCCCTCAGTTCCATTTTACTCAATTAAACACATATCTATGGATTACCTTCTCTCTTCTATACACAACATGAGAACTGGGGCTTCTGCAGTCAACATTAAATGTTTTTCTTGCCTTTGGGAGACTCTAAGTTCTTCTTCCATTAAAGTGTGATGGATGTAAGGAGAGGGTGGTCACAGGGCTTCCCCTAGGGGAGGAACCTCCTGTGGGACCAGGACTCTGGGAGGGCATTTCTGCAGGGAGGTGAGGGATGGGTCAGCTTTAGACAAGTGAAGGGGGTGGGCATTCCCAGCACAGCCACCAGCAGAAGAGTGGGGCCGAGGGGAACTGAAAGGGATGCAGTGCAGACCAGGATGGACACGACTGGGCTGGAACAGCAGTCAAGAGTTTTAAGCAGAAATAACAAGAGACTACCTGACCAGCTTTGCTGCTTTCGATAAAAAGCCAAAACTGACTCCCCAAGAGCAACCTCCTCCTCTCTTTACACCCACATACCAGGGCCTGGGCCCTTAGCTATCAGACTTCCATAAAAAGGAAGAGAATGATCAGTTGAACTTCAGTATATGACAAGACTATGATTGTTCCACACATGGAACATGGGACATTAAAAATCAGCTTTTCCTTGTTTAAGGGAATAGCTTTCTTTAAGGAAAATTTCTGTGTCAATATGCAGTTGACAAGAGGAAAACAACTAAGTTGGAACTTGTTAAGAGGACTTTGACATTTTTTTTTTTTTTTTTTTTTTTTTTTTTTTTGATGGAGTCTTACTCTGTCACCCAGGCTGGAGTGCAGTGGTGCAATCTCAGCTCACTGTAACCTCAGTTCAAGCGATTCTCCTGCCTCAGCCTCTCAAGTAGCTGGAATTACAGGCATGCACCACCATACCTGGCTAATTTTTCTATTTTTAGTGGAGACAGGGTTTCACCATATTGGCCAGGCTGGCCTCAAACTCATGGCCTCAAGTGATTTGCCCACCTCAGCCTCCCAAGTGCTGGGATTACAGGCGTGAGCCACCGTGCGCAGCCACGGACATTAACATACTTTAAAAAATAAGTGTTAGATGTATTTTGAATAATAAGTTATAAAGATAATGAAGCTGATCTTAAGAAACCTACCCTTATAACTGCTGACAGACGTATTGCTTGTTTCAGGATAATGAGGTTCCCACGAGAAGAACTGATACTGCAACCTAATATTCTTTGTTGATATTTCCAATCCTCTGCACATCGTTAACATGCCGCACAATACTTGCTGGCAAGCGGACTGTAAGAATGAAAGTCAGGCCTCCCTCCCCACTTTTTTTTGCACACAAATGGTCAGAAGTTTTGAAGAGTATGGCATTATACCATAGGTAATTGCCCTTTCTTTTTTTATTCCATTAACGATGGCATTTTTACTTCAAATTTAGACACTCTTGAGTCATGTAAAATACTACCCTGTGAGCATTTGGTGTTTCCATAGCTGACGTACTTCGTTTTTTTCACCATCTAGGCTTCTTGTCCTGTTTCTTGTTTTTCCGTTTTTAGAGTGAGAAGGAACCATATCTAGCTTTATTAATCCAAAGATGGGAAGTAATTGGTTCAGACCAATCAGGTGTTTTGCCTCAGGGAAGGATTCCTGCCTGGGACGTGTGCACAGCGAGCTCAGCAGAGATCTCAGGCTTCGGTGAGGATTCCTGAGTTGCACACTGGACTGCTTTTTCACACAGTCATGGAACTCCCTGGAAATTCCAGCCAGACAAATATTTTTCACCTGGACTGTCTGGAGAATTGAGTCAAAACTACGTTGGCCTAAAATATGCTTCTCTTTGCTAGGATATTTAAGTAGGATTTTTAATATTTGCATACTGTGGTTTCACGTATCTTTTTCCAGTTTTCAGAGTAACTTTAGGAAACAATTTCTGAAAAAGATATCAACTTTCCAACATCAACGGCATCTCTCCAAATCTATCTTGGATCCACACACTAGAAAGCCTTGTGAGAGACTACAATTCACATTTGTCTGTCCCCTGCCCTCAATTTTATTTGTTTTCTAAGCTTTTATTTTTTGAGGGGTATAAATATTTTTGCAATCTACAATGCCCCTCACCCTTCCAAATGTGCTTTTACAGGGAAGCCTTAAGAAGTTTTACCTCAGAGCCCAATGCTATCAAAATAGTCCAAATGCATTATAAGAGACATCAATATGCTAAATAATTTCAAACCACCACTTCCCTTATCCTTCTTCCATGTCATTCTTCCTTTCTTTCCCATGATTCCCTCACCTTCCTTTGCTTCCATCTCTCATGTATCTCAGATGGTGGCTCCGGTGCCAATAGTAACTTGGCAAAAACAAACAAAAATGTGAAAATTAGTCAATCACCAGAAAAGCAGTGGGGTGTGATGTACATGGGAGTGCGTTCTGGACACCTTTTCTCGTCTCTGCAAGTGAAGTCTCAATTACTGATGTGAACAGTGTTTCTTGTATCAACTTTTGTGAACAAACTCTGCCCTCTGATGGCATTATTTAACAAAACAAATCAGACTTCGCCAATTCCACAAGTCAATTTGGTTTTCACATCTTATTTGTAAATGTTGACTTTTTTATTCTTCTTAGCCAAGTGATCCATCTCAATTCTGTGCCCTTCAAGTCTCTTATCATTTGACAGACACTGCAAACTCTGAAGAAAACACCAAAGTAAAAATCAGTATTAGCAGTTAACACTGTCTCTGCCTCCTTAAACACGGCGCAAAAGTTCCATTTACAAGTGCAAGTTTTCTCTGGGTTTTCCCTATGTGAACCCTGGCTGGGCTCGTCTTCCTAAATTGGCAGTTTCTTCCTCTATTTCTGCCTTTCCCTCTACGGGGAGTGGATCTCTGCTGCTGCATGGGCCACCAGCTGTGTTGGCCCATCAGCGACGAGTATAATCTGGACTTTCCCTCAGCCCACCTCATTTCCTGATTTTTTCCTACTGTTTATTTCATGCCTTGTCAATTCATCTTCCTCTCTGAGCAGGAGCCCTGACCCAACCACCCACCTCCTTCCCCATTTGTCTCATCTTCTCACAGCAAATGTTTCCATCTCTCCTGCCTTAGGACAGACCGGAGAGCAAAGCACAACTGTCTCTTCTGCTTGTGTTTTGTGATGGGCAGTGGCGGGCAGGGGGGAGGTCTAGTCCTGGGCAGAGGAGATGGAAGTGCCCACTACAGGGGGTATGAGGACAGAGGCCAGACCTCCCCACCATGCTGGCCCCCACTGGACATTCAGGGACTCTTGTTACTGCAACGGGCTCCAGCAAAGGGCCCTTTAACAGCCATCTTGGCTGGGCACAGTGGCTCATACCTGTAATCCCAGCACTTTGGGAGGCCAAGGCAGGCAGATCACTTGAGGTTAAGAGTTCGAGACCAGCCTGGCCAACATGGCGAAACCCCATCTCTACTAAAAATACAAAAATTAGCCAGGCATGGTGATGGGTGCCTATAATCCCAGCTACTTGGGAGACTGTGGCTGGAGAATCACTTGAACCCGGGAGGCAGATGATGCAGTGAGCTGAGATCACACCATTGCACTCCAGCCTGAGCAACAAGAGCAAAACTCTGTCTCAAAAATAAACAGCCAGCTCTACCCCTCTCCACCTCAGCCACTCCTCACTCTGCCCCTGAAAGGTCCTGTTCTTTTCCATGATGGCCTTTCTCTCACTTCAAAGTGTCTTCCTCCCTCACTGACAAGGATCAAAGCCCTGGACCTCTGGCCTATGGTACTTTTCACCCTTTAAGGTAGATAGCAGCACAAAGGTACCCTCTACTTCCAGGTCAGAGGCTAAAAAGGAGGTAGGCTTTTGGCAGAATGGTGGTTACCAGGGGTGGGGAAAGCAGGAAAAGAGATTTTTATGTTCAATGGGCAGAGTTTCCATTTGTGAACATGAAAACGTTGTGGAGATAGGTGGTGGTGATGACTTCACAACAATGTAAATGTCTTAATACTACTGAATTATATACTTTAAAATGATGAAAAGGGCAAATATATATATTACATATACATATTATTTTTTACTAGAATTTCTTAAAAGAACAGAATATACTTTCAAAAACTGATTGCAATCGCAGTAATCTCTACTGTAATTGGAGTACAAAACAGTCTTAATTCTCAAGGATAATTCTGGTCTTAAGTATTTATTTAATATGTGCAATAATTATTATCTCAGGAAGAATGCCTTTTAAATTCTGATGAAAATATACCTAAAATTTTTACTAGTGCTTTGTGTAGCTATTGAAGAGGTGACTAATATTATCGATGGGTTAATGAATTGATTGAGGTAGCAGTGTGAGACAGATGCTGATGAAAATGCTCAGAATGATGTGTTTGGAAATGCCTCTCAGAATGAGAACCATGCAGTTATGGTTCCTAGAGAATTATGCCCTGCTACAGATCTTCATCTTCTCATCAAAAAAATAAGTAAAATTTTAAAACTATGACACATTTGCAGAGTCCGAAGGAAGCCCAGAGGAGTGATTACAGAGTCGGTGAATAGGATCTGTGAACAAATGTCGAAGAAATTGGTATTGCCTGCTATTTTAGGACGGCTTAAAAGAGCTTCATAGATGCAGGAGTAATTGTGGTGACTGAAGGACAAAAGAGTGTGTTGTTGAACAAAAAACAAAATATGGCCTGACTCTTCTACTCTCTAGTGTATGCACTACTTAGAACCTGTGATCAGCCGTAGTCACCACAAATTTTTAGAGCTCCATAAAGATCAAATTAGAGCTGTAGATTATAAAATGAAGGGCAATAAGTCTTAAGATAAAAGCTAAAGGAATTTTTGAAGGAAACAATAAAAAGTTAAAGGAATTAAAATTGAAGTTGAAAAGGCTAAGCGTTGTAAAAGCATAGGAGACGCAAATTCTTTGTGTCAAATGGTTCAAACAAAAGGAAATGTGCATAAAAGGAAAATTTTAAATATTGGCTGGGTGTAAGAAAGACTTTTCAACTGACAAAGTAGACTTCACAGGGAGGTTGTGGAATCTTCTCTTAAGGCTTTTAAAAATCAGGCAGGGTTTTTCACTGTATGGGATGGTAGGGTACAAACCATTCTCACCCCCAGAATGAAATCATGAGTGAGCAAAAGGTTCAGGTGACTCAGGGACTTTATAAATGGTAGCCAGGAATTCTGAACAGAGTTTTAAAATACTGAGAGGAGAAACTGATGCTGAAAGAAGATGGCATGAGGGTAGGGAAATTTGCTTCCCTGCTCAGGCACTAGGACATGTGCTATGCTGTGGTCCCTGGTGGTAGCATGGTGGTATTCTGGCCTCTTCTGTATAACTGACGTGTCACCCCAGATTTTCCCAATTTGGCGGAAGCTGTGTGTACAGAGGGCTGGCAGCCTGCAACCATTATTGCCTTCTGCAAAGGGGGAGATATATACCAGACACCTCTTTCTCATAGTTAGAAACTTCTAGAGAGAGCCTACTATATTATCTGATACTTGACAATATATTCTTAAGCCATCTAAAACTTCTATTTTGGAAAATCATTCTGGAAATCTTGCATTGGGTTGCAGCATGCAAACAAGAGCAAGTCATCCATGCTCATCAAGACTTGCCAGTCCTTACTTCTCTCACCATTGATCAAAGATGGCAGTGGTGAGGCTGAGAGCCATCTCCTGATGGGATACTGTGCATGGATTCATATGATTGGGCAGTTCTGCTAACTAGCACTAGCAATCATTCTTCACATGAACGTAGAAGAACAGTTGAGGTTTTTAAAAGCGTGAAGCAATTTTGAGGGTCTAATTATGTGTGTATTTGGTATGCAAGCCTTGTCTTCCTAGTCCCTAGCTTTATTACTTTAGTTACTGTTTATCATAGATATGAAACACAATTTAATTTTAAAAGGGGGATAAATCTGGGGTGTGTACAGTAGTTAGCCGGTGGTTGGCACAGCTAGCTCCTGGGACTCCAGTGAGTTGTTCATCCAGTTACATGAATGTGTATTTCTGAGAACTAACAAGATTCACACTGCAAGGCTAATCTCATCCGTGAGCAGTGTGTGTTCCAATGTGGTAGTATTTAAGGGCTCCAGGGTATCATTCATGTGTCCTGGTGCCTGAAATTCCACTATCTCAGAGTTGTCCCTTCGGATTCTTCTCTCTGAAGATTCTTTTTTAAAATGCAGATAAACCAAGAGCAACATTATATGAATTCATACACAGAAAAGGATGGGTGGCTTGTTATGCCTTTCCTCTGACAACAGAGTCCCATGATATGAGAAGAAACATTAACAACTGAGAGGCACACACTCAGATGTTCATTTCTTAATTTGGTCATCATTTGTTGAGCACCTACTGTGTGCCACACACTGAGCTAGAGGGTGTCGTTCCTGGCTGCAGGAGACCCACAGTGTGATGGAGAGGCACACATTTCCACACAGTGCAGGAGAGAGGGCCCGGGGCACAGAGGAGGGAGGCATGGACCCTGGGTTGGGCATTAATTGCCGAAGGATGTGATGTGACTCCAAGCTGGGTTTTGAAAGGTGAATGGAGTCTGCTAGCTTCTGGAGAGAGGCAGAAGCGGGGTCCTGTCAGTTTGTTTTCTCTTAGAGTTCTTTCTGACCCCTGAGAGAATGCCCAGGCACGTTCCTCAGAATGTCACAAGGTCATAGGGCTAGAGGACTCTGCAGGCCCCTCAGGAGGTCACCAGAGCATGACGTCTGCCCAGAGACTGGGGCA
Source organism: Macaca thibetana thibetana (assembly GCF_024542745.1). Taxonomy (NCBI): domain Eukaryota; kingdom Metazoa; phylum Chordata; class Mammalia; order Primates; family Cercopithecidae; genus Macaca; species Macaca thibetana. The sequence goes on along the minus strand of NC_065581.1, from coordinate 115,508,694 downwards.
GTCTCCCCGGACTCCTCAAGGCTACTGCTTTCAAGCAGTTCAAAGAGAAAAAGAAGGAATTGTTAAGACAAATCCAGCCAATCTCATCACTTTGCCTCAGGAAGACCTTGTTCTTCGGCCAAGATTTAGTGGATTCATCTAATCCTTTCATGGAAGGAATTAAAATGGAACACCTGGCTATTTGCTTTATTTTTATCTGAAGCCGCTTGCCATCACTTGAGGATAATTATGTTGAATATTGTTTTATTCTTGATATCCCACACAAAATTTCCTCAACTCCGGAAATCACTTTTCCATAATTAAGAGCATAGATTCTAGAGCCAGATTGCCTGGACCCATATCCTAGTTCAGCTACAAGTTATGAACCTTATTCCTGCCTCAGTTTCCCCAAGTGTAAATGAGGATAATTATTTTTTCTACTCTATTGATGTGTTATGGGGCTTCAGCAAGCTGGTTGCATGAGGTATTTAGAACAAGATGAATAGAGAGTGCTCAGTGAAGACTGGCTGTTATTCACTCACTTACTGCAGAGCACCTGACCCAGAACTGTTTGAATTACAATGTAGAGGAAGGGCCATCTCACTCAGCAAGGCAGTCAGAACCTACCAATCAACTGAAACATTCACCAAGGGCCAACTGTGTCCCCATGGGTTCTGTTCTAGCCATTGGAAATACTAAATCCAATACAGAGTGGCCCCCATCCTCGAGAAGCCTACAGCCTAGTGAGAAAACTGGACACCATCTCTTCCTTAACATGCACAATGGTGTGGTTTGTACCGTGCTATACTATGAAATGTCCTCACAGCCCCTCAACAGGTACCTGGAACAGGTATCATCCTCCCCACTTCCTGCATGATAATAAAATGCCTATCAGAAAACCCTGTTTGCTTATTACGTGTCATTGGCACCTTCGCGTAGGAGATCATCTTTCAGTAAGTTAACCTAGAGGGGAGGGGAGATGTTGTCTAAGTAGGCCCTGTTTTCCTCCTGCAGTGATGGGTTGTAACGAACTCAATGTTTGTGTTAGGTTTGGAGGAGACCAGCCTGTCTACATCAACATCATTAGAGACCCCGTCAACCGGTTCTTATCTAACTATTTTTTCCGTCGCTTTGGAGACTGGAGAGGGGAACAGAATCACATGATCCGCACCCCCAGCATGAGGCAGGAGGAGCGCTACCTGGTAAGTCAGTCCTGTTGCATGCAAAAGGTGGTCTCCCCACTGCCTGGGGAGTGACCCCTCCACCAGGGAAGGCTCACTCTTCCCTTCCCAGGCCTTGCCCTTGGCGCCTTCATGGAGCATGGGGCAGAGAGGGTGCTTCCGCAGGAAGGAGGTCTTGGCGAGAGAAACTGGTTCCGGGTGACCCAGATCTTAATGAACATTTCCTCAAATGATCTTCTGATGTTGCTTTGCTCAGTTGTCTTTAGTGCTAGATTTTGGGTCCCAGAGCGGAAACAGTCTTTCCTAAGGAGTCCTGACTAGCACTGTCCTGCTTAAGAAAAACAAAGGTGTTGGGGGGTGTCTGTTAGAGGGCGGCAGAGCCCTTTCTCATCCCTCAGCCCATTCAGTTCCCATGACCACTCTGGGAGGGAGGGAGTGTTTTCAGATGAGGACCCTGAGATTCCAAAGGTTGTGGGATTTGCCAGTCACCTCTCAGGTAAGGGCACAACCGCGACCGACTGTTTCCGAGTTTCCTGCCTTCACAGTCTGGGTTCTTTCCACCACAGTGCGATAGAACCCTGTCATTGGACCAGTAATTGTTTGCTTTCTCTAGACTTGTTTTGGGACCCTCAGCTCCATAAGGGATGTTAGTCTTGAGTCCAGTAATTATTTCCGCAGCACAGAGGTTGGTAACAGAAATGGAGGGTGGAGTTGCGCGTCTTTCTTTGAGCACTAAAACGAAAGGTACATTTCCCATCCCATTGTAGAGACACACGTACTGAGGAGCTTGACAGCCTGGTGCCCAGGAGGCTGAAATCCTGGTCTCTGTGTCTGAGAGAGCCCTTGGGGTTCACCTGGACCCATCCTGGGCTGTTGTTGGGCACAAGCAGGAACGAAGGAAGTGTTGAGGATCAGTCAGAGGTGTTGTTCCCAAAGCTGGAAGATCGCCCAGAGCCAAGGCCACTGCTGATGCGCCCTCAGCAGCAGCCTTGCCGCTGGAGAATAGCACCGAATCTCCGGGCCAAGGCCAGGACCGCTGCTTCCTCATCTCATTTTAAACACGTAATGGAAGCGGATGTTCAGAGGCTGGGAGCATTTGGGGATGATGTCCCCTCAGTGTCACATTCATGTTTTCAAATCCATGATTAGAGTAGAGAAAACTGAGATACAGAGAAGTTAGTGTCTCAGTCAGGGCCAGACGACTACACCAGACCCATGTGGCTTTCCACTCACCTTGGTATTTGATCAACTACCTAAGACATCAGTGAAATATTTTGATGATTTTTTTTATTTTTATTTTCTTTCTTTGATGATATATTTTAAAAGGGGCTTTTCCTCTTTTTTTTAGTTTTTGATGGCAAAACCCTAATCTATTTCTTTATAGGTTTTGAGACCTGGTGCAGTGGCTCACGCCTGTGATCCCAGCACTTTGGGAGGCTGAGGCAGGTGGATCACTTGAGGTCAGGAGATCGAGACCAGCCTGGCCAACATGGTGAAAACCCGTCTCTATTAATAATACAAAAATTAGCTGAGCATGGTGGCACACGCGTGTGATCCCAGTTACTTGGGAGGGTGAGGCAGGAGAATCCCTTGAATCTGGGAGGCAGAGGTTGCAGTGAGCCGAGATTGTGCTACTACACTCCAGCCTAGGTGCCAGAGCGAGACTCCATCTCAAAAAAATAAAAAAATAAAAAATAAATAAAAATAATTAAAAATAAATAAAATAAAAAATAAACTATAGGTTATGAATATGATTATATGTTTTTTATTTGGTGAGACGTGTATTCAGAGTATAGAACCGCTTACTACAAGAATAATGTCTTCTCTAATTATATTCATTATTTGTTTTGGATCTTGATTAATATATGTTGTTTTAAAAAGAGCATACATTCCTTTTAATCCAGATAATTCTTTCATAGTTCTGATTCAATCCTCATGCTAAGAAAGTTAGAACCAGAGGATAGCAGAAAACGCCAAAAAACCAATGATATGGAAACATGTCTTATGAACACTGCTCTTCAAATATTAATGTAAGAGTTGAGAGGAATGCTCCAGCTTTTTCCGCTCTGTCAAGCTTTTGTTGCCATCCTGTAAATCATTTCATATAATGTAGTCTTCACACACACAAATAATAAGCTGCAATCATAGAGAGAAAGGTGGCAAATGTGAGGGGGAAAAATTATGGTTTGGAATTTCTATTTGTTTGTTTTTGTTTTGAGACAGAGTCTTGCTCTGTTGCCCAGGCTGGAGTTTTTGCAGTGGCAAGATCTCTGCTCACTACAACCTCCACCTCCGGGGTTCAGGCGATTCTCCTGCTTCAGCCTCCTGAGTAGCTGGGACTACAGGCAGCTCCCACCATGCCCAGCTAATTTTTGTATTTTTAGTAGAGGCAGGGTTTCACCATGTTGGCGAGACTGGTCTCGAACTCCTGACCTAAAATGATCCACCCGCCTCAGCCTCCCAAGTGCTGAGATTACAGGTGTGAGCCACCATGCCCAGCCTGGTTTGGAGTTTTTTTTAAAAAGGTCATAAAATATTGAAAATTGGTAGTTGGGGCAAGTGTTATCTTTTCGAAGAGCTGGTAACTGCCTTTATTATGTGACTTGAGAGATTGTAGGGAGATTTCCCTGCCTAGAATTCTGCCCTTAGAAATTTGTAGGGGCCCCTTTCCAAATGTAAGCACTGTGTTCGGGAAGGGTCTGTGTCACATGAGCTCATCAGATCGATCCTTGGCAAGGCCCCAGCAGGAAAGCACTAGGCTCCCCAAAGCAGCACAGCAGAAAGTCGGGGGGCTCAGATTCAAGAGAGGAGAGCCTGGTGGTGGCGGGGAGTGGGTGTCCCTTTCATGGTCTAGTTCCAGCCTGACCTGGTTAGAAGGCTGTCTTCTTGTTCAAAGGATAGTTTGTTTATTTGGAAGAAGATGGTCTATTGCCTTTTTTTAATAGCTGAAACTTTTAATTCCATCTCCTTGGTCCCATTAGACCCTTGAAATAAAATTGGCCCCTTTCAGAAGAGTCTGTCCTCATTTTGGCAAAGCCTGGGTAGTCAGTTGTCTGACTCAAAAGAGGGTGTTGTTTGTGTCTCAGCGGGGCACAGGCAGCTGTGAGGAGCCCACTGTCCCCTCCTTGCAGGCCACCCCTCCCCTTGGAGGCCCTTCCCTGCACACCACATGCCCACAGGGTCTTGGGTGCTGGCCTGAAATGGGTCTGCTGATTTACCACGTCGTTCCAGATCTCAGTGCTCCAAAGCCCCTTGCTTTATCCCATTGCCAAAAATCGGGCAGTTCTGCCCCTGGCCCTGAGCCTCCCAGAGCTGCTTAGCATACAGCTGGGAGCGGCCAGCGCCTGCCTCCCAGCCTGCTCTGAGGATGAAATAATATCATCTTGTGAGGCAGGGTGGTTTGGAAGAAAATGGAAAGGGTAAAGGAATCCTGGGATTTGCAGGAACCCCAAAGAAGATAAGGACTCTCGTTTTACAGGTGTGGGAACGGGCCTAGGATTCAGGGTGGGGTAAAGTCCCTCCTAGGAGGAGAAGCCAGAGCTCCTGATTCCACTTCGGTGGTGTTTGCCCACTCAGACCTTACGTTTTACTTCCTGAAGGGTAAAGCGAGAAGAGGACTGGGCCAAGTCCCATGCTTTTGAAGCAGAATCATTTGATGTAACATCGTCTCTCCATCTTTACAAAGACATCGCTGTTACAGCAATTTGTTTTCAAATATTCAAGCGTCTTATAGCTATACCTTATTTTCTGGAAACAACTAGCTTTTCTCAAACTTTCTATTTCTTTCCAAACTCTTCTTCCTTTGCATTTCCTGGAAAATCATTTTTAAATAAATTAGTGCTCGCATAGATGCAAGTTCAACTTCCAGCAGCCATACCGTGAAAAGGCAGTTGTCTTAGGCTCATTTCTTTTTGTCCAGAGCTGGAAACTCCCCAGTGTGAAGTTGGCTGCCTCCTTTTTGGGGATGAGGGTCCTCTGAACCCAGGCACACTTGGACACATCCCAGCACCTGAGACTCTTCTCCAGCTCATGTCCGGCCTCCTTTATTTCCAGGGCAGGGAAATACCTGGCATACAGACCATATTTAATGAAAGAATGAATGATGGAAAAGCTTTTTCTAACGAAGAGCAACTGTTGTCATCTCCAGATGAGGGAGAGCATCTTATTCCTGCTGGAGCCACTCCCTTTTCCAATCTTGGAGCTTCCATGAAAGTGGATTTCTTATGCTGTCATTTTCACCCTGCTGGTGAAAGTTCTCAAAAATGTCACATTGGGCTCCTGCCCTAACCACTGTTGCCACTTCACTAGGCCATCCTCTGTTTGAAGAATAGGAAGAGAAGGGAGAAAATCTTCCCAGAGAGAACACTACCTCTCTAACACTGTTTATTCGGCTTGGCTGTAAAGTGTGGAAAGTAATGCATGTTTAAAAGAAAAGATGTGTAATTTACAGCTTCTTAATTCATAAAGAATTCAGTGAATCATGTTGGCCCTGTTGGATTCTGGAGAAGTCTGAAAACTGGCCAGAGTCAGCAAAGGTTTTTAGAAAGCTATGCATTTTAATCTGCTTGAAAGCTTTGGACTCCAAACGTCCTTTAACTTTGAAAGTATACATATGAAACACTGGTGTGTGGAAATTTCCACTCTGTCCCAACCAGCTGAGACTGTCCTGTGAGTGAAAGAAACCTTAGGCATTGCCTTTATTCCTAAGGCATTGTTTTTCTTAAATAAATAAAATGAAGAAGGGCTTTGGATTGTCTCCTTTTTAAGTGTTTCAGTAAATATCTATGTTTTCCAAATCCGTAAAGATAAGAAAATTATGCTCTTGGTCTTCAACTAGTTCAGATTTAGCTTCCAATTGCAGGCTGAGCCAGGGGCCTAAGATAAGGTGTATTTATATTCCCTTCTCAGCTGCCTTAGCTGGGAGACTTGGCCTGGGATTTAGCCTCTGTGAACCTTGCTTGTCTCATCTGTACAATGGGACCATATTACCTACTTTGCGTGCATTACAGGGTTGTTGGGAGAGTCAATTGAGCATTCTACACAGAAGTGCTTTGGAAGCTAAAACTTTCCAGAACACGTCTCAGTATTGATGCTCCCACCCCCTTATCTCTGTTACTGGCTCCACATGACCTAAAGGGGCCATTTTTCTTACAGACCTGGAGCTCCTCTGCTCAGGAAGTCCATAGGGGCTGCTGTTTTCCTGGGGCTCAGGACATACTGGGTCCTGAACCCTCAGGTCTGCTTCTGCTGTGGTCTCAGATTGCCTCACTAGACTCCTTCCCCTGGGAACCTGTTTCTAAGGAAACTGCTTCTCTTTGTGTTCCCAACAGCTGGAGATGTGTTTTGATCCCAGCCCGCTGGCATACATTTGTCCTGTGTTTATTTACATGGAAACCTAAGCTCCTGTAGGCCCTGGGTTGGAAAGTCATATACACGCGTACTCTCCCCCTCCAAGGAGTAATGAGAAAGGCACGCCAGAGCCGAATGCTCCGCCAGGCTGATGCAAGCCATCCAGGAGCATGGAGGACCAGGAAGCCCTAGCTTCAGAGATACACTGTGAAATACATTTGTCCTGGGTGTATCTAAAGCAGGAGTCATGGGTGTTTTTAGGACCAAAGGCCACTTCTGGGAGTTAGCAAGACCTGAGGGTATCCCTGGGAGTTTCAGGCAAACAGAAAACAAGATGGGTAAAGGAAGGGGCAAGGGAGGAGAGGAGGGACCAACAGATGAATTTTGGAGCTAGAATAGAATGCTACTCCCTGCCCCCTGTGCTACCACCAAACAGCAGTCCCGTGTGTGGTGTGTAGCAGGTTAGCATGCTTTGCTTCATATTAGGGCATCCGCCCTCACAGTCTCCCCTGGTGCAGGTATGAGCACTCCTCATTCCCCTCTTATGAACCAGGATGGCGAACCCAGAGAGGTTGAGTGGTGGTTAAGATCAAACCACAAATAAGGGGAGCTTGCATGAGGCTACCCAAGTTACAAGGGACTTACAATTCACTCAGGTTGCCTCTGGTAACAGGAGCCAGGGGGCAGGAGAACTGTGGGAATGAAGACAAAAGGATTGCAGGCCAGTGAAGACCAGGAAATGAATGCCAGGCAGAGCCAGACCCCATGGGAAGCACATAAACCACAGCACAGCTAAGCCGCATGGAAACTAGAAATTGTTGAGACTTAGAGCCACTTCCAGCACTCAAGTGTCAGTGCCCAGGTTGCCCAGGGGTTCCCAGTTCTCTTCAGCCATCTTCAAAGACACCAACGGAGGATTGGGCCCCTCTTATGCTTCACACCTCTCCTTCTACCATCTCATTTCTCTAGCCTGCTGGAAAGGGCTTTCCACATCTAAGGACTTATGTCATTAGATTGGGCTCACCCGGATAATCTGGCGTGGTGTCCCCTCTCAAGGTCTGTAACCTTACTCACATTCGCAAAGTCCCTTTTGCCATACAAGGTAACATATTCACAGGTCCCAGGGATTAGGATATAGACACCTTCAGGGTCCATTATTTTGCCTACCACAGTGTCACCAAGGACTACTTAGCAGGGGGCAGAGGGGAACTGTGGAGGGGACGTGGGTGTGACAGGCGTTCTGACACTTGGCTATGCCACTTATAAGTGCTTGCCACTGTGCATTCTACTATGCAGTGGCACCAAACCATGGTTTTCCTGACCCTGGTCTGCAAAACCAAGTGGCCAGTCATACATTTTGTTTTTTTCTTCTACTAGTGACTCATGCACCCATCCATCTGTCATTCATTCATTCACTCAATAAACATTGATTTAGTACTTTATGTGTAGCAGGAGCTATGGTAGGAACTGGAAATAAAATGTTGAGCTAAAATAGACACTGTCAGTCCTCACGGAGCTCACAGACTGCCAGGGAGACAAGCATTCATCCCAAAACCACACAAATGTATGTGAAATAGTTGCTGCATCACATCCTACATGTAGGATGTAGGCTGCATCCTACAATGCAGAGAGACATTGTGCTGTCCAGGCATTGTGTGGGGCAATTGGCAAGTCTGGAAGTCAGAGAAGTGTTGGTTGAGCTATATCTGAAGGGAAAGAGAAGGAAGAACCCCTAGGCACAGGGAACATACAAAGCCCTGTGGCAGAGGGGAACACAGTGAGCACGGAGGAGGAACCAGGGAATATGAAGCAGGGTGAGCTGAGGGAGAAAGGAAAGAGCTGAGTCCAGAGCTTCTGCACAGCAAAAGAAACTACCATCAGAGTGAACAGGCAACCTAAGGAATGGGAGAAAATTTTTGCAATCTACTCGTCTGACAAAGGGCTAATATCCAGAACCTACAAAGAACTCAAACAAATTTACAAGAAAAAAACAAACAACCCCATCAAAAAGTGGGCAAAGGATATGAACAGACATTTCTCAAAAGAAGACATTCATACAGCCAACAGACACATGAAAAAATGCTCATCATCACTGGCCATCAGAGAAATGCAAATCAAAACCACAATGAGATACCATCTCACACCAGTTAGAATGGCGATCATTAAAAAGTCAGGAAACAACAGGTGCTGGAGAGGATGTGGAGAAATAGGAACACTTTTACACTGTTGGTGGGATTGTAAACTAGTTCAACCATTATGGAAAACAGTATGGCGATTCCTCAAGGATCTAGAACTAGATGTACCATATGACCCAGCCATCCCATTACTGGGTATATACCCAAAGGATTATAAATTATGCTGCTATAAAGACACATGCACACGTATGTTTATTGCAGCACTATTCACAATAGCAAAGACTTGGAATCAACCCAAATGTCCATCAGTGACAGACTGGATTAAGAAAATGTGGCACATATACACCATGGAATACTATGCAGCCATAAAAAAGGATGAGTTTGTGTCCTTTGTAGGGACATGGATGCAGCTGGAAACCATCATTCTTAGCAAACTATCACAAGAACAGAAAACCAAACACCGCATGTTCTCACTCATAGGTGGGAACTGAACAATGGGATCACTTGGACTCGGGAAGGGGAACATCACACACCGGGGCCTATCATGGGGAGGGGGGAGGGGGGAGGGATTGCATTGGGAGTTATACCTGATGTAAATGACGAGTTGATGGGTGCAGCACACCAACATGGCACAAGTATACATATGTAACAAACCTGCACGTTATGCACATGTACCCTACAACTTAAAGTATAATAATAATAAATAAATTTAAAAAAAAAAAAAAAAAAAAAAAGAGCTGAGTCCAGTGATGTGGGCAGGCAGGTGGTAGGCCTCATAGAGCCTCCCAGACCCTGTTAAAGATCCCTGGGGAGGCACTAAAGGACTTAAAGCAAAAGAGGCATGTTTACAGGACATCCTGAATCTTTTACATTTTGTTGGGGGAATCACTTTGGCCAAGGGCTTCAAGTCAATGTGGATAGACCAGCTAGATAGATCAGAAGCTACTGCAGTGATCCAAGTGCAAGATAAACCAAGGAGCAAGTTTTTATGGGACATCAACCAGGTGCAAGGAGCAGCTCCAGGTAGGGTCAGGAGCGGCAATCAGGGAGCAATTACAAAGAGGTTGAAGACTCATCGCTGTGCTTCCAGTTGCTTGCCGCCTAGTTAGCAACAGAAGACCCAAACTTGAAAAGCTTAATACCAACAAGGAGAGAGTTGTTAATAATAGCTCAGTGCAGCCGTACAGGACTTGTCATTGGCTGGGATGTGTTAAATTAGCAATTTGAAAAATGCGGGGAGGAACCAAACCACCAAGAGTTGGGGTTGTTGGGAGCGGCTTCCCAGGAAAGGAGAGACGAACAGAGGAGAGGTGGGTGCTGTCTTTAGCAGTAGAAGCAGATGCAGCAGAAGTAAGGCTCTGGGGACAGCAGGAGGGGACTGTTCCAAGTGAAATGACATTTTAGAAAGTGTGTAAAAGCCTGAGAGCAAGATGCTCACTCTATGGTGAACCGCCTATTTGGCAGGAGCAGAGGGCTTAGGGAGGTGAGGAGCTTGGGTACAGTAAACTATTTCTCCAGATGTCCCAGTAGTGGGGGAAGCAACGCTGCTCTGATGGCTGCCAAGGCAGGTTTGCCTGACCTGTCTCCATACAAGGTCCCATCAGGAGCACGCACCGCAAGGACCGCCAGAGCACAGCCAGGTGCATCCGCCGGCCACCTGTCAGCTGAGCTCATCTGCTATGAGCCCCGCCCCTCGCTGTGAGTCAGCGGAGCTGCTGCAGCTGTATCCCGCCGCTGGCGCTCGGCGCTGCGCCCCTACTGGGGCCGGTGGCTAACATTTACTAAAGCGGTGGTTCTCAGCCTCGGCCACTTGTGGAGGCTTTGAAAACTACTGATGCCTGGGTCACACACCCGAAAGTTCTGGTTTAATTGGTCTAGGGTGCAGCCTGGGCTTTGGGATTTTTTTTTTTTTAAGCTTCAGAAGTGATGCCAACGTGTAGCCGAGGTTGAGAACTACTGAGGAGTTAACAACACATCCGTTCCTGACTGCCTTAGCAGGAGCTGTTTTTACCGAGAGAAGCACCCCCTGAATGCCTTATAGAAGCTTACCTTCTTATCCTCTGACCATTTGGAAAAACCTGTATTTGCTTTCCCCTTAGACATTTTTATTTGTTAGGCTTTTCATTGGCATAAGCAAATAAATATCATTGAAGAGGTTTGATGGCATAGTACAATATTATTTGTTGTATTTAGGAATATTCTATATATGTCTTAAGTCAGACTTTCTTCTAAAGTTGAAGTAAATAATATTTATTATCCAGAAACCAAAGTGTGCATTATACTATACATTTCAGATCTCACTTTAGGAAGCCATGCTTTAGACAGTAAAACAGAATGAGCACTTTGATGAATAAAGTATTTTAGCATATGGACATCTTTTTATTTAGGTTGACAAGGCACTTGAAGTCCATTGCCATCTCTTCAAAGAGACATGTGACATTCTTTAAATGCAGGCCAATTCATACAAAGACGTGCAAATGCTAAATTAAAAGATGTCGGTGAGTAGAACTATGTTTTAAATGCAGTCAGGAAATGTTCTGTGAATGCAGTCAATGGGCTTGCTATCGAAAGAAGCTATGGGATGAAGTTTTATGTAAAGCGAAAAACTAATGGCTCCATTGAACTTTGCTAAATATTTGAATTTTATACTCTACATTTATTTTTGCAGAAGTTGGCATGCCTCTATAGTTGTCCTCAATTGCTTTGCCATTTGTAATATTTTTTCTCTGCCCAACTGTTTTACATACACAGTATAGATTCCCCAAAGGCTGAATGACCTCCAAACGTGTTCTTAAAAATATTTTGCAAAGTCTGAAGACAGGAAAAGTAAGTGTAAAACATCTAAGAGCTTTGTTGGAATCTCAGCTTGAATTCTAATTGCTAGTACTTATGAAAATGTCAATATTAACATGAAATAGCTGGCAGTTTTTCTAATAAATGTAAATTGAATTAGATAGTGTGTAATTGGAAAAATACTTGCTTCACTCAGGCTTCTCAAAACAAGACTCAGGATTTGTTAGCTGCGGCAGCCTTGCCCTCTAATGGCTGGAAGTTGAAGGACAAGACTAAAACACTTGACTATAAGGAGAATAGAAACTAAGAAGAGGGAATGTCTGACCATTTATCACCATATTGAGGGCTTCTTCTCAAAGCATGGGGCATGATGTTGATGTTAGCATGAGCTTATTATTAAAAGGAGGTGGGTAGGTGGGGAGCCAAGGCCATGCTAAGTATCTTGGAGCTTCAGAATAAGCTTGGATAGAAACAGGTTTTATAGATGCCTAATCTCCTGAAATGCAGTTGAAAGTTCAAACTTGCCTTATAATATTAAAAAAATAAATAAATGCCTGAACAAGTTATACAGTAAATAATCTTGCCTGGACATTGTGATGGTCTGGTTTACAGTCATTGAGATTTGCTAAGCACATGTAACAAACAATTTTTGTTCCCTTTTCTAATTGACCAATGAGTGTTTCAGACAGAGTAGAAATGGTACCAGTAAAAGTGGTTTGGCAGGAATTTCATGAGAAGTTTGATTTTATCCCATGTACTTTCTGGGAAAGCAGCCAGGAATGAATGGAACAGGTGGGAGCTTAACTGGCTACAAAATCACACAGCCTCTAGAACAAACCACTTTTTCTCTGACCCTAAACCCATGCAGATATTCACAGTTGAATGAAAGAATTTTAACCAAAGCTTACTCAATTTCATGACAAGCAAAGTTTTTAAAACACCAATCTGCAAGAAGCCCCAGCCACCTAATGGGTAAGGCATTGGCTCCTAAAAAATGGCTCTTCACTTCATATTACAAAGTAAAAATGCAATGGAATTGTATCAACATTCAGCTAAAAGTTTGCATATGCATCTTCCTTTGCATTAAAGGTGAAATAACACTGGTGTGACTTTTATAGTAAGATGGCTGTCCCGTTACCACCTGCAGAGCATTATTCACTCACTTCTGGGTTTTGTAATTAACTAACCACTTGGATAAGACTTGTAGAAAGAGTCAGCAGATGTGTAAGACAAAGTTATCAAGTTCAACAATTAAAAAGGAAACTTTGATTACAAATGTCAGGAATAATCAATGGCATTCTATGTCTCACCACTATTAGTAAAAACCCTGTGAGATCAAGACAAGAGACCTAAACCAAGGCAATAAGATTAGCCAAAACCAGTCTTGATGACTGTTCATCTTTATTTCTCTTGGTAACTATTACTCAGGTATTTATTTTTTACATTCTCATACATTGCTTTTTAAACCCTTCAAATTATTTCATGTCTGTAAGTCTTATGTTCTGAACTAAAATGTAACTTGATAATAGAATATCATCTTGTCTCAGTACCCATCAGAGTTCCCTGTTAAACACCCAATAACAGATGCGAGGATGTGTGGAGCTCCAACGATGTTTGCCTCTTTTGCCTACTTGCATGTGCAATTTCAGCGTATTCTGAACACCTGTAGTATGCCAGACACTGTCAACCTGTCTCCAGATCATCTTCTTCCAATCCGTGATCAAAGTGTCCAGTGTGTCTGTCTGACTTTGTCATTGCCTTGCTTGAAACACTCCTATGTATTTCTGATCTTTAAATGTAATATTAGCTATCATCATTATTATAATGATAATATTTAATCAAAGAGCATCACAATTGCATGTGAATCTACACTTATCTCAATAAAATTTCAGTTAGGAAAAAAAGCATCATGCACCAATAGAAAAAAGATAGGTTTATCAATAAATGGTATAGGAAAAATTAGATCGTTAAGGTACCCAACATACATCAAATAAATTCAGATGGATTAAAAAGGTAAAATGTGAGAAATCAGAAGGATGTGTATCTGAGCTGTGGAGGCTATGAGTTGTCTATCCTGTGGAAGGAGATGTGACTGAGCTAGAGGATGGCAAAGCACACAGTCAGTGGAAGAAACCACAAAAGAAATGAATTTTAGATTTGTCTTTAGATAAATTAACAGTTTATTTCACAAAAAGGCATTGTAGGCAACGTTAACAGGCAAATCGGATAACATTTACAAATATGACAAAGAATTTATTCTTAAAGATATTAAGATATAAGAAGTCTTATAAATCAGTAAAATAGACTAATTTCCAATTGAAAAATTACAAGTAAAATTCCACATAATCTAAAAAATGCTCAGCCTCATCTATAATTTTTAAATTGCAAATTAAAGCAATACATCACTTTTAAGGTATTAAACTGGCAGAGACTTCAGCAATTATAAGTAGTGATGTGCTCATAAATGTTTAACAACCGCCTCTGGTGGGGGTGGGGGGTTGTTTTGTAACTTTGCCAATTTCTGTAGTGTTAATACTTCTCACCGTGGTGATTTCAAACTATGAACATGACATCACTGAATACAGCAGAGTTGATAGATGGGCATTTGCCTCTTATAAGCTGTTACTATCTGGCTCCAGCACATTCCCAATTCACAGTCAGTGCTGTCAAGGGTACATCAGAATGGACATGGCTGTATACTTCTGGTATCAGGATTCTGGGAGCATGGTCCATCTTATGCATCATTCACTTCCTCAGCCCCTCACCTGCACACCATGTCATCATACGTTTTCATCTTTGCCAGCCTGAGAGATGAGAAATGATGTGTCAGTAGGATAAGTTGCATTTCTCTCTTTATGAGTGAAGTTGAGCATCTTCCCACATGTTTAAGAGGCATTTGTATTTTCCTTTCTCGTCTTATCATTGCCCATTTTGCTAACATTCTGATTTCTAGAAACTTTTCAGAAAATTACAGACATTTGCCCATTATTTATGATATGAATTGCAAGTATTGTTTTCCTAGTTAGTAATCTCTTTTAACTTTCTTTGTGATTTTTTACATGCATAATTTTATTTCTTTGTGGTCAAATTTATCAACCTTTTTCTTTTTATGGCTTCTGAGTTTTGTGTTACACTCAGAAGAATGTTATTAACTCTGAAACTATAAAAAAAAAATATTCTCCATGGTGTCTTCTAGAGTTCTATTGTTACTCATGTTAAATTACAATCCTTAATACTTCTGAAATTTATTCTGGTGTCAGGTATAACATATCAATGTAGTTTCTTTTTTTTCCAGATGGCTAACAAATTATCCCAACATTTATAGAATAATTCATCTTTTCCTCATTAAAGTATCACCTTTATTACATAATAAATTCTTGGTTTTAGAGGGATCTGTTTTTTCTTTTGCCTTTTATTTTGTTCCATGAATGTGTATCTTTATATACAGAACACTATTCTATATATTTATATATATACACACTGTTGTAACCTATTATATAATTACAGAATACATATTTTTATTATGTAATATGCAATAGTATAATTATATAATGTAGAATAACTATTGTATATCTACATTTTATTATCTGGCAGGGTCCAGTCTCTCCTCTTTACTCAGCTTTTCCCCCAATTGTCCTAGGTCTTTGTCTTTGCTCATTTTTCCTTAGGAACTTTAAAATCAGCTTGTTCAGGGCCGGGCGCGGTGGCTCACGCCTGCAATCCCAGCACTTTGGTAGGCTGAGGCGGGCAGATCACGAGGTCAGGAGATCGAGACCATCCTAACATGGTGAAACCCCGTCTCTACTAAAAATACAAAAAATTAGCCGGGTGTGGTGGCGGGCACCTGTAGTCCCAGCTACTCGGGAAGCTGAGGCAGGAGAATGGCGTGAACCCGGGAGGCAGAGCTTGCAGTGAGCCGAGATCGGGCCACTGCACTCCAGCCTGGGCGACAGAGTGAGACTCCGTCTCAAAAAAAAAAAGAAAAAGAAAAAAAAATCAACTTGTTCAGCCGCCCCCTACCCCACCCCACGTTCATACCAGAAAACCCTATGTGTTGGGTTTACTTTGAGCTTTAGATTAAGGTAGGGAGGATTGACATCTGTATGTAGAGTCTTATTATTTAAGAATGTATTTTGCCTTTCCATTTTCTCAGCACTTCTGTTATCTCTCTCCAGAGTTTTAAAGTTTTCTTCATTTAATCTTGCACAGTTCTTAAGTTGATTTCTAGATATTTGATTTGTTGTTGTTGCAATTTTGCACATTATTACTGTTACTAATTTCTATATATTGTCTTTAACTCAGTCACCTTAGTGAGTGAATTCTATGTTTGTGAAGAAATTTTCACAGATTCTTTTCAGTTTACCAAATCAAATTATATCCCCAATAGATAATTTTATCTTTTTTCTAGTTTTTATAACTCTTATCCATTTGTTTTTGTTGTATCTCTAGAACAGTGTTAAATATAATGTTGATAAAAATGACCCAGCAATCCCATTACTGGGTATATACCCAAAGGATTGTAAATCACATATATTTTATAGTATATAGTCTTTATGTATGCTATAAGGACACACGCGCATGTATGTTTATTGCAACATTGTTTACAATAGCAAAGACTTGGACCTAACCCAAATGCCCATCCATGACAGACTGGATAAAGAAAATGTGGCACATATACACCATGGAATACTATGCAGCCATATAAAACAATGAGTTCATGTCCTTTGCAGGGACATGGATGAAGCTGGAAACCATCATCCTCAGCAAACTAACACAGGAACAGAAAACCAAACACCACATGTTCTCAGTCATAAGTGGGAGTTGAACAATGAGAACACATGGACACAGGGAGGGGAACATCACACACTGGGGCCTATCAGGGGATGCGGGGAAAGGGTAGGGAGAGCATTAGGACAAATACCTAATGCATGCGGGGCTTAAAACCTAGATGACGGGTTGATGGGTGCAGCAAACCACCATGACACATGTACACCTATGTAACAAACCTGCATGTTCAGCATATGTATTCCATAACTTAAAGTAAAATTTTTTTTTAAATTGGTTTCTCATAGAAGTCAGATAATTGAAGTAAAAGTTAAATTGCTAATTGCCAAATTTCGTTCATTTCTACTTTTATTCTGCTAGAATATGATGTCTAGGATCCAGATCCTTTGGGATTTCATTTCCGGGAGAATATAAGCAGCATCAATCTCAACAACTAGTAATAGAAAAGCATAAGGAAAAAGACAAAGACTATATCACATTAACACCCCTCGGCCCCGCATCCACCTGTCACCTACGTGTCCTTTTTGATACCCCACCACTTCCAGAGTGGCTTCATTCCCAGCTGCCTGTGTCTCCAGAGTAAATTCAAGTGTGTCCTTTCTTGAGGTCTCTGGACTGGATATTGTCTTGTGTCCTTTCCCATGGGTGTGGTTTCCCTGGCAGTCAGTTCCTCAGTGACCACATTTAACAAATTGTCATAAATGCAGGCTAGAACCATAATTCACAGTTCTGCAATACAAAGGAAAGATGAAAAACAACTGGAGGCTTAAAGTCATGTGAGGTACCCGTTTTGCTTTGCTTTAATTATGACAGCAGATGTAAAATTGAATTGCTCCAAGCCTAGATGGTCTTTGGCTAGGGCTCGTTCACCTGTGACACGGAGACTTCACATCTCCCTGACTTCTGTTGAAGCCTTCTTTGGCCTCCTGTTGGCTGCTACAAAAGGACTGGGAAGGTCTTTGAATTGACCCTGAGCTCACTTGACATTGGAAAAGGGAGAAATCTTTGACTAAGACCCTGTTGAGCAATTTTCAGTCCATCCATTCAGCTACAAATGTGGAAGCAAATATGCCAAGATCCTTGCGAAGAATGTTGATGCTTGATTGCACGATGTTTCTCTTTAAAGTTTTGGCCTTGAGAACTTCAAAGTGATGACACTGTACTTCCTGCCATGCCCACTCTTAGCTCTGTGTGGTAAGCAGCGACTTTTTTTTCCCTTTATTTTTGGAAACTAAGTTGGAGGGAGGAAATAAACCCCCTCACTTGAATTGTTTTGGCTTAAGATGTATCTAAGATTTTAACTTTGTTATTTCCAGCTGCTTCCCTCTTTAAATTTAGGTTATTAATTTCATAAATCAGCATATGCCTTTTACCTTTATGTGCAAAGCCCAGATGTTAAAGCTTGGGTAACTCTTTGATTGGAATGGTGGGTTTCATGTCTGGCCCATCCCAAATGGGCTCATTGTGCCTCACAATATTCCTTTCCTTCCATAAGTCCTTTGGTCCTTCATCTTTATCAAGGACTCACAGTCTCTCTTGGGTATCCGATAAGAATTTGTACGGTCAGTTTCATACATCTTGCCTTATCCATTTTTGTCCAATATGACTGCTTGTTACTTAAAACTTTTGAATAACATACATATATCTCCTATATACCCTATATACCATGCTCTTGATTTTTTAAAAAGAGTTATTTCCTTCATCTAGTCAGTCTAATCGGCAGTGAAACTCTTTTTATTTTTTCTGTAGAATGTCTCTCAAATGTCCCCATCTTCCTCTCCACGGCTGCTGCCAACACCAGTCTTTTTTCAACTTTTTTTTTTTTGGAACTTTTTTCAACTCTTCCATGCCTCCTAACAGCTCTCCTTAAATTCCAGACACTCTCCCTCTCTTTCAGCTTAGCGCTGCCAGATTAGCCTCCCAAAAGAGCACTTCACAGCATATCATTTAATTTATTGCTCAAGAAGCTCGGTGACTTTTGCCCACCGCGATGAATTCTATAGGCCTTTCTCTGGCTTTCAAGGCTTTTAACAATCTGGACCTATCCTGCCAGCCCTGACTTACTGCTTTCCCAAATAAACGCTAATCCAACCAAGCTTCTGACATCATCTTTCAGAAAAAGCTCATCCTCATCTCTATTCTTGTCCTTATGCTGATACCCTAAGTTGAAAGGCCTTTTTTGTCTTTTTCTTCTTTTTTGAGACAGGATCTCCCTGTGTTACCTCTGTTGGAGTGCAGTGGTTAGGATCTCAGCTCACTGCAGCCTCTACCTCCCAGGTTCAAAACATCCTTTTGCCTCAGCCTCCCAAGTAGCTGGGACTACAAGCACGACCCACCACGACTGACTAATTTTCAGTAATTTTGTTGTTGTTGTTGTTGTTGAATGAGGTCTCGCTATGTTGCCCAGGCTGGTCTCAAACTCTTAAGCTCAAGTGATCCTCCCATCTGGGGCTCCCAAAGTGCTGGGATTACAGGCATGAGTCACCGCACCTGGCCTGAAAGACATTCTTTGTCTTTTCTCTCTCCACCTCCTATCCATCGTTCAAATTCTCATCTGCCATCTCTTGTGATCCCAGCCTTTGAAATGCTCTCCTTTTTCTGGAATTCCAGTTGCCCATGTGCTTTACCCCATTTCTTTTTCATGAAGTTACACTATGTTCCAGGTACTATTTAGCACTAGAATCCTCAACTTAATCCTCACAATGACCTTATGAAAACGTGTGACTGGGATCTTATTTTAGAGTTGAGAATCCTGATGCTCAGAGAGGTTAAGTAGCTTGCCTAGAGTGAAACCGCCTCCCTTAAGTGATAGAACCAGGATGCTCACCCAGGCAGACGGGCTGCAGAAGCCTTGCTCTTCACCACTATGCCGAACTGCTTCTTTTTGTCCTATGTGATGCTCTCATTGATTCCTTAGTCCTTCCCAGCCTGACTTGTCAGCTCTTGAAGGGCAGGTGCCGTCTTCACTGCTTTATTTACATCCAATTGCCTCCATGGAGATTTTCACATAGGAAGGTCTTAGAATTTGCTGCATGTGGCCAGGGATCCTGTCTTTTTCACCTGTACTTCTTCAGCACCTGGACACACACACAGGGTCTGACACATAATAAGTGCTTAAAGATTATTAGCTCAGTAAATGATTAAATGCATACATATTTGATTGATTCACAGTTTGAAAAATATATGATCACATCAGTGCCTCCTTTGCGTATTTTTCATTCCTATACATTTGCATATCTGTATTTTCTATGCAAGCATCTCTGGTGCCTCTGGGTCACTGCTCTTGATGAAGCTGGACACGTCTTTCTAGGCTATAAAATGAATATGTCTTTATCTGTTTGTGCTGCTGTAACAAAATACCTGACACTGGGTAATTTATGAAGAGAAGAAATTTCTTTCTCACAGTTCTGGAGACTGTGAAGTCCAAGATCAAAGTGCCAGCAGGTTCAGTTTTCTGGTGAGGGCTTCTGTCTGCTTCTAAGATGGTTCTTCTGGAGGAGAAGAATGCTGTGTCCTCACACTGAAGAAGGAGGCAGAAGGGAAAGCGAGTTGAACTCCCTCCATCAAACCCTTTTTTTTTTTTTTTTTGAGACAGAGTCTCACACTGTCCCCCAGGCTGGAATGCCATGGTGCTATTTTGCCTCACTGCAACCTCTGCATCCTGGGTTCAGGTGATTCTCCTGCCTCAGCCCTCCAAGTAGCTGGGACTACAGGCATGCACCACCACACCTGGCTAATTTTTTTTACTTTTAGTAGAGTCGGGGTTGCTCCATGTTGGCCGGGCTGGTCTTGAACACCTGACCTCAACTGATCCACCCAGCTCGGCCTCCCAAAGTGCTGGGCTACTGGCATGAGCCACCACACCCGACCTGTCAAGCCCTTTTATAAGGCCACCTAGTCCCATTCACAAGGGAAGAGACCCCATGGCCCAATCACCTCTTAAAGGCCCACTTCCTAATACTACCACATTGGCAACACCTGAGTTCTGGAGCGACCATATTGAAACCATAGTAGGATGCTTCGTTATCCTCAGCAAAATTAATTCTTGCTTGTTCAGTCTTACAGTTTCTACCCAGGGTACAGAGGGTGTCAGAGTACATCACTCCATTACAGCTGATGAAATTAAGCTATACCAGTTTACTCAAACTAATATGTTATTATCAAAAAGAAACACTTCTGTTATGCTTAGGAGCCTTAACAGTGCTTTTAAACTTGAGGTTTATGAGCACTTGCTTTTAGATACTAATCATTACAGGTAAATAAAATGTCGTCATTAGTCCAGCAAATCTTCAGAGTTTAATTTTCAAAAAGGTTTCCTTTTCCTGGGAAAGCTCTTCTAAACGGGGGCAAGATATTATTTGTTTCATTCCCTGTGCCTAAAACTACTTGGGCCTCCCTTTTTAATCCAGTATTGATTTAAATGTTTTTGATAAAAGACACCTCATCTAATTCTCTCTAAATATTATTAGAGAAAGTCAGATTTCTGCAGAGCACAATCTGTATTTGATTTATTTGCAAAGCCATATTGAGCACTGAGAATTTTAAGACTGAGTCAAAATAAATAATTTTACATTATGGCATCAGTTAACACCAAGTTTTCAAAGGGCTTTTCGCTTTAAAAAACTCACAACACCTCATTAAGTCAACCGTCTTCCAAGAATGTGCTATTCGCCAGGATAGCCTTATTAGTCCCTTTTTGCAAGTGACAAAGCTGTGGCAAGAAGCAATTAAACATTTTTACCAGCGGCTCTTGGAATGGAGTCATACTGGGTAGGCCCTTGACCTGTGAGCCGACCATCATTGGCACAGTAGAGAAGGAGGCTAGGAACAAGGCAGGAATGAAAACAATCAGAAGCAAGAAGCCAAATGGAAGAACGGGATTTGTCATCAAGGTCTTTTAACATGGGATCCCATGGAGTTAATAAAAGGAAAAAAAAAATCATACCTCAATTAGTCACAATATTTCAAGGCAGAAAAGAAACATAGAGGTTATCTCATCTCAGCCAGTCATTTGGGTTGTTACGGCTGGAGCAGGAGGGTTGGAAACACCACACAGTTAACCCCTGCTGTCATGTTGCCAGCAAAGGCTGAGCCCTATGGGGTGTTTACCAGGAAAAATGAATTTAGGAAATAAAATGTCAAGAACAAATTTGTGAAGTAGAAGAATGTCTGAAAACAGTGTATGTTAACTTCTGAAACAAAATGATAAAACCCAGAAATGACAGCTGTTTCCTAAACTGTTCCAATCTGTTGTTCACCAATCTACTTCTGAAGACGGCCTAGTGCAACCTCATTCCTGTCCAGAAAATGAGGACGTAGTCTTCAAGGTGACCAAATCACCATAGGAGACCCTATAGCCACCACCCCCACATCACACAGTGTACACATGCATGTGTGCAAACACTCACATGCTAACATCAATGCCAGTGACTGAAATTTGAGTTGTTCTTTTTTAAAAAAAAATTAAACTGTTCTTCCTGGGTTCTTTCCTTTAAATATAAATAGACCTGGTGGGTCTGGCATTTTGTTACCAACATCTTTTCAGTAATCTATCCATCTGCAACTGATTATGTACATCATGTGCATAAATGTTTAGACTACTTATATCCTGATATGGTTAATTCCTTCATTCTTCCTTTCAACAAATGCACAGCACCTAGTCTGTAGCCAGCCCTTTAGCAGATGTTGAGAATGCACTAATGAAAAACACAGATGTGGTTCTAGCCGTCCCAGAGTATATAATCTATCAGGGAAAACAGACATTAAACAAGTAATAGGGAGAGATTCTCAAGCTGTGGGAACAATATGTGCATAGGTCAAGGGTGCCAGGTACTACAAGAATCTCATATGGATGAGAACAGGGGTGTGATATGAAAGCTGGAGAGGTTTCATATCACACACCCAATAGATCGATCATCGAAGGCCTTAAAAAGATATTCTAAATATTTGAAACTTTATGCTAAAGACAATAAAAAGTCCTAGGCATCATGACACGATAGGATTTGCATTTATTTATTTTTAATTAATTTATTTGTTTTTTAGAGACAAGGTCTCATTCTGTCTTGCAAGCTGGAGTGCAGTGGCACAATCATAGCTCACTGCAGCCTCCAACCCCTGGGCTCAAGCAGTCCTCCCACCTCAGCGTCCCAAGTAGCTAGGGCTACAGGTGTGCACTGCCCCAGCTAATGGGGCCTTGCTATGTTTCCCAGGCTGGTCCTGACTCCTGGCCTTAAGCCATCTTCTGGCACTTCCTGCCTTCCTGCCTTGGAAGTGCTGTCTTCCTTCCAGCACTCCCAAAGTGCTGAGATTACAGGCATAAGCCACTGCACTCAGCCAAGATTTTCATTTAGAATCTTATGCAAGGGGAAGATGTTTGGAGTAGAGCAAAATAAATGATTTTGGGTTGGAATAGGATTGTCATAGTACACGAGACCAAAAGGAATGGATAGATTAAGACATGTCTATGTAATAAGATCAACAATTGTCTCATGAGTAATTGACTATGGAGCTAAAGGACGAAGAGGCGTTCAGGATTATTCTAGGTTTCTAGTTGGAGTAAGCTGATGCAAGGTACTGCTGAGGGTAGGGAATAAAGGGACAGATGTGCAGGAAAAATAAATTCTGCTTTGGATATGCTGAGTTTCGGGTGTTTGAAGTACATACGAATGAAGACATTCAGCAGGCAGAAAAGTGGGCTGGGCTGAATATGTGGAATTGGAAGTTATCAGTATCCAAAGAGAGGGTAATCAATCTACTAAGATATTCAGTGAAGGTTGAGATCATGTCTGGAACAATGTTGGTGCTCAGTAATTATTTGCTGAAGTTGATGAATTAGAGCCATGGGATGTGTATCAGGGATGACGATAAAAGAGCCCAGAGTCACCCATTTTTTAGCACCAATTGAGGACTTAGAAGCAAAACAACAACAACAACAACAAAAACTGAACAAGAGTCCCAGGAAGAGTACATTATAGAGATGTGGTGGTGTCAGAGAATCAGAGGAAAAAAGTTCTGAGAGGTTCATGACTGTCAGAAGCTTCAAGGAAGAACATCTAAAATGAGAATAGAAAATGTAACCATTAGATTTCTACTAATCTTGGCAAGAGCAGTTTCCATTTAGTGACAAGGGTAGAAGCAAGATGGATATGCATATGGGGCAAGAAAGATGTGGAAAAAAGTGAAGATAGTGGTGGGGAAGTCTGGTCTGCATTGGCCTGGTGAGGCATGCAGAGGTATGTGTGGATGGTAAGGATTGTCACGTTCTCTTTCAGGATCACTTAGCAAAGGAAGAGGTAGGTCCTCAGAACCTAAAGGGCAAGGAGATTCCACATCAGTCTTCTTTGAAAAAAATAAATACTTACTGAGCACATACCATATACACAACCCAAAGGGCTCCTTCAAGATGCAGAGGCCAAGATGAAATTGGATGTGCAAGAGATTTATTGGGGGAAATGCCTGTGAAGGGAAAAGGAGGCAGGAAGAGCCATCGGACCCATAGTAGGTCTGATTCCTATAAAGAACAGGGGCAGGACTATTGGGTAAGGAGAGCCTCAGAACACAGTGCAGTTTTAAGAAAGTTTCAGACAGGCCAAGGGGAAGTTGTCAGCCAAGGTCATTCATCAGAGGAGTCCTGTGTGTTGCAGGAATGGGCCTGCCTTAGACAACTTGTCACACTAGTCACTGCCTGATATTAGCCTACAGGAAGCACGGCCTTGGCACAAATGAGGTGATAAAATCAGAACAAAGCAGCTGGGACCATTGGTTACTTACTCTTCCTGCAGTGGGAGAGATTCATGGCTGCCACACATGTAATATCTCATTTAATTTTTATAGCATCCCCCAAGATTGATATTATTATACATGTTTTGCAGATGAGATGCCAAGGATTACAGAGGTTAAGTAACTTGCCTCAGTTCATACTACTAGTAACAGAGCCTGGATTTCAGCTAGTGGTGTGTTAGAGCTGGCTCAGACTAATTCTGAGTCAATTTTTAAATTTTTAGGAATTGCGCTAGTCAGTTGACACAAAGCCTGTAGCTTGAAAATGTGGCCGTGTAGGAGTATTTACACCATGGAAATCTGCATATGCTACACATCAGGCCTTTGTTTGCTTGTTTCTCAAAAGATGGTTGTTACGCATCTGCCAGTACACCACTGATTTGAAGCCGGGTCATCTGACACTACAGCCAACTCTCCAACCTCTCTGCTACACACAATTGGCATCATGATTCCCCGGCACATTTCTGATGCAAAAAATTCCTGAAACCACCCTCCTCCTCAGAATCCCTGTGGAGAGCTTGCCAGGCCCTGTGTTTTGCCTTTCCCTGTATTGCCGTCGTCATTATTTTTATGTCTCCCTACCTGGATAGAAAGTTCCTCAAGGACAGAGAGCGCAATCACTTTAAGATCCCTGTCTTTGCAGTGTCATGCATACCGCACTGCTCAGTAAATATTCACTGTTGAAGGTGATGCTGATTGATATACATCGTCACCCTACTGATGATTAGGGATTGGTGACGTCTACAAAATAATACAAAAGATTGTGCTTCATACAGTTGTATCTTCCTGGTCTTCCTGAATCTTACATTTATAATGGCGGACACTATTGGAAAAATGTGTTTTAACCTCAAGATGACCTTTTAAGAGAACTGTAACATCCATTACAGCCCAGGGATCTGGTTGATGTGCTTCCTGCCCACTCCCACCCACAAACCAGGAGATACATTAATTACTTACCTCCCTAGCCACTCTCAGTTTATTGGGAAATTGTTTATCCTCCCAGCTTGCCTAGAAAATGAAATATGCATGCTGCCTGGAAGCAGGGAGGTATGCAGAAGCTTCCAGATCTCTAGGCTCTTCTCTCACTGTGTCTTGGGGCCTGAGAGCTTAGCTCTGCAAAGTACAACCCAGGAGGGGTCAGGATGGACAGGGCGCTGCAGTCTCTGCACCAAGTGGTGTGCCCTACATGGCCCTGAGACTTCAGAAGACTCGGATCTTAGGCTCACTTCAGACTGTGTAATGTGAATAATTAAAAAAAAAAATATTTCCACTGCACATGAATAAGCTGCAGAAGAATTTGTGCCTTGAAGCTTCCTTCCAGATGAAAAAGCAGGTCTCTCATGAAAAGAACGCTTGCCCTCAAGAAAAGCTCTTTAAAATCTTTTGACATGGCAAAAGAATCTGTAACTTGCCACTTGTACATCACTTCCAAAAATGTTTCTTCCTTCTTAATTTATTTTAAAAATTCTGTTTCAGAACCCACTGTGTGACAGGCACGTTTTCCACCATTTGGGAAACATCGGTGAATAGAACGAGAATTCCTACTGCCATGACACTAACATTGCAGTGACATCTCTAGCTCCAAACCTCTTGATCTTCTTCATTGCGTGTTTTCTTCATTGGACGTGTATTCGTTCAGCCAGACAGACATGGGCATCTACTTTGTGCCAAGCTCAGTGGTGAGGGCTAGGGCTTCAAAAACAAGATATGGACTATCCTCTCAAGGAATTGTCTAAGGAGAGAGCCACACACATAACTAGGGTTCTAACATCAGAGCTTTATCTAGGAGCACCACCAGAGGTATGGGGAGCTCATGTCTGTGAGGCTTCCTGGAGGAGGTGTCACCTGAGTTGAATCTTGCAGAATGAGTACAAGGTCCAAACTGAGAGGGTGTAACTTGAAATAGCTTGATACAGAGGAGGAACTAAAGGCAGTGAAGGATGCTGGGGTATAAAGTGTGAGGCAGGAGGTAGCAAGAACTGAAACTTGACATTGAACAGTTAGGCAGAGCCTGCATCATGCGTCAATCACCTGGTTTACTCCATTTGTTTAAAAAACAGGCTGGGTGTGGTGGCTCGTGCCTGTTAAGTCCAGCACTTTGGGAGTTCAAGGCAGGTGAATCACTTGAGGTCAGGAGTTTGAGACTAACCTGGCTAATATGGCAAAACCCTGTCTCTACTAAAAATACAAAAATTAGCCCAGCATGGTGGCGTGTGCCTGTAGTCCCAGCTACTCAGGAGGCTGAGGCACAAGAATTGCTTGAACTGGGGAGGTGGAGGTTGCAGTTAGCCCAGATCACATTACTGGACTCCAGCCTGGGTGGGAGAGAAAGACCCTGTCTCAAAAAAAAAAAAAGCAAAAAGCAACAATAGCAACATCTGTAACCACAATCATCTTTCTTTCTTCTGGTGTTCTACGAAAGATAGGCAGGAAGACAGATGAGGATGTTTCCCTGGTCTCTAACCTGAAGCTGTAGATGCTTACAACATGTAATACTGTCCCACACTCCCCACCTCTTCCCAACCACATGCCAGTCCACTCCACTTCATCATTTCCAAGTACACCCTTCAAAGTAGACTTCGCCTTTTCCCAAGGATGCAGTTCCTTCTCTCCTCCTCCTCCTTGCCCTCTGCTCCTGTTAATTCACTGACCCACTGGGCAGCAACTCCAAGTCTGTCACTCTCTCCCACCCTTATTCCAATGCTCCTGTCCCAACAAGGAGTGACCCAAGCAATGAGCTTTACAGCCAGCATCTGCTCCTTCTGGAATGGCCCTTCTCATAAATGTAGGAACCTCATCAGTCCTTCCTCAGCCAATAAAAATGAGATAATAGAGGGTGAAAGGCTTTGAAAACACAAGAGACGCATAATTCAGTGTTTTTGTTACTATCATTTGAGGCCTCTAGACTTCTGAGGAAGCTACTTCTGGTCTGTGAGAACTTCATGAAGGTGGAATTATTTGACTTCAGTAAAGGCCCCCCCAAATGAAAACCTTGATTAAAAAGTTTAAAAATTCAAAAGGAATGGTGAAGGGAGGGAAGAACTGAGAACGAATTATTAAGAGGTTGGAAATTTCAGAGACTTCTTTGTTGAAGAAGGTGGCTGAGCCCCAAAAGAAATCCAAGTCCTGAGTTTCTATTACTTCTAATAAACTGCATTAGCATGTTACCAACACTTACAAATGGATTTAAAAGAAGACTAGGGCATTAAACTAAAAAGTAAGCCATGAGACTGTTACCAAAATAAAAGGAAAACAAGAGGGATTTCCTTTTGTCCTTGTTCAGAGAAACTGAAAACAAACTTGGATTGCATTAACAGAAGTATCTGTTCTACCAACTGCAAAAGTGCCAAAGGAGATAATATAGGTTCCCAACTCTATCATGAGTCCTTCCAGGTGAACAGGGACCGTGTTAAATTAAGGCAATGACATTCAGTCTTCCAAGAAGGGAGCCTATAAAACTGAGAAACCAAAGCTAATCCAGTCCTTGCCCATTCTTATCAAAGAGGCTGAAGGACCTGTCTCACCTGACACTGTCTCATCTTCATGCTGCTTCCTCAGATAAAGGAGTCAGTGAGACGTTACCAGTTCACATGGTAAATAACAAACTCGCCTGAGTTTTTTGGATAATCGAATGAGTTTTCCTTTGTTCATTCCATCCCTCCCCATTTGGAATTTGGATGGAAGAATGTCTAAGTCAATGAAAATCCAACTAAAGAAACATTGGCCTCTTTGTGGAGAAATCTCACATTTAAGTACAAAAAAAATTAAGCATATAGGGGAAGAAAGTTCAAAGACTTTTGCTTCCTTTGTTCTTTTAAATATTTTATTTGGAGTTCGGCATTACAGTCAGGACAACCCACAGTAAGAAAAACAGACTTTCGTATAAAAATTACTGAAAAGTGCTGTACACCAACATACTTTTATATCTACCATACTTTTATATTCTTTATATCTTTCATTTTAAAATATTTATGATGTGGCAGATTTATGGTAGCTTTTTATTGTCCTTTTTGCTTGGCCATATTTTATATAATAAACAGGAACTGATTTTATGATAAAAGTATTTGAAGACAAAGAATAAGATTTCATACCATGAGATCTTTCTTTCTTTTAAATCCAAATAGTTAAGCAGATCAACCTATGAAGAGCGAGAAGCCAAAGGAAATGTTTCATGATAAGGTAACTAGATGGTATTTTTCCATTTAGCTGTTTGACCTCTTTCATGTGACACCAGTGTGTTTTCCTGGATAAAATTACAATCCCAGATATTCAGACGTTCGGATTCATATTTTCCATCTTAGCCCACAAAAGCTTTACTTTGGGGATTTTGCAGAAAATTCTGGCTTGTGTTTCAGTTATTTGCCTTTTCTCTGTGGAAGCCAGTAGGAAACAGTAGTGGATCCCGACAATCCCCAGACTTCCCAGGGAAAGTGCAGAGAGGCTTGGCATTAATTGATTAAGAGGTTCTTTTAAAGCAGCAACTTCTCTCTAAAACAACTCACATTAAATCATGAGACTAGCTGCAAACTACAATATTTGTAAGAGACATAAATATTGAACAACACAGTGACACTCTCCTAGGAGCAGGAACTAGAAGTGGAAAGAGCAGTGTTCCACGTAGACTCAGTAAGACTTGGAAGCTGATCGTTATCTATTCATTCACTCAAGAAAATATTGGCTAAGCGTCTCCTGTGGGCTGGCAGTCTCCTAAGCCCTGAAACAGGAGTGAACAAGTGAGGCAAAGCCCCACCTGTCATGGAGCTGACATCCTAGTGAGGTGAGGGAGATAATTAATATATATCAGGTGGTGACCGAAAGCTAAGAAAAATAAGGTAAGAGGACAAGGAGTAACTGTGGATGCTATTTATGTCAAGAATCAATAGTGTGTTCTGAGGCAGGTGTTCTCTACATGGGGTCC
This sequence comes from Macaca thibetana thibetana, assembly GCF_024542745.1. Lineage (NCBI taxonomy): Eukaryota > Metazoa > Chordata > Mammalia > Primates > Cercopithecidae > Macaca > Macaca thibetana. Next base: position 115,479,775 of record NC_065581.1, on the reverse strand, counting down.
ACAGATCCCCACAAAAAGTTCATGGGTAAATTACAGAGGATCTCTGAATGATAGTGGCAAAAAGTGCATCATAGTTTTACCAACTTAATGTTTCCTTCATTTTTGAACGTAGGCAACAAACAATGGCAGTATTAACAGTACCTATCATGCCACCAGTAGAATTCATAGATATTTTATATCAATTATTAGAGAAGGTGTCTCAGTCCTTCATACTAACATAATTCTTGGATCAATGTCATGGTAGATATTAGACCCACTGAGAAATCTTGTTATTCAATACATTGAACAAGCATGTATATTACCTATCACAACTTTGTAGTATTTTGATAAATAATTCAATAGTTTAGGTCTCCTTTGTAATCCTGTTTATTATATACATTTAAGCATATTGCCCTGAAAAGTGTATCCTTAGACTACATCAAACTGCCAGGAAGTCAGTAGCAGAAGTGCTTTAAGAAAAACTTCCCATACCTCTTCACATAATATTAAAAATATGAGTACTCAGGGGTTGACATTTAGAACAATAAATAATTTTTACTGCTCCATCAAGAGCATCCTTAAGTTAAACTGGTGTTTTTATTGTTGTGAGCGTGATGGTGAAGAATACCATGGCCTGTGGAACACTTTGGTCCACTGTCTGCATTCTTGTGAATGAGCTGGCTGTTTATGATCATAGCTTTGCTCCACCCACACAAATGTTAACACGTTCGAAAGAGCAAAGAACACCTTAGGATTCTTATGAAAACCACTTGGTTCTTGTGGACCCCTGAAAGAGTTTTAGAGTCCTGCCGGGGGTCTGTGGACCTCACTTTGAGAACCACTGTGCTAGATTAAATGGCAAATACAGATTCCTTTAAGCACTTGGACCACCCAGAGGACTCTATTTGCATGAAAATGTGTTGGTGGTGGTTGTAGTTTTGCTGTCCAACTCTTTGAAATTGAAGTTTTAACCAAGCATTTAAGGGAGAATTTTAAAAATCTCAGTAGAAAATAATCTTCTGTTGACTTTTTTTCATGGCCCCAGAGACCTAGCATGAGAGTACAGGTCAGGAAATATATTTTACAGCAGGAGCACACAGATGGCCCTTGCTCAACGAAAGAAATAACCAATACTTGAGGGAATCTTAACCTCTTTTTTGTCATGAACCTCTTTAGCAGTCTAGTGAAGTCTACAGACCTCTTCTCAGAATGTTTTTAAATGCATATCATAGAATACTTAGGATTACAAAGAAAACAAATTATATTGAAATGCAGTTCTATCCACAGACCCCTTTGGGCAGCTCAGCATTCAAGGCTAATAACCACTTGCTTCCTCCAATCCCAACTGGCAAGGAGGAGCACCAAAGGAGATGACATTTGTTTCTTAGTGTGTTTGTTTCTAGGTCAGTTAACATTTTAAATGCCCAAATTCTGAATGTCAGTAAGTTCGATTTCTACGTCTAACAAGGCCAGGGCAAGAAAGTAGAATAAGAAGAATGAGTTTCTCCTGAGCCGTCCGTAAGACCTAGTGGCACATGTCACCAGCTAAATATACAATCTTCCTAAAGGAGAGTGGCCCTGGGCTGGGGGCCAGGAAGATCTTGGGCACCATCTGCATAATAGTCAAAGACCACTGAGAATTCTCCAGTGGTAGCTTCTAAAAATTTGGTTACTCTTTTTGAAAAAAAAAAAAAAAATGTTTTATATTAAAACTTTATTTTTCTCTGTTTTTTAAACCAAACTAGCATCCTTAAGCTTATTATACTTGGAGAAATGGTCTAGACTTTAGTGCTAAAAGTTAAGGATAAAAGAATTTAGAGACTTGTGTGACTTACTAAAGGATAAAACCAATAACAAGCTGATACTGTTTGTATATTTGCCCCCACCCAAATCTCATGTTGAATTGTAATCCCCAGTATTGGAGATGGGGCCTGGTGGGAAGTGTTTGGATCATGGAGGCAAATTTCTCATGAATGGTTTAGCAGCATCCCCTTGGTGCTGACCTCATGATAATGAGTGAGTTCTCAGGAGATCTGGCCATTTAAAAGTGTGTGGCCCCTCCTCCCCTGATTCTCACTTGCTCCTGCTTTCACCATGTGATGTGGCTCCTCCCACTTTACCTTCTGCCATGATTGGAAGCTTCCTGAGGCCTCCCTAGAAGCTGAGCAGATGCCAGCACCATGCTTCCTGCACAGCCTGCAGATCACTGGGTCAGTTAAACCTCTTTTCTTTATAAATTACCCAGTCTTTAATATTTCTTTCCTTTTTTTTTTTTTTTCTTTTTTTTGTCGAGACAGAGTCTCACTCTGTCACCCAGGCTGGGATGCAGTGGCATGATCTTGGCTCACTGCAACCTCTGCCTCCCAAGTTCAAGCCTCAGCCTCCCCACCAGCTGGGACTACAGGCCTGCACCACCGCAATGGCTAAGTTTTGGTCGAGACAGGTTTCACCATGTTGGCCAGACTGGTCTCAAACTTCTGGCCTCAGGTGATCCACTTGCCTCAGCCTCCCAAAGTACTGAGATTACAGGCACCAGCCCCAGTGCCCAGCCTCAGATATTTACAGCAATGCAAGAATGGGCTAGTAAACAACCTAGTAAAATTTTCTACTCCCCTGGTGGAATGGTTGTAAATTAATGAAAAACAATGTATTCACTTTTATAGGAGAAAGTGTTGGTTCTGATAGTGGAAAACTGCTGACAATCCAAAGAGCCTCTCTGCTTAATCTTACAGTTCATGAAAGCATTCCAGCATCATGGTCTCCTCTGATTGTGTTTTCTGGGGGACTAATATTGAAATGAGTTGTTCTTCTCTGATTCAAGGGTAAGGAGGTCAGTTGGTCACTTGAAACTATTCCAAGACTAGGAAACCAAACTATGATTTTAAATTTGCCACAAATCATCCACCAGGCAGATATTCAACCCTTTGCTAGTCAAGAGTTTCATTGTGGTCTTTACAGTCCTACTTTGTTTTCTCATAAAGGAAAGCATACTCTCTGAGACTCCACAGCTTTTCCTGTCTGTCCCCAGTCCCCACCACCAGGCTCTTTTCCTTTTTCCCATTTTTCCTTGCCCCCCTCACTGCAGTTTCTCTTTCAGGGCCGAGATGAATCCTTAAGTCCTTGCATTTCCAAGACCACTTCATCCAATGTTGCTGAACCCTTCATAGCCCTTAATCTGTAGGTTCAAAACTCAAAGTACCTATTCACCTCTTACCTCTGTGTAATGCTATCTTGTAGTCTATAAAGCATTTTCACATATTTTTTCTTTAATCCCCATACCCATCCTGTAAAAGAATTTGTCCTATCCTTATTTTGTGTGTGTGTGTGAGACAGTCTTACTGTCGCACAGGCTGGAGTGCAGTGGGGCGATCTCGGCTCACTGCAACCTCCGCCTCCCAAATTCAAGCAGTTCTCCTACCTCAGCTTCCCAAGTAGCTTGAATTATAGGTGCACACCACCACTCTTGGCTAATTTTTGTGTTTTTAGTAGAGATGGGGTTTTGCCATGTTGGCCAGGCTGGTCTCGAACTCCTGGCCTCAGGTGATCCACCCGCCTTGGCCTCCCAAAGTGCTGGGATTCCAGGCGTGAGCCAATGTGCCAGCCTCAGTCCTGTCCTTATTTTAGAGGTAAGAAACCTGATGCTCAAAAAGATGGAGTGCTTCACCCATTGTGACTCAGCAGCTAGCACGGAAGCAAGACCCAAACCCAGATCATCTGATGGCTAAGCCAGGGTTTTCTTCTCTATTCCACAGGTATCCTCTGTGTTCTAGTCGTATTACAAACACTGCTTTTTCCTTATCTACCAGCATCATTCTTGTCAGAAACATACTACAGCAGATTATAAAATCTTATTTTGAAGTGGCTATGACTAAAGACAATGGGGCATAAACCAGTTACCTGTGGGTCACATGTGACTTGCTGATGTGTTTTGTTTCATGTACAGGTTTTGTTTTTGTTTGAGTACCAACATTTAAGAATTAAGAGATCTCACACAAAGATCCAAATCCAAATTTCTAACTTCTCTTGAGAGGTTAGAATACTGGGCAACGCTGGGACAAATTTTGTGTGACAGAGACTGGCTGGAGCTGAACAGCATCAGCCCCCTGTAGACAGGACATGTGCATTCCTGGCTTGCCCTGCGTTTCTCCATCCCTCAGTGTCTGCAGGTACAGGGCCCTATTCATGCATTCACATGACCTGGCAGGCACCTGTGGGCATTGGTATTTGCTGTCCCAGCTCTGGAGTGTGTATTCAGCAGGAGGAAGGGGCAGAGTGGGGACGGACTACATACAACACAGTGCCCAGCAGATGTTGGGAACCCAGTAAGAGCAGCTTTGAAAGATGTTACATTCATTGAGTGTTATACCTTGAGCGTTGAAAGTGTTTATCTCAGTCAGCAAAGAGAATTGGTTCTTCCACTCTCTGGCTTTGAAAACTGTTCATGATAAGACAGAGGAAGAGAAAGACCCCCTCCTAAATATTATATGTTTAATCAGGTTTGTTGTTGTTTCTGAAACAGGATCTCACTCTGTCACCAAGGCTGGAGTGCAGTGGCGTGATCTTGGCTCACTGCAGCCTCCACCTCCCAGGTTCAAGAGACTCTTCTGCCTCAGCCTCCCAAGTAGTTGGCACTACAGGCACCTGCCACCATTCCCAGCTAATTTTTGTATTTTTAGTAGAGCTGGGGTTTTGCCATGTTGGCCAAGCTGGTCTTGAACTCCTGACCTCAGGTGATCTGCCTGCCCCAACTTCTCAAAGTGCTGGGATTATAGGCACAAGCCACCGCGCCTACCCTATTTAATCAGTTTTTCACCAGGAAGACTCTGCTTTTCCTCCTACAGATTCTTTCCCTTGTGTGTCTAAATAATAAATATAGTTCTACATTTACTCAGTGGAATTGATCTCTTCATCATCACAGTAATTAACATATTTTAACTTGAGTGTATATTTGCTTTTCTTTGGCTTTGGTTCTCAACTTGAGGAAAGATAGATCTGGGAAATTCTGTTTTAGTACTTCTTCATTTCATATTTATGTGTGTAGAAGTTATTCTAGTGACTTGAATTTTTTGTGTGTTTATAGAGCCTTGATCTGATTCATGGGTAGTTAATCTAAAAAGGGGAGGGAATATGAATAAGAGAAAGAAAAGAGTAATAAGAGAAAAAAAAAGCTATTATGACACAGCCTTTGTTTTTTATGTTTTTAATTAGAATTTTTATTTTAGATTCAGGTTGTATATGTGGAGGTTTGTTGCGAGGGTGCATTGCATGATGATGCCGTTTGAGCTTCTGTTGATCTTCGCACCAGATATTGAACATAGTACCCAACAGGAAGTTTTGCAGCCTTTGCTCCCTCCCTCCCTGCTTTTGGAGTCCCCGTGTCTGTTCTCATCTTCAGAGGATATGAACTGGGGTTTATGTTGGTTCACTAAATGTATATATCCTAAGATGTACCTGCATATAATAAAAATAGAGAACATTCTACAAGGAAGCTATGAGAGAAATCTCAGATACCAGCATAATAAAGGGGCTTGATTTTGTATTTTTTTTTCCCTTGGATTCCATGTAGTCATGTTTTATTTTAGAAGAGAAAGAATCCAAGAAGCAGGGACAATGAAAGGGTCAGAAATGAGATCTCTAAACAAACTTAGGATGGAAAATTATAAAGGTCTGAGGATTCATAAAGAACCTGACCCACTGAAAAAACGGTCCAAGAAGCTTTAAAGTAGAGTGAGAAAGGTGGAAAATGAATGAGTGAATGAATGAAAAAAATGAATTAGAAAAAGGGAAAATGAAGGCAGGAAAAACATTGAGCTTCCTTACAGAATGTTCCCTAATATTCTTATTATATGCAGCTATGTTTTAGGATATATGCATCTAGTGAACCAATATAAACCCCGGTTCATATTCTCTGAAGATGAGAACACACACTGGGGAACACACCATACTAACAGTCATTTATTTTTTCTGGGATTTTTTTGTTTGTTTTTTATAACATTATGGAAAATTTTATATATTCATAAAAGAGAATAGTCCAGTGAAGCTCCATTTACAGACAATTCTTAGTCACTCATGATACTAGCATCTTGAGAAACCGAAATTCCTTGTTAATTTAAAATTATTTTATTTAGTTTCAACATCTCTTTATTAAACTTATTATGAGTCCTTAATGACCTTCTGGGTTGGGATTATGGAGCCACAGAAAGGAGAAGCTGTGGGCCAGCCTAAAAAATCCACAAACATGCTGTTTATACCCTGGATAACCAGAGGTTGAAAGTGTGACTTTTGTGGTTTGTTTTGGGTTCTTAAGCCAAAACTATTAGACTATTGGATGTGAAAGCAAACAAAATTCTGAACCTCTTGAGCTAAGAAGGCAAAATCATTAAAATTCTGAGACTGAGACAGTTGCTGTGGCTTTTCAAAATTTGTGTGGCCCAAAGGGGCCATAAATAACTTTTATGGTATAAATCCCTTAAAGAACATTCTTGGTTTCCCAGGAATTCCTGCCGTTCTTACAGTCACAAAGCTTCATGTTGGTTGAGAAGATGTTTGAGCTTGAGTTTTCTGTTCAGTACTGCCTCCAGGAAGTACTAAACTGTGGAGACGTGGACTATGCTGTGGGCTTCTTATAACAAGTGAAATGAACAGATTTGAGGTGAATGGTTCTTTTCTCTCCACCTTATCATTCAACTTTTCACCAAAGTCTGCAGTATCCCTTCTGATCTCTGGCCTAAGTTTTATAGACACCTTTTCCTTCTGGTATTACAAGCAGAGCACAAAAAAGTTAAAATATATTTCCATGATTACTTTAAGCTTGAGAACAGCAAAATTGTAGTCCCCATGGAGTGCACTGGCAGTGCATTCATATAATATCACACTGCCCCTCCTAGGGAAAACTCAAAATGGTGATCTCTCCATTTTCTATGTGACTAAGTAGAGGGTAGGGATGCGGGCCCCTCTGTAAACCTGACCTCCTGCTTATTTTAAGAGTTTCATCAGCATCTCAAGATGGGTCAATATTAGAAGGACAGATAGCCCCATTGACTGTATGCTTCAGAATATAATCAGTGCAACCCCTTATAGGCTAAGGCTGCTGCCATGTGTGTGCTGGTCTGAATGCAGCAAGCAGCGCAACACTGCAGCCCAGGTGGCTGGTGCATGCCTGGTTAACCAAGGCATCACTTATAGCACTCACAGCAGTCAGCCAGCGGCAGAGATCCAGCCACGTGGCTCCTTCTGGGCTGCAGAGATGAGAATCACAGACGACCAAGATGCAAAATCCCAAAGTCATTATTCCTCTAAGTGGAGCCCACATCTGGAATGCACCTTTTCCAGCAGGGAGTAGTTTATAGGTCATTTAATGTCATTTCAGTCACGCAGATATCTAATAAGAAAAAGTATCAACCATGATATATCTTTATCTATAGATCACTTAAGTACTTTTTGTTCAAAATTTAATGGTACTTGTATTCAGGACTTGACTTCACTGATGAAATTTTTATGATGTTGTTTATTGAAAAACAGTAGTATCATCTGAAACCTTTTATTAGACACCCAGACTCCCATGGTGATTTGCTAGGCATAGCATAATTCAAATAAAAATTTCATTATCTTTGAATACCACTTTTAGAAACTATAATAAAACACCAATCTGGTACTGGGTGGGTACCATAATACAGAGAGGCAAATCTTCTAGGTTAGAATATACTTCTAATACAGAATATGTAGAACAAAGATTATAACTTTTTATATTCAATGCATACTTCAAATACTGGAACTTTTGGCAACATGCAACACTAATAATAGACTCAAAGCAACACCATTAAGACAAAGTCACTGCTATAATGTAACAGGTGTCTCACAGGGTCTGTAAGAAGAACCCTCAGAATATGGCTGTTGGATATCTGACTTAAACTGTGCATTGCCCTTTGCTCTCTGACATACAGAGCAAAAATGATTACGTTTCATTAAACATGTGACCTTGCTTTGGCATAGACTTGCCATCTTACCCAACTTCTTTCCTCAGATTTAGCAAGTTTCACTCCTTACACCCCAGTTTATCCATGCCTCTGCACTCAGTATTTCCTCTGATAGACCTCACTGTAGGAAAGAAGCATGAATAGCCCATACAGGGCTCCCAATCAAGCTGCTATAGTGAGTTCACACTCTCTTGATCCCAAATATATTGTAATGATTGATAGAATATAAAAAGAAGAAGCCAAAGGATTTACCAGCTTTATTATAAAATAAGAGCATCCTCATGCATGGAGGAATTCCTGAGTGGTGAGCAATGACGAATCCACAGGCCAGCTGGGCTCTGGTCCAGAATCCAGTAGTGGCAGCCAGGAATAGGACAAGGTAAAGAAGACTAGAAGTTCCCTGGCTAACATGAGGGCCAGACCAGGCTCAATGCTTTAAACCAAGGCCTGGGGTGAGAAGCCACACTTCCCCTCACTTTCAAGTAAAGGAAGTTAAACGTAGCAACTGCTCATCTTCTGCCTGGAACTATGCCTTTATAAGAGGCTAGAGATGTAGAGAGATGGAAAAACAAAACCACAAACTCACAAGTAAGAAGTGAACCAAGCTATTTGCTCCTTTGTAACCAAATGTGTAATATTCTCCTTGCTCTCATAAGATGGGAAGTAAAACTAAGACCTGATTCTGGACTGAGGATGCAGGAGTCCAGATGATAGTAGCCACACAACCACTAGAGTAAGACAGAGGGTGAGAAGGAGGAAGAAATGGAGACAGAGAGAGGAGAGAGGCAGCAGAGAGAGGAAGGAGACGGAGGCAGATTATGAATCTCCCACCCAAAATGAGCCTACAGACCATACATTCTAAGGAACATGGGGAGAAAAATCCAATACCAAGAAAGGCAGGCAGCAAAATCTAGTATTGGAAAATGAATACACTCCAGATGGCTTTAAGGAACAACCTGACAAAGTCTTTAAAATAAATGTGCCTAGGATGTTTGAAAAGACAAAAGAATGAATAGCTTCCATTTAAAAAGAGCAGAAAATTGTAAGAGAGACATGAAACAAGGACACGAGGATATCTTTAAAATAATTAAGTAAAAATGAAAAATATGGTTATTGAAGTAAAAATTTAAGAAATGGATAAACTCTAAACTAAAGTTAAAGAGAACATTAATGAATTTAGAAAATAGTCAAGAGAAATTCACCAAGAATGCAATACAGAAAGAGATAGATAGATAGATAGATAGATAGATAGATAGATAGATAGATAGAGCAGTAAAGAGATATGGAAAAAATATTGTAAAGTTTCAATAGGCATCTAATAGGAGATCCAGAAAAAAAGAGAATGGAAAAATGTTAGGGAAGAAATATTTGAAGCAATTAAAAGACAAAATATTCTAAAATTGGAGATATGATTCTTTATTTATTTATTTATTTATTTATTTATTTTTGAGACGCAGTCTCACTCTGTTGCCCAGGCTAGAGGGCAGTGGCCTGATTTCAGCTCACTGCAAGCTCCACCTCCTGGGTTCATGCCATTCTCCTGCCTCAGCCTCCTGAGTAGCTGGGACTACAGGCACCCGCCACCATGCCCGGCTAAATTTTTTTTGTATTTTTAGTAGGAACAGGGTTTCACTGTGTTAGCCAGGATGATCTCAATCTCCTGACCTCAGATCCACCCGCCTGGATGGTCTCAATCTCCTGACCTTGGATCCGCCCACCTCAACCTCCCAAAGTGCTGGGATTACAGGCCTGAGCCACCGTGCCCAGCCTGGAGAGGTGATTCTTCATACCAAAAGTATACTGGGAGTACCGAACAGAATAAACAAACTTAAATATTCACACAAGTATTTTAGAGTGAAACTGAATATATCAAGGAAAAGGAAACAAAGCAGATGACCAATGAAAGAATCATAATTAGGCTCATAGCAGACTTCTTGCCAGCAACAATGGATATCAGATGACAGTACAGTAATATCTTCAAAGTGTTGAGATAAAAAAATTGTGAACCTGGAATTTTATACCCAGCTAAACAATCACTGGACTGACCTTTTTCAGACACAGAGTTTCCTACTTACTGACTTCATTAAAAGCATTACTAAGATATGAATTATGGGGGAAATTAAGGTACAAGGGCATAAAAAGCAATAGTGAACAGAGCTGTTGAGTAAAACATGTTGGTAAATGAGTTGAATATTAAGTGTTAAAAGTTGTATGTTTAAAAAAGATTACGATTAGCCAACTTTAAAAAGAAGAGGTGAGTGGTGTTTAATGGATAAAGTTGCTAAAATTCATCTCAGATTTGGAGGAATATAAGAAAACTAAATTACTTCATGCTTTATTAGAAAAAATTTAGTCAAGTTTGAATGTTAAAAAAAATTTAATGACTTTTCCGTTCACTCATCTTTCTCACCATCTATTTACAAATGAATTTTTAAAATTCTGTGCCCTTCCTCAGACTCTTTCAGTAATGAAAGTATCTTAAGCTCCTTTGTTATTTTTATTTTCTTAAGTTGTAAGAGTCATCCATGTGTTTGAAAAAAAAAAAATCTTAGAATGTTAAAAAAAATGTAAGGGTAAAATGTAATCCTTAGATTCTAAAGCAGTAGAGGACAGGGAAGGGATATTATTAAAAACTCTATTAAACCAACAGAAGACATGAAAAGAAAAAAGATACAGGAAAAAAAGAATAGCAAATTTTAAAAAACACAATGTAAGATGCAGAAATAAATCTAAGTATTTTAATCTCACTAAAAGTAAATGATTAAATTAATTTATTAAAACTAGAGAGGTTCATTTGCTAAAAGTAGAGGCTGAAAATAATGAAATTGGGGAGAGTTACCAGTTAAAAACTAAATAAATTTAGCGTAGAAAAAATAATATGACACATTTTAATTTTTACTTTTTATTTATTTATATTCTGAGATGGCGTCTCACTCTGTCACCCAGGCTGGAGTTCAGTGGCATGATCTAGGCTCACTGCAACCTCCGCCTCCTGGGTTCAAGCAATTCTCCTCTCAGCCTCCTGAATAGCTGGGACTACAGGTGCACACCACCACGCCCAGCTAATTTTTGTATTTTTAGTAGAGATGGGGTTTCACCATATTAGTCAGGCTGGTCTCAAACTCCTGACCTCAGGTAATCCACCTGCCTCAGCCTCCCAGAGTGCTGGGATTACAGGCGTGAGCCACTGCACCTGGCCATTTGACACATTTTAATATAAGGCAAAGGCATTAATTTTTTAAAAATCATAAAAATAAACAGAACTACCAAGAAGATATTCCATATAAGTATTAGCATAGTTACCTATTATAAAGGAAAATCAACCCAATTATTCATTGGCCACTTAAAGCCAGAGTGCTTACTGTGATGTGTTATGTACAGTAGATGCCTTAATTCATAATGTAATTAAAGAATCTTGGCATTCATTGGTTGGAGATTCCAGCTTGAATTGTTTAAACACAATAAGCAAACCATTTTAAACTACCCTAAATTAAGAACCTCTGAAATAAATTTACAGTAGACCATATCATGGCATGATAGAACTGTGGCCTATGGAACTATGCCTTTATAGAAGGCCTTTAAACTGTATTACAATAGTATGGGTTGAAAACTTAAAGTTAGAATCCCAAGTGTGAAGTTTACCTTGTGTTTCATTTCTAATCACTGGCATTAAAGACAATAATAGCTCTCTCCCACCCCTTTTTCCTCAGTATTCAACTAACCACTGGATTCAGTCCTTATAATTTATGATTATGTAAAATTTATGCCCAAAAATTTTTGCCAAAATATTTTAAGGTCATTTTGATGTCCAATTTGGTAAAAAATTTAGGGCACCTAGTGGTTTTATAGGTAATTCCCAGTGGGGCTAACCTCTGCTGAAAGGCATTCTTTGTGCTAAGGTTTCAGACATCATAGACAGAAGGAAAATGATTGTTAGCCAAAAACACTATAATGGTGAGCACTAGTGACTGATAATGTATTCCACTTTTACCTTTGAAAATGTTTGTACAAAACTGGGTTGGGCCCCGTGGTTTTGCACTAAAATCTGTAGACTTTTATTCGCCTAATAAAATGACCATATAACCTGGCAAAATTCTGTGTATTTGGCAGCTCTTCCTGCCCCAGAAACTGGAAGAGCATTGAATCTGCGAGTGTGGCTTTTAGAAGGTTCAGAGAGGAATTAGGGAAGCCAGCCCAGCACCCCACCTGTGTGCCTTCCTGAAGGCCAGGCTGGTGTCCCCAGCGTTTAATAGACTCACAGGGCCTCTATTCATTCCGAATAGATAATGACAACTAACATAATCAAGGAATTGACACGCTCTGCAGGAAATGCCTGATAATGACACTGTAGACCGAATTACAGCAACTTACATTTCTTTCTGATAAATGATGCTATGTTTTTTAAAAAATATTTTTGGCACTTAGAAAATAGATCATAGTATTTAATGCTATTGAATATAGTATTTAATATAGTATTACATATAATATAGTATATTACAGTATTGAATATAGTATTTAATAGGACATAGTATTTAATGCTATCGTACATACAAAAAACCTACTCTTCCCCTTGTTAACGTGGATGTGGTAGCTCCCTCTTTTCTTTGAAGGTAAAGTGGGCAGAGGAATAGAATTGTCAACAGCTGGACTACAGAAGGGAGAGGAAGAGGAGAAAGGTTTTCTTACATTCTTGTTTTTTCCACAAGGTGCTCTTTAATCTTGGGAGCCAGCAGTCATGACCCAGTCCTTGAGATCAGACTTCCTGGCCCTGCTTATATAGCGAAGTGGGGAGCAGTGTTAAGAGCCGGATGTCCACACTGAGGCAGGCAGAACACAGAGTGGCAGTGGGCAAGTTGAAGCATCTATGACATGATGAAGGGCCCATGGTGCCCCAGGAAAAGGCCCCAAATCCAGAAGTAGGTGACATAAAAGCTCATGCTAACAACCGGACCCGGTGACTGGCTGGATATTCACCAGCAAGAATATTCCGTTGGAGGAAGTACCTAGTGAAAGCAGATCAGACCACTGCCACTCTGTGTTCTGAACCAGGAGTACTGAGCAAGCTACTAAGACAGAGGCTCAGATACAGGCAGCAAAACATAGCTTCAGTTAAGAAATGGAGAACCAGGTGGGCCCAAAACTCAGAAACAAGGAAGAAGTACAATGGGCAGAACTAGGGCACAGGAATAGGGTCATGCTAGCTGATCACGTGCCTTTTGTGTGTGTGAGAGAGACAGGGTGTCACTCTGTTGCCCAGGCCGGAGTGCAGTGGTGCAATCACAGCTCACTGCAGCCTCGACCTCCAGGGTCAAGTGATCCTCCCATGGCAACCTCCTGAGTAGCTGGGACTACAGGCATGAACCACTATACTTCCAGCTGATTTTTTTTTTAAACTTTTTTGTAGAGACAACTTTTTGTTGCCCAGGCTGGTGATCAGATGTCTTGAGCCTCAGCATGCTGGCCTAAAGCAATGATTCTCAGATCTAGAACCTTTATATCAAATGAAGCCTTACAGAGAACCCAATATGTAAACCCAGGCAAAGCAGAGCTCGTCTGGCTTGGGTAGGGCAGGAGGTCTTGGAGCCCTACCCATCCAGCACCTCCCCAACAGACCCTCTGTGTACGTTGACGTTTCCTTTTACTGGAGCTCCTTACATTCCTCTTTTCTGGGTCCAGGATTAGCCATAGGATTGGAGAGGGTTGAGCAGCCCTGGCTGTAGAGGAAAGAAGACTCCAGAAGCTGGAGAAGAATTCAGGATCTGACAGGAAGTTCAAGGTGACCTCTGGGAGCCTTCTGAGAAGACAAAGGGCACACAACCTGAGCAGTGTCTCTCTGCCTCTCACCAAATTACAGTGGGCCCGAACTTTGCTCATTTAATGAGATAGAATTAGTAAAGTCTCCAGTGTACTTTTCATTCCTTCCACAAACTTTTACTGAATAAAACGATTGATACTCAATAACGGTTAGTCCCTTCCTTTTTCTCTCCCTCCCTCTCTCCACCACCATTAGACCTCATTTCTTTGGATTAAAGGACTGATTTCCACTAAAATGCAAGTATTTCTTGGAAACACATTGAGCTTGATAACTTATTTATTTATTCTTCTGTGAGCATTAATTTATGAAATCATTTCCACCAGACAGCTAGTTGAGAGCCACGTTTGATGGATGGGAATCAGAGACGAAAGCCAGAGAGAGCCCCAGATGACTGAGGGATGAAAGGCCCTCAAGAGACTGGGGAAAGGCGGTAATGACAGGGGTCACACTAACACAGTCACACCCAGGACAGTGTCAGATTGGAAGAGGGAGCAGTGCAGACCTGAGGGTGGCTGAAGAGGGTTGCCTCAAGGAGGGTCCCCACTGTGGCCAAAGAGATCCTTGTAACCAACTGAAAACAAGTGGACAGGACTACCGCCTGCAATCCACTCACAGTGGGCATTTCTTACACTCAAACTATGCCATAATATTTTATAAATCATAAGTTTCAGAATACATGTGCAGGACATGCAGTTTTGTTACATAGGTAAATGTGTGCCATGGTGGTTTGCTGCACCCATCACCCCATCACCTAGGTATTAAGCCCAACATGCATTAGCTATTTATCTTAATGCTCTCCCTCCCCAACCCCACTGACACTCCCCAGTATGTGTTGTTCCCCTCCCTATGCCCATGTGTTCTCATTGTTCAGCTCCCACTTATAAGTGAGAACATGGAGTGTTTGGTTTTCTGTTCCTATGTTAGTTTGTTTGCTGTTAGGATAGTGGCTTCCAGCTTTATCCATGTCCCTGCAAAGGACATTATCTTGTTCCTTTTTTATGGCTGTATAGTATTCCATGGCATATATATACCATATTTTCTTTATCCAGTCTATCATTGATGGGCATTTGGGCTGATTCTATGTATTTGCTATTATGAATAATGCTGCAGTGAACATTTGCATGCATATATGTTTATAGTAGAATGATTTATCTTCCTTTGAGTATATACCCAGTAATGGGATTGCTGGGTCAAATGGTATTTCTGGTTCTAGATCTTTGAGGAATTGCCACACTGGCTTCCACAATGGTTGAACTAATTTACATTCCCAACAACAGTGTAAAAGTATTTCTACTTCTCCACAGCCTCGCCAGCAACTGTTGTTTCTTGACTTTTTAATAATCGCCATTCTGACTGGTGTGAGATGGTATATCATTGTGGTTTTGATTTCTATGCCATAAATATTGAACTGGTTTTCCACTTCGCATTTTTCCTTTTCCATAACCACAGAGTCAACATCTTATCTGTCTTGGTAGGTAATGCTCATTTATTATCTTCTGTCTGTAGTTTACAGGTTTTTCTGAATGATTTTAAGAACTTCAAGTTCCAGTAGAGAGAATGAATGAATGACTTCTCTTAACTGGACTTCTATCACAAAATCATGGCTAACTTCATGCATTCCAAAAAGTGATCAAGATGTCATTACAGGCAAACTTTTTTTTTTTTTTTTTTTTTGGCGATGGAGATTCGCTCTGTTGCCTAGGCTGGAGTGCGGTGGTGTGGTCTTGGCTCACTGCAACCTCCGCCTACCAGGTTCAAGCGATTCTCCTGCCTCAGCTTCCTGAGTAGCTGGGATTACAGGTGCGTGCCACCACACCTGACCAATTTGTTTTTGTAATTTTAGTAGAGATGGGGTTTCAACATGTTGACCAGGCTGGTCTCGAACTCCTGACCTGAGGTGATCTGCCCACCTCAGCCTCCCAAAGTGCTGGGATTACAGGCGTGAGCCACCGTGCCCGGCCTCCAGGCAAACATTTAAGGCAAGCTTTTTTGGTTTTGGCTGTAAGAAAGAGATGCCAATCTGTCCCACCCCTAAGGAGCAGAAGAGCCTGAAAAACCAAGAGGCCAGTTGCTTCCTCTTGCTGTCTTACATTTTTGTATTTCATTTTTCTTTCTAAGGTGCAGTGAGAGCCCAGATCTATTTATTTTGTCTGTTTCTTCCCATGTTGCTCGTACTCACAAATTTCTACTTAAATTTGCCTCCTGGCTTCTTTAAGAGATAAACTGTTGCTGCAGTAAGGTTAGGGTAAGGAAATTACCTTACTTAATAGCTGGTAGGTCACCAACTGGTGATTGCTGGTTATGGTGCCTTGCTGTGCAGTCCATGAACTAACTTATTTAGTGAGAGATTTTTCTGCCGATTTGCCATAGCCTTGAGGGAGAAAAATTGAAATCTCCCACAGAGGCAGGAATTATGTTGCCAAAAAAGGCATTTTTAATATTTGTAGACATTTTAACATGTTAAAATGTTGCATTAATGTTTGAGTCAAAAGATAAGATTCCATTTTGAAGTTATAGGGATTTGCAATCAGTATTTCTAAGGTTTTTTGCCATTAAGTTTTCCTTTGCATTGATTTTATTTCAGTTTCTCCATCTGTACATGATTCATGGTGTATGTGCTTGAGGTGGGTGGAACTTGCCCTTGCTGAACAATTTTCAGTGTAAGAAGCACTTAGTTCTCTCCCAGTACCCCTTAAGATGATAATAAGGACATTTTAAGGGGTCAGATACACAACAGTGAGGAGAAAAACAAGGTTGAAACCCTTAAATCTGGGAGAAGGCATACAATGTTGGTAACTGATAAAGTTGGGCCGGGAAGCCACAGTCTAGAGTGCATTTGGAGGAGAAAATACAGCTGAATAAGACTCCAGGCTTATTTGGAAATGCCCGGGATGATGGATAAAGCAAGAGACTGACAGCAGAAGGATGGACTGGAGATATCTATATGGAAGAGGAGCCCTTTATTTCATCCCTACCCTACCCGGGAAAGCCCAGCACCCAGCAGCTGTCTACTGGGTGAAAAACTGATTCATTCTCAAGGTATTAGAATGTTTCCAGAGAAAAGACCTCCCAACCTGGCCATTAAATAATCACCAGCAGGGTGGTGCAGCCCACTGTTTGATAAACTCTGCCAATGTCAGCACAGCTCTCCATCAGTGTTTCCTGACTCATCATTAAATACGAATGGACAAGAAAACATCCGTAGCTATTTGAAGAAGGACTGCACCTTAAAAGACAGGGGCTAAAATAAGCAAATGGAAGCAATAATCCTAAGGGAGACAAATTTCAGGAAAAAGAATAAAGCTTCAAGAGGGAGCTTTACTTAGTTTCCTCAGAGGCATTAGAGAAAATGTTACATCCATAGATAGAGCAGGATGTTATAAGAGGAAATCAACATGCATCAAGAAAGAATGTTTAGACATTAGAATATGATTGTCATGATCAAAAATTCAGAGGAAGGACGTAGAAGATCAAAAAATCTCTTAGAAGAAAAGCAAAAAGACAGAGTAAGAAAAGATGAAAGAGTAACAATTATAAAAGATCATTCAAGCTTCAAAAACCAATTAGAAAACTAGAATTAAAGAATGCAGAAAACGGAGAGAAAAATTATTTAAACACATACACACACCAAAAAAAACCAATATCTTAAGCCCCAGATTAAAAGGGCCTGCTAAGTGTTCAGCACAATGCTAGGTCTACCATAGTGAGATTTCAGAAAATAGGATTAGAGAGAGAAATGTTAAAGAGAACACAATCTTCTCTGATGTTAAAACACACACACACACACACACACACACACATATCACCTGCAAGTTATTGAGAACATTATTAGCAACTAATTCCTTGTAAACTAGAAACAGCAAAGCAAAAAGTTACTTGAGGGATTACTGCAGAAAAACGAGAGTAAAACAAGCAATAGTCAGACATAGAATCCAGTTAAATGGGATTCTTAACCTCTGAGGGACACAACTGAGAGGCAGAGCAGTGTAGAACAAGAGATAGTTGCTTTCATTATAACCTTTTTTTTTTTTGACATGTACATATTACTTTGACAAACATTTTTTAATTTTTTTCAATAGCACATACACATCAAATAAGATTTTAAGACCAAAAAAGAAAAAGGGGAAAATCCTTAATTCTGCCATCTCAGACACATTTAAATTTTTTTTAAATTTACTTTATTCCCATCTAGCTTTAAAATATAGGTTTTTAAAAAAAAATGGGGTTGTAGTCATATTATATATATATAATTTTATCCTGACTTTCTCAGATAAGCATTTTTCCTGTAGTTACATATTCTTTGTAAACATTTTAAATGACTGCAACTATTTACAATGACATGTACTACAATTACCCTAATCTCTATGACTGAATTGGTTGTATTTTTGATCTTTTAGATAGAAGTGTGATAAATAGTTTGTTATAGAAATAGAAGCCACCAGTTTGTCTATTAGCCAGTTTGATTCCATCGGGAGGTGTTATTTTTATCTGGTTAGGCACCACGTGTTTTCCAGGCTCTATGAAACCATCGTAGTTGTGGGCTCCATATCTCTGAAAAGCATCAAAACCCCTTGAACCTCAGAGACTGTGGTTTCTTGTTTTAGTGACACTGTGTTAACCAGAAGAAGTGCAGGGCTATTTCTGGGGGAGAGGCACTGCAGCTTCCACCGGGTCCTACCCACAGGCATCTCAAATGCTTGTAAACTTTGCTGTAGTTCATTGAAAAGACCCTACCAAAAACCTAATGAAAACTGAGCTGGATACTAGATTGGTCTTCATCTTATAATGGAACATTTCAGCATAAAACTGACTCTTTTGGCCAGGTGCAGTGGCTCACACCTGTAGTCCCAGCACTTTGGGAGGCTGAGGCGGGCAGATCACGAGGTCAGGAGTTCAAGACCAGCCTGACCAACATGTTGAAAACCTGTCTCTACTAAAAATACAAAAATTAGCTGGGCGTGGTGGCACGTGCCTGTAATCCCAACTACTCAGGAGGCTGAGGCAGGAGAATCGCTTAACCTGGGAGGTGCAGGTTGCAGTGAGCCGAGATCGCGCCACTGCACTGCAGCCTGGGAGACAGAGCAAGACTCTGTCCCAACCAAAAAATAAAAATAAAAAATAAAAACTGTGACTATTTCTTTGTCTTTAGTTCAATGCAGTAGAAATTGGAAACTCACACTCTTGGAATCCAAATGAATGATTTCAAAAAAATGTTTGGTCTCTTGTGTCCATAAGTGTTTCAGTTTCAGAATTTAAGAGCTTCATTGGACTAGTGCCCCCAGTGAGTAAGGATATTCGCTAAAATAAATGTAGATATGCCGCCATAAAAATGAATGAGATCCTGTCATTTGCAACGACATGGAGGTCATGTCGGATGGAACTGGAGGTCATTATGTTAAATGAAATAAGTTAGGTACAGAAAGACAAATTTTGCATGTTCTCATTTATTTGTGGGAAAAAATTAAGATAATTGAACTCATGGGGATAGACAGTAGAAGACTGGTTACCAGGGACTGGAAAGGGTAATGCAGTTGGTGGTGGGGGAGAAGTGGGGAGGGTTAAGGGGTACAAAAACATAGTTGGACAGAATTAGTAAGACCTAGTATTTGCTAGCACAACAGTGTGACTATAGTCAAAATAATTTAATTGTCTATTTTAAAATAATTAAAAGTATATAATTGGATTGTTTGTAACACAAAGAATAAATGTTTGAGGAGATAGATACCCCCCCCAAAGGATGTATGCTGACAATTCCAAAGACATTTCTATTTTTGGGGGAGGCCAAGGAGGGTGGATCCCCTGAGGTCAGGGGTTCGAGACCAGCCTGGCTAACATGGCAAAACGCTGTCTCTACTAAAAATACAAACATTAGCTGGGTGTGGGTGGCACACGCCTGTAGTTCCAGCTACTCAGGAGGCTGAAGCAGGAGAATTGCTTGAACCTGGGAGGCAGAGGTTACAGCAAGCTGAGATCGTGCCTCTGCACTCTGGCCTGGGTGACAGAGCGAGACTTCGTCTCAAAAAACAAACAAGCAAAAAGGCATTTCCATGTTTATTTTCCCAATAATTTTAAAGCCAATTTGTTTATTAAGGATTTACTTAACTCATATGAAAAAAAAAATGAAATAATTAAAGTAAATGTAGCATGATGTCCCACTTACCCAGAAATTCTTTATCTGCCATCCTGCCATCAGACACATAGCCATAAACTCAGAAGTGGTGTAAAGGACCACAAAGCCACTACGGTAGATGCCACAGATATTAAACATCCAACATTGCAAGCTGTACTTACAACAGGGAGAGCAACATGCTTCTCTGGCTGATGCTGGTGCTTCCTGGATGGCTGTATTGAGAAGAATTCTGAAGGACACTTCCCATCTCAACTACAGTGTGTCATCAGTGATTCACGCTAGACATGAGCATGGAACGGGAGAATGATGGTCATCTGCCGTCTGCTACTTTCAAATCCATTAAGCCTCACTAAAAAGTCTTGTTTGACTCCTCTGGTTCTGGCTCAAAATTTTTTACAAGGTTGAAAAAGGCTTACAAGGAAGAGTGTGTGAGGCAATAAAAGTTAGCTTAGACTACGTCCATTCCATTTAGCCCATTAAACTTGTACTCTGATTACCATGGGCCACATATGGGTCAAGGATTTGGGTACTACCTCAGTGGTGAATGACACTCAGCCATTTTTCTCTGTCCCACTTCTAACACAGCCAGCATAAGAAACCATCCTTTTCCATAATATCCATATTTTTAGCGTGTGAAGACTGGCTCCAAAATCAATTTTAAATCCGCATTGGAAAAGAGCTTTTTATGTCATCGTATTACATTGTGTCATGTGCAGAGTAATATGAGCTATAAGAAGTCCAGAGTTCCACGGTGGTGTATTTTGCATAATACCGTTTGTGTTTCCATCAAATTGTGTTGTTGTTTTGATGTAACATAGATAGCATATTACATGTTTCCATATTTTTCTTCCCCTCTGTTTCCACTGTGAGTTAGCCAGAGTCACTATTTAAAAAAAAACTATCAGAATCACCAAGAATGGTGTTTTTGAATATAAGATTAAGGAAAAAGGAATTGAAATGCTGAAGGTATAATAAAGATGGCATAATCTTAACAGGTGAGTGGCAGGTAAAATAACGGATATAAATGATTTCTAATCTTAGTAAAGTGTCTATGAGGCAAGTATTATTGTCCTCATTTTACAGATGGAGAAGTTGAGCTTTTGAAAAGTGAACGTTTGCCAAAGACTCCACAACTCAAAAGAGGTACAGCCAAGGTTTGAACTGAGGTTTGTCTGATACCAGCCTTTGTGGTTTTCTCTCTCTGCCGTTCATGAAAGGTGAAAAGTTTAAATGATAAATGCAGAGTAAAAGCCTTGTATTAACTCATAAGTTTTAGAATCTGAGAAATTAGCACTTTTTCTAGATCTTGAGATTATAAAACTATTCTTAAAAGTTGGTTATTGTCAGGCGCAGCGCTCATGCCTGTAATCCCAGCACTTTGGGAGGTTGAGGCAGGTGGATCACCTGAGATCAGGAGTTCGAGTTTGTCTCTACTAAAAATACAAAAATTTAGCTGGGCATGGTGGCGGCTGCCTGTAATCCCAGGTACTCAGGAGGCTGAGGCAGAAAAATCGCTTGAACCCATGAGGCAGAGGTTACAGTGAGCCAAAATCGCGCCATTGCACTCCAACCTGGGCAGCAAGAGTGAAAACTCTGTCTCAAACAAACAAAAACGGTTGGTACCAGGTACATCCATCTGCAGTTTCATCGACTGAGATTATGTAGCTCAAGAAACTGAGGCTCAGAGATGGCATGATTTAGCTGAGGACACCCAGCTAATTAATCATGGAGCTGAGACCAGCACCCAAATCTCCTTTTCAAGGAACTTTGCATATGGCCTCTTAAGGATTCTGCTATTGAAAGCAGCCAGAAATCCTGTCTTTGAAAGCCATGGGCCATATGAACAAAACTGATCCACGTTTCAAGCATGGAGCTGTGTAAAAACACCAGTAAGTATTTTTTCAGTTCAGTGGCTTTCAGAGAAGGTGCTGTCTTATATAAGGATAAGTAAAATATGAATCGTCTCTAAGTTCACCTTTTGTGATAAAATTAACTCCACCTGGGATTTTCTTCCTTCCACCCTTTCTAAAATTAAAACTAGAAATCCAAGAAAGGAAGCAGTTGTCTGGTTCTTGAGCTACAGAGAAATAAATGAGCAGTTTTATGTCTCGGGCAGAAGCAGACGAGAGGCCTGTGGGCCTGGCAGTGCAGAGTGAGGAGAAGGAGTCAGGGCTGTGAAAATTCGCTGACAGGGAGGGAGTAGGAGGTGTCCAGGCCTCCAGCTCAGCGTCTGATCTCTAGAGCGAGCCCTCATGTGGGTGAAGCAAGTGTCGATGCACAGAGGAGCCCCTGCAAGGTGGGTGAGAAGGTTATTTCAAGATGCCAGGAGCACTCGGGCCAGCTTGGAACTCCTTTCATGGGCACCATGAGGAAGTCTGCCCACTTCTAAAAGAATCCTGGCCACTGGCAGGGAATGTTGGGAGCAGATCTAGCCTGAGGACTAGAACTAGGTTAGAGTGCCAGGTCCCAGCTGATGGATGAGGTCCCAGACAGACCCCACTCCTGGAGACATTTGGGTTCCAGCCAACAGTGAAGAGAGTATGCGATGTGGCACCTGAGCCCTGTCCCAGGGACCCTATCTGCCAGATGTGGCTGGCAGTGAATGGTCAGCATGGAAGGAAGCCCATGGTCACATCTGTCTCCTTTTCCTGGACCCAAGTGAGCACTAGCCCAGCTGGACTGGAGTATGTTAACTCTCCCCACCAGAACCCTGAGCCTGCTATTGAGACTAGGTGAGGAGGGAGGTGGCAAGGGAGAGGAAGGGCAAAGGCATGGAATGAATTACCTAATACATAGACAGCTCATGAAGAGTGACCATCCTCTCAGAGTCGCCAGAGGTTCTTTCAAATGCACATTCCTGGCCCTGCATTTCGAATGCCCTGGGAGTCTGGCCAGGGAATTCACAGTGTGTATCAGGTGCCCTGATTTTTATCCCTGTTCCATTGTCAATAAGAGTCCTCCAAGGAGAGCAAGGACGTGCAGACTGGGGCAACTCTGGAGGCTGCACTCAGAGAGGAGAGGTGGAAGGAAGAGCTGCTGGCTGGGAAGCTACTGTCATCATCCTGTGGGGGTGAAGAGGGGCTGTGGGTGTGAGGGTGAGAGAGGCCTCAGGAAGGACTCCCTGGAACTGGAGGCAATGACTGGGGTTTGCTCTGAGACCAGCCAGCCCTTTGGACTCAGAAGATGAGGGTCACCCATCACCATCCATCTGGTGGAAACATTACAAGAGCAAGTGGATAAAAGATGATTTTGCTGTAAGATCAGAATGGAAGAAGACGAACCCAAAAAAAAATCTAGAGGGAGGAAAGCATATGGTTTTTAAAATAGTACAGTTTAGAATACATTGCAACACAAATGGATTAATTTTTGTACAGTGTTGGCAATGAAAAAGATTCTCATAGTTATCTGGAATGCTTACTCAGAGAGACGATCTCATTTCCCTAATAATGCAAAATCTTGAGTAGCGTGGGGTCTTACGTTAAGACCCAAAGGGCTAGGCTTGGCAGGGAAGGGCACTACAGGGGTGCCCATGGTGTGTGCCAAGACTCAGGAACCAGAGGAGCAAGTCACAGATCAAGTGCTGGCAAGCAAGCTGGCTTGGCCAAAGTCATCAGTGTGGTGACAATCTTAGAGAAAAGTTTGAAATCCATATTAAATATTTTTTTCTTTTTTTTTTTAAAAAACAATCTTACCCTAGAAGCACTACATGGAAGGAAAAAATAAAGTTGCATAATCATTTAGAAAATATATGTGCTGAGAGAACTTTGGTATTAAAAGGTGATTATAAAACAATGCAGGATAGTAAATCTTGGACCAAAGATAAATCATGAACACCAGGGCAACCAAATGGTCCCAGAAGACTGAAAGGCATCCGTCAGAACAGCCCAGTGGAAGTGCAGCCATTGGTCTCATTTCGTTTCCCAGGAGGCTCAAATGTTGCTCACTAAAGGTCTTGGTTCTGCTAAGAGTGGACTGAGTAGGAGGTGCCAGGAGCAGTTTCCTGCAGGTCCCTGGTCCTCAAGCTGCCAAACAGCAGCATCCCTGCTTACTGTGGTTGTGGCCAAGCAGTTGGCAGCTCGATGCCTGGGGCTTCTCAGCTCATTTCTGCTTCCTCTGGATCTTCCGGTCCAGTCATCTTTATTTATATCCTCCTATAGCATTGCCATAGATGGGTTGTGATGAACGCCATTCGTCAACCTAATGGGCTCAAATGGAACTCTTTGAAATCCCCCAGCATGTGCCTTGGTCTAAGAAAATAATTCTTAACTGCACTTTTAAAACTAGGAATTTATGTCTTCCCATAAATTGACCTTGTGAGGTTATTTGTGGATTCCAATAGGGAAGTGGCCTTCTTAGGTCCCGGTGCCTCCTCCGCCTTCCCCTCACCAACCAGCTGATGCCCTCTGTCTACTCCTGCGAGCCTGGGGTTGCTGAGGACAAAACCCTGGCAGGCTCAGCAAATGGAAGAGGTGTCTGCTTCCTTTCTTGCTCTGGAGCTGTGTGTCTTGTCTCTCTCCTTCTGCCATTTATTCACTCACTCATTCAGTATCTATTGCACTCCTGCTTTGTCCAGGCAGGGTGCTGAGCACTGGAGATGCAGTGAACAGTCTGTGTTGAGGGACCTACACCTAAACAAATAAGCGCACAAGTACTAGCTCAAGGGCAGCTCTGGAGAAGCAGCAGGTGCCATGAGAGCCTCTGTAGGAGGCTCTGGCGGTCTCTGGTGCCCTGCTCCTCCTGTTACTGCAGGACTCTGGGGGCTGACTGCATATGTGACAGTTCTTTGGATGTCCCCCATCGCTTTACTCTGTCCTTCTTTGTGAAATCTCAACCTCAGCAGATGAACTCTGCTCTGGTCAGAATCACCCTAGGCTCTGCTTCTCACCCAGCTCCTGGCCCCCTCCCTGTTGCCACTGCTGCAGAGAGAGGCCACCAGGGTTACTGGGTCCCTCGGACTAAAGGCTCAGGCTCCAGGGGGAGGCCAGCTACCAGAGGACACCCTCAAATGTGAGGAGGGCAGGGGGCTCAGAGCATCCTCAAGGCAATGCTCAGGCACCCGCCCACACAAGCTTTGGTTTGTTTTACAGTGTGTAAATCTCCGTACAGTTTTCTCACGATAAATGTAAGATGCATTCATTGTAATAAAAACTAACACTTCAAAAAAGGAATAAAGGAAAAATTGACGGTATTCTCATCTTCCTTTATGCCAATCACCAGAAATAACTGCTTTCAATTGTGTGCTGTGTCTCCTTCCAGATCCTTTTGTGTTTATGTAAACATGTTGATTTTTATATTGTCCTACATGTTCGTATTATCCTGTAGTCTACTTTTATTCACTTGAAAATTTATCCAGGACTTTTCAGGATAGCACACACAGATCCTCCTCATTCTTTTCAGGTGTCTGGTATTTCAGTGTGTGAATGTACCATAATTTCTCTTAAAACCAATCCCCCATCCATGAACATGTAAGTTCTGCCATATTTTGTTGTAATTAATAAATTCATAGCAGCTATGAATATATGTAATATGTATATATACACATACACATACATCTTTCAGTGTCAAACTCTTCTTAGAAAGGTATTTCAGGTCTAGTGTCTCGCATTTTAATGAGTTTTCATACACAATGAGATGCTCTTAATCACCTTCACCACGTGGCTGGATGGACTGATGCGCTCCCCCATTCGCTTCTCATATGTTCCTCTCTGGAACCTGCACCTCCACTTCTCATGGTAAACTCAAGTGCTTGAGTACTCTCAATTGTGTTTTTTGCAGATTCTGTTTATTTCCATTGAATTTGTTATTGTAATTGTGTAATTTACTTAATTGGTATGTAAACTGAAGAAGTATGAGGGGATTATTGTTTTTAAGAAAAAGTGTAAATTATATTTCTCTCATTCCCAACTTGAACTAAAAAACTGTTACTAGCTAAACACCCACACCTACACACCTACACTTACACCGGTATATCAGATACAGTAGCTTCTACCGACTCATAAATTTCATCAACCGTGTTTGGGAATTATATCCACTCTTAATCTGCTTTGCCAATATTGTCTCTGGAAAAACATCCTACAGCTGTTTGGTTTATTTGTAGATTGAGTTATCTTTTCTCCTTAGAAATACCTGAGAACCAAGCATGCCTTATTTAGAATGTCTGATGTAATCTACCTTGATAAAAGTTGGTTTTGAGCCCTTCTCCTTACCCCCACCAAGCCATTTCAAGCTCTTGTAATGCCCTCAGAAAGACCATATCCAACTTCATATAAGAGAAATGGAAAACCTGGAAATCACAACTGTTGCCTTTGAAAGTGAGAAGGTGTCTGCATATAAACATCCTGCTACTTTTTAAGTTAATATAATGTTAGAAGTGATTTTACAGCCCCTCTAAAATTTACCAACCCTTATGAGACTGTTGTAGGTACTTAATTGTTGGATGCATGGATACACAGAGAAATACTAAATTCATGCAACAAACATTTATTAATTGCCAACTGTATACCTACAAATTGGCTAGCAACTGCTGGGGCCACCACAAAGCACAGTGGTTACAAATGCTCTCCCAAGGCCTGTGACCAAGCTTAAGACTTGGAGCCACCAGGAAATGCAGAGATGCAGTTTACTCAACAAAGCATGCACTTTCTAAAATGGCCCAGCCCTGTGTGTGCCTGGCCAGTGGAGCAGGATGCTGGGAGGCAAAAAAGAAGTTTTCTCCTGAAATCTATGAATTCTCTTCATCTTCTCAAGGTGTGCCCGTGTAATTCAATCACGAATTTTACTTAAACTGTGCGGCATTTGATAGAGCCTTGCAGAGACTACAAGACATCTGACTGCTGTGTTTTCTCTTCTAGGATATCAATGAGTGTATTCTTGAAAACTATCCTGAGTGTTCCAACCCCAGGTTATTTTACATCATTCCGTACTTTTGTGGACAACATCCCAGATGCAGGTAAGGGCTACAGCAGGCTCGTGGCATGCACGTGTGCACAAGGGAAAGAACCCCACCAGCCTGGCACTTGGTGGGAATCTTTGGTATCCCTAGTCTCTCAACCTTCTGGAATTCGTGTTCCTGTTTACTGTTAATCTTTCAAGATAATGTGTGAGACTCCAAATGTCCTATAAGTAATGAAATTTAAAAATCAGCGTCTGCAGAGGCCTCAGAAGACCACCATATAAAGCTTTGTAACTGGAACCAAACCCTTGTTTATACCTAAAACATACTTGTCACTACTCAACCCATGTTGTCTTTCTCTTTGGATAAAATGACAAAATGTCACATAAAATGCGATCGTGAAGACCAGGAACAAACACCCAGCCTGCTCCTCTACAGTGACTGACTTAACCAACAACCTGCCCTCGTGGCATGTGTCATTGAGTCTGAGACACTGGAAGCCCACACCCACAATCCCATGGTGGATACACTTAGTAGGCAGAGGAGAAAGTGTTTTATAGTGATCACCTGTCAACCTTACTTGAAGGCAAGACCTTCTTTAGAAAGTGACTTACTCAGATAGTCAGGACCCCCAGGGTGTGATCTGCCCAGGTCCTGCATGAGCACCCCTGCATACTTGTTAAGAACCCCCACCCAATCATAGTCTCATGTGTAGCTGCCTCCCCAGATGCTTCTGGTGTAGTTATAGTTGAAATCTACTGTGCTAGACAAATGTGGTAGCCTGGAGAAGAAATGGCAGCAACAATGAAGCATTATCTTTGCTTGGTAGAAAATCAATGTGCTACCAGAAGTGACATTATTCCCCAAAGGAAACATTAACTAGACGGTCCTTGTGTTTCTGAAAAGGCCAGATAAGAACTGCTACTTCTACACTGGCAATGCATTCGTTGTACTTTTTTGCTTATGCTATGATTTCTGCTTTGTTATTAGGCATATTGTTGTTATTCCTGTCTTGTTTCATTTGCCATAACAAAAGAGTTTGCTTATGGTCCAAATTACAGAACCAGGAGTGTTAGTTTTTGACTTCACCATAAGCCCCCTGAGTCCAGGTGGCCTCTCCCCTGCCCCAACCCTTGCCTCAATAACAAATACCTCCTGGTTAACATTTAGTACTTCAGGTATTGGGAAGATCTGGGGCTGGATGACTCACTTGCTGATCACAGTGAATATCTTTATAACAGGCAACATGATTTGAACTCCCTAAAGTATTTTTTAAATCGTGTAGTATTTTTCAGATTTTTCAATTTTCTAATCTTGGAGAGGTGACTCATAACACCATACCTTGACACACACACAATGATTTTTATAACTCTTTTATCATATCACCTTGCACAGTCTTTACAACAATGCTTTGAACTAGGTAAGGGTTATTATTATCATTTTTCAAAAGAGAACCCTGGCTTGCCCGATTCCCCCAAATGATAAATGACAGCCAGGCCTGGAGCCCCACTCCCGGGCTTTTCTCACTCTCCTGTCAGTTCAGAGAGCTGGTCTACAAATCAGATTAGGCTGTTTTCCTTCTGCAATCTAAACAAACAAAATAAAACAAAACAAAAATCCAAAGATTTATCTTTAACTCTTCCAAAGAATAAGATGATTAACAGACATGACCTGACACCTCTTTTGAATTCTACATAAATACTATGTCAGTCAGTTTTGTATTTCAAAACTTCTAAATTCATTTAATTGGTTCACTTTGGTCCTCCTATAAAAGCCGTTGTACTCACCCCTTGATTAGTAGTTGTTAGGATCTGACTGCCTGTGCCTGCTTTCATTAGTCCACACTACTTAAGCAGGGCCTCTGAATTCAAGGCCCTGGGCTCGGCGTGAAGCACGGATGAAAGTGACAGAGAAGGAACGGTGAGCAGGGCAGGACAGCAGCTGGAAGGACTGAGAAGGCTCTGGATGGGGCTACATCTGGGCTGGTCCTTGAGGGAAACAGGAGTTGGACTTATGCAAGTGAAGGTGGGAGGTAGAGGGAGTAAACTTTCAGCATCTTGTTGCTGAATTTCAAATACGAATCTCTGATTTTCAATAAATTTTTATATCCATAAAGGGAGCCTGGTGAATGGGCCCTTGAGAGAGCAAAGCTGAACGTGAATGAAAACTTCCTGCTCGTGGGGATTCTTGAAGAGTTGGAAGATGTGCTGCTGTTACTGGAAAGATTTTTACCTCATTACTTCAAGGGCGTGCTCAGTATCTACAAAGACCCAGGTAACTTCATTTGTAAGCAAGCTCTTCTCCATGACAGGTCTGTGTCCAGGGATACTCACCTTGAAAAGGCCTCAAGAAATAAAGGAGTGAAACGATCTCTTCTGATGACAAAGGGCAGTTAGTTCTCTGGGCTTGCAAAGGAAAGTTAGAACCAGGAGATGCAGATGCCAAAATCTTGAGCTTCATGTTCAGACATAAAATCACCATGTTCCAAAGGCTTAATGGCTCCATTTCTCCCTGTAGAAACTGAAATTGGCAACATTCTCCATCGACCTTGTCTTGAGCATGTTGCTGGAAACGGAAATTGGCAGCATTTTCCATCAGCCTTGTCTTGAGCATGTTGTTGGGGTGGGTACAAATGAATCCGTGTGTGCACACCTGGACTCCACTGATGGACACATGCATGAGTATGAAAGAGCCATCCTTGTGATGAATTCTCTCTGGCCAACTTCCATTTGATAACAGCACTCTAGTGTATCAAATCCTGACAGTGGGATAGATAGAGCAGCAAATTGAAAATACAATTATGATTTTATCCTAACAAACTGAGTGGTCCCCAAACAGCAGCAAGAAATTGAATGTAGCAAAGCAATTACAAGGGCTGCCTGTGGTATCATCGTAGGATAATTACTTTCAGAAATCCATCATTTATTTTTTCATTGTCATTTTATCCAAAGAGAAACAAACAACTTGTTTGTTTTTTCCTATTCTCCTTAATCGACTGCTGTGACAACAAACCTTGAATATACATTCAGTGATCTGTTTATTGTTCTGTTTTGTTGACCTGAGATGGAAGAAGACATTCTGCCCTGTACAGATAAGCAGCAGATAGGCCCAGTGGGGTGGCTCATGCCTCTAATCCCAGCACTTTGGGAGGCCGAGATAGGTGATCACCTGACGTCAGGAATTTGAGACCAGCCTGGCCAACGTGGAGAAACCCTGTCTCTACTAAAAATACAACAATTAGCCAGGTGTGGTGGCAGGTGCCTGTAATTCCAGCTACTCAGGAGGCTGAGGAGGGCGAATCACTTGAACCTGGGAGGTGGAGGTTGCAGTGAGCCAAGATCGTGCCATTGAGCTCCAGCCTGGGCGACAAGAGCTAAACTTTGTCAAAAGAAAAAAAAGAAAGAGAGAGAGAGAGAAAGAAAGAGGAAGGAAGGAAAGAAGGAAGGAAGGAAGGAAGGAAGGAAGGAAGGAAGGAAGGAAGGAAGGAAGGAAGGAAGGAAGGAAGGAAGGAAGGAAGGAAGGAGAGAGAAGAAAGAAAGAAAGAAAAAAGAAAGAAAGAAAAGAAAGAAAGAAAGAAAGAAAAGAAAGAAAGAAAGAAAGAAAGAGAAAGAAAGAAAAGAAGAAAGAGAAAGAAAGGCAAGAAAGAAAGAGGAAAGAAAGAAGGAAAGAGAGAAAGGCAAGAAAGAAAGAAAGAGGAAAGAAAGAAAGAGAAGGAAAGAGAAAGGAAAGAAAGAAAGAGAAAGAAAGAAAGAAAGAAAGAAAGAAAGAAAGAAAGAAAGAAAGAAAAGGAAGGAAGGAAGGGAGAGAGAAAACAAGCAGGTGAAAAGCTCCCAAATGCAGTATGCTGCCTCATATTCCACAGGGTTCCCGAACCCCA
This sequence comes from Macaca thibetana thibetana, assembly GCF_024542745.1. Classification (NCBI taxonomy): domain Eukaryota; kingdom Metazoa; phylum Chordata; class Mammalia; order Primates; family Cercopithecidae; genus Macaca; species Macaca thibetana. The sequence goes on along the minus strand of NC_065581.1, from coordinate 115,449,106 downwards.
CCTGCATCACTGGCAGGTCCCAAGGCCCAGGGAAACTGGTGTTTGCCCAGAGAGCCCTGGATCCTGTTGCACAAGGTTAAGGTGGCCCTACCACCATCAGGGACTTGCTGAAGGAAGGTGAATAGTTGGTGGAGGCTGCCTTAGCCTCCCAGCTCTCATTAGAGTTCAAATCCCATTTACCTGTATGTAGGAACATGACCAAAAGCTCCAGGTGTGCCCTGCAGATGTGTCTACTTAGCAGGAGATGTGGGTTGAATAGCTAGAAGCATAATAAACCTTAAATAGTGGGATTATGAAAGTAGGATTTCCTTTGCCTTTTTAAAAACAAGCCATTTAAAGAGTTTATATAATTTTAATGTAAAGAGTTTGATGTGACTGATTTTTCTTTCTAGAAGACAACATAAACTCCGTTCTTTGTGCAAGGAGAGGTCTTATCCTAAATTAGACTCCTTTGAAGAAGAAAGGTTTATGTTAATCATTTTCTTCTTTCAGCTTTATCGTGTTCTATGGGGTGTATGTATGTGTGGTGTGTGGTGTGTGTGTGTCTAATACACAGCCTGAGATAAAGGGCTAACTAATCCTGGTGACACATAAGATGAACGCTCTCCATAAAAGATATTATGGCTTCCAACTTTGTTAGTGTCTGCTCAGTCATTTGCTCTGAGAGAGGTCAGCTGCTATGGATGAAGAGAGGTTCACATAGTGAGGAACTGAGACCTCAGACCAAGAGCCACGTGTGTGAGCCATCTTGGGAGCAGACACAATGGCCCCAGTCAAGCCTTCAGATAACTGCAGCCCCAACCAACATGTTAATGGCTGCCTCATGAGAGATCTCAAGCCAGGACCACCCAACTAAGCTGCCCCTGAATTTCTGACCCTAAGAGCCAGTGTGTGAAATAAAGGTATGTGTTTTTATTTTTTTTTATTATTGTTGTTTATTTTAATGGGCACTGTCTTGTCCCAGCATTTGGGAGGAGGAGCCAACATGAGAGTCCTCTTCCAGTTACATCACCATCCATTCTGAGGTCTGGAACACACACCATTCACAGGATGCAAAACCCAGCACAGGGGTTGTGGACCTGAGAACCTAGATAAGGATATTTTTATATTCATGCTTTTGAATACAGATAAACCACCTATAAAAAGCTTAGCCCAGAGGACCCACGTAGTGGCTTTTGTCGGTGTATATCATATTGACTTCCTATTTTCTCCATTTAAATATGTGTCTTCTCAGAAATTGTGGGCCTTCGTTCCGTGATCTGAAAGTTCATTAATTCAAGGAGAAAAGATTTCTGAAAACCAAGTTACTATTAACTCTTTTACCTTCAGCCATGATCTTTCCACCTATAAATTAAGATTATTTTTCCCTCAGAGTTTGGCACAGTAAATATCTCAAAGAGAAGAAAGGACATCTGGTATTCCTGTGTAGTGGGATGAAAGGTTTCCATAAGCCAGGCCACTTGGCCAGTCCATGCGGTCCAGCTGGACTAGCGGTTAAAACAGTGAAACGCTCCTATACGGCCTTCAGGGTGCACCTGCCAGCCTGGCTGCCCGTCCTTGTTACTCCCACCTTTTCCAACAGCGACGTAACGAAAGGACTAATTCATGGCACAGGAGGGATCTTCAGGACCCCGGGCCAGTGTCACACTCAGCAACTGTTGTTGGTTCAGTTCTTGAGTGGAACTGGTTGTCAAATACTTTAAGTATCACCCCACTGTAACTCTCTCAGCTGCCACACATTACATGCCCAATAAAATGAACCTTTGAGTTGTTGCTTCAGTAATTTCTACTGTGTTTTGTGTTCTCTTGGGCATCTTCTTGTGATATGTTTCCACAGTAACACTGAAGACCAAGCTAGTCCACAGTTCCTCTATCCCAACAAGTTTCCATGTCCCCTGAGGCAGAGGACAAGAGATCAACACACAACTCCGGCCAGCTTCTCAATATATTTTAGCCTCAGGGAAGACTTAGCACCCATACTGTTTTCTCATCACCTCAACTGAGTTGGTGTCAAATAGGTTAAAGAAAGAACAGCTGCAAGTTTCTAGTTACTTCACCATCTCATCTCTGTATTTTTAATCTAAATTCATGTCTTAGGGCATGCTAAAATCATTACTCTTGCCCTTTATTGAAGAATTTGATAACCGAGTAGATTAGAGAACAGAGAGAAGAAAAACTAAAATCTAAGATACTGATTTAAGGGATCTAGTGACCCTTAAGTCATTGTAGATTAACTAACCATCTGAAGAGCTGAATTAAGATGCAAAAACACCACTGGCCATTTTTCTTTGGTGTCTGTCCTGTTATCGAAAAAAAAAAAAAAATAGGAGTTTACTGATTTTTAGTAATTCCTCTCTAGCAATACTAAAAATATGTATACCAGTCTCATTACAGAAGAAAAAACACTAATAGCTAATGATTATTTGGAGAGCTAGTAAAAATCGTAATGTCTGTTAGTCATATGGGTTGTCACTTATTTTAGATTGAAATGATATTCATTGATTCTTTCAAATCAATACTACTTGTCCCAATACTCACCATTTAGACAGGTTAATAACCTTTCTCAATAACAGCTTAACTGTCTTTTCTCCTGTTCATTTCTTATATAAATATATGCTGACATCAAGTAAATTTGTCTCCTACCAAAAATATTTGAGAAACTTAGCCTTTAGAACTTTTTTAAACAGTGATTTTATATTAATATTTGCATTTTATAGAGACAGAATAGAGTATCTCAGAAGCTTAGGATAGTAAGTACTTGAGATGAAATAAAAATTAGAGTTTTAGCAAGACGGATAACCAAGAGAATATAATATGCTTGGTATTTCTTCCAGCCGGGGCACAGCTGCTGATATTGGGACAAGTACCGTGGAGTGGGCATTCAGAAAACACTGCTCAAATCCTGACCATGAGTTTGAATTAGGGAGCACCAAGGCCCCAGCAGACTTTACTGGCTAGGAGCAACCTCAATGGTTGAACATAAACATAATTATTATATATGATCACATATGTATTCTTATACATAATTATTTTTTATTGATTAATCTCTATTATGTTTGTTCATTACTTATCACCTTTTAAAAATGAAAAACTGAGGCCAGACATAGTGGCTTGCACCTGTAATCCTACCATTCTGGGAGGCCAAGGTAGACAGATCACTTGAGGCTAGGAGTTTGAGACTAGCCTGGGCAACATAGCAAAAGCTCATCTCTACTAAAAATACAAAAAAAAAAAAAAAAAAAAAAAAGGCCAGGTGTGGTGGCTCACACCTCTAATCCCAGCACTTTGGGAGGCCAAGGTGGGTGGATCACAAGGTCAGGAGTTCAAGACCAGCCTGGCCAACATAGTGAAACCCCATCTCTACTAAAAATACAAAAAATCAGCCAGGCATGGTGGCAGGTGCGGAGATCGCACCACTGCACTCCAGCCTAGGTGACAGTGTGAGACTCCATCTATAAACACACACACACACACACACACACACACACACACAAACCAGGCATGGTGGTGTGTGTCTGTGGTCCCAGCTACTGGGCAGGCTGAAGTGGGAGGATCACCTGAGCCTTGGGGAGGTCGAGGCTGCAGTGAGCTATGATGATCGTACCCATTGCACTCTAGCCTGGGTGACAGGGCAAGACCTTGTTTCAAAAATAAAATAAAATAAAAATAAAAATGAGAAACTGAAACAAGCCCAGAGAAATTGAGAGAATGATCCATAGTCATCCACAAAAATGTGTTAGTAAGGGGCAAGACTCACATATTTCTGAGCGATGAATATTAATGTATTTCTGAATACTTTTTCTCCTCAACTCTTAAAGACATGCTGTGAGCCATCAATATTTTTCTAGTCGTAATTTTTAGGAGCTAAAATCTCAGTGTTGGTAAGGGCCAAAATAAATAAGCACATGAAAGACAAGAAACATGTGAATATGTGTAATAGGAACAGTCATATGAGCATCCCTCTATAAACCCTTGACTTGGCAAATAACCAAGCTGTTCTGGTTCAATAGCGCCACCTAGCATCCAGACATAGAACTCTATGACCTAATATTAACCCGTTACCTTCTCCCTTCCTAGTGACTTGAAAACTCATGTGTCCAATCCTTTTACCTTGTGTTTTAAATACTTTCCATGACTAGCACTACATTCGTATTCATTTTCAACACATTTCCATTACAAATGTAAACACTGGAGCCACGGTAGGGAATTTACTAGACTTTTGTGGGCTGCCTTGAGAATATGGTCGCCAACTATTACAAAGGAAAAATATGTAACAAATTCCAAACGAGTGATTTAAATCCTAACTTTGAGGATTTAAGTTCACTTATAAGCTGAGTGCTTTGTTTGAAATATTTATACTTAAATAGTTTTATAAACAATCACAGAGTACACATTTAAATATTATGCTTTTTTTTTTTTTTTTTTACTATGCATGAATGATAAATTAGACCTCCCATTAGAAGGATAGTAGTGGGCTCACTGATTTCATTGATGTTGCAGTTTTCAATTTTGAGGATATTTGCTAGAAAATGATAACAAATATGTAGAAGAAAACTTTTAAATAGTATGCTACAGAAATAATTCAAATTTTTATCCATAGATAAAAATATCAGCCTGAGTTCAATACTAAATAATAAAAGCTTGGCCCATTTATAATAAAGAACAGTTATTCTTTAAGGAAAGGACATTGAGTTGGGAGTTAGGAGGAACTTCTAGTTCTTTTTCTGCCGTGATTCTGCCTATATGACCCCGAGCAAATACAGTTTTCAAGTGGATGGTCTTTAAGATCTTATTATTCTAATACCAGTGTATCATGTAGAATGTTTTAAGGCTGCTTGTTCTGTCTTTTGTTACTTAGCACAATTATGGGGTGCTTTTACCCCCTCAAAAATATTCCTAGGCAGTCCCCGTTGCCTTAGTAATCCTCAAGTTTAGTTGTGGGGGTGGTCTCCACCTCTTGGTGTCCTCTAGGACAGGAAGAAATCCTGTTTGGAGAGTTTCTCCTTCAGAATGTGTTCTTTCCTGGAGCTGCTGATGCTCAAGTGATCAAAACAGGGGTCCCCACTTAAACTCTCTGGTCACGATTTCCATCCCTCTCTCTTCATACCACACACACACACACACACACACACACACACACACCTCTGTGGAGAAGACAGTATGTCATAATGCACTCAAATGCTCTACCACTGAGCTATCCCCCCGACCCCAATTTTTTTTTTTTTTTTTTTTTTTTTGACACAGAGTTTCACTTTTGTCGTCCAGGCTGGAGTGCAGTGGCACGATCTCGGCTCACTGCAACCTCTGCCTCCTGGATTCAGGCCATTGTCCTGCCTCAGCCTCCCAAGTAGCTGGGATTACAGGTGCCCACTACCATGCTCAGCTAATTTTTGTATTTCTGGTAGAGACAGAGTTTCACCATGTTGACCAGGCTAGTCTCGAACTCCTGATCTCAGGTGAGCCACCTGCCTTGGCCTCCCAAAGTGCTGGGATTACTGGCATGATCCACCGTGCCTGGCCAAGTATGTCATAATGATTAGAGCACAGGCTCGCGATAGACCACCCGCATGCTTGACCCCCTCCTCCACTTATTAACTACATAACCAGAGGCAAGGTGTAGCCCCTTAAGCCTCAGTTTCCCCATCTGGATAAGATGCATAAATAATCTTATCTACTTCAGAGGTTCTTGTGAGTCTTGCCTGATCAATCCATGTAAAGCCCTTAGCCCAGCCTTACTATATGATGAGTGTTCAGTAATTAGCCTGCCCACCAAGCCCATCACAGGAGAGACAGCGTTGTCCCTGAGAGAAACTGGACTTGAGGCTCTCTTTGTAACTTCTAAATGAAAGAAAGAGGAAAAAATTGGAAGGAATGAATGAAGGAAATGATTATCCTTGACCTGTTTCACCAGTTACAGCTGATATATTACAAGGAAATCTCGTGCCTTTAAGAAATAATATTTCTGTATTACTGACTTGGGCAGAGAGGAACAATTATATTCTAGTCAATAGCCTGTTCCAGAAACAATCGCAGGGAGTAAGTTAAGTGGAAATATTACTACAGTGACATGTTAAGGGGCTGAAAGACACACATAATCCAAGTTAATGAGGTTCTTTAAAAAAAAGTCATCTGTTTTTGTGCCTGAACTCTTACCAGAAATATCAGGAAGCTAAGACTTTTCACTAAATGAAACCCACTATTGAGACGTTATTGGGGCCAATTACCCTTAACTTATGCTGAATATTGAATTTTACTGACTGTTATAGGCCATGTTATTTAATAGATATAGAATGATAATAGAGTTTTTTAAGTAAGATTCCTAATATTCAGCTCTTGAAAAACTGTTTTGCATGTGCAGAATTACGTACCTCAGAATACTAAATTAATGAATTAATAACCTTTGTCCAGCAGGTGGCGATGTCTCTCCATTTTCTCAAGAAAGTGCACTATGTTCCCTAATAGTTGACTTTGCTCTGCAAACCGGAGTTTACATAATACTTGAACACAGATGTACAATTATGTCCAATCTGAAGCCTAAAAATGAGATTTTTGGATAGGTAAAGGACTCCAAGTCCAATTGATTGCAGTAGTTCAAACTGCACTTTATGAAAGTCAGTGGCAACTAGGGGAAGAGGGTAGAGTTTGCAATGAAATAAGTTTATGTGAGTTAAAAATATATACATGTATATCTAAATTATATATAAATTATATGTAATATATATAATGTACATATTGTACATCATATATATAATATATGCCTTATATTGTAGACATTATATATTATAATATACTATATATTACATAGATACACCACTAACTCTGGCTTTAATTTTTAAAACTATCATTTTAAAAAGCCTGAATTAAACAAATTCTGTCTTTCATTTTTAATTTCCATTTTTATTTTCCACTTCTATTGCTTCTGTGCTACAGCAAAACTCAAAAATATTCTGGAACCTCCCAAATATACAATGATGGTTAGGAGGAATTCAGATTAGCTTTTTTAGAAGGCAATTACGTTGTTTTTAAAAACTCAATTATCATTGATGAAAACAGGACTCCAATTTGCCATTCGTTCGTTTACCATCGATATTCTCTCTAAAGACTTTTTTTTTCACCAGCCATGTCCCAGGTTTGGATCCTAATAATGTCAGCACTGGATCTTGTGTGTGTGTTAAGGTAACACACACACAAGATAAGATGTGTTATCTTAAGCCAGTGTGTTATCTTAAGCCAGTACGAGGCAATACACACAGAAAAAAATAATTTTGAGAATAGATCTGTTTGACAACACCTGATGTCTTTCTGGTGGGGGTTGCAGGGACAAAGGGAATAGTAGTGCAAGGTCTTTAAGATAGTGTCTAAAAATCTAAGCTGGGCCTGGGCATGCTGGCTCATGCCTGTAATCTCAACACTTTGTAAGCCAAGGCGGGTGGATCACAAGGTCAGGAGTTCGAGACCAGCCTGGCCAACATGGTGAAACCACATCTCTACTAAAAATACAAAAATTAGCCAGGTGTGGCAACACATGCCTATAATCCCAGCTACTCAGGAGGCTGAGGCAGGAGAATTGCTTGAACCCAGAAAGTGGAGGTTGCAGTGAGCGGAGATCAAGCCGCTGCACTCCAGCCTGGGCGACAGAGCAAGACTCCATCTCAAAAAAAAAAAAAAAAAAATTATAAGTGGAAGGCATATAACTGTTTCAGCTGTAGCTATTGGGCAAATAGTTCATTTAAAATGAATATATAATGTAAACCCCTTTAAATTAACTTATAAACACTTGTGATTTTTTTAGTGAACATTTTTCTGACGGGTTATAACTCTGTATGGTAACTCTGTATGGTTACAGAGTTATAACCATAGGCTGATAACTTCATTCAGTTTACAGAAACATCACCAATTCACAAGGATTCAGCCTCTAGGCTTGTTTAATTTACTTTATGAAAGCTTAAATTGTGCATAATATATGTGCGTTTGGCCTATTTCAACTGTTACTATTTGTTTTATTGGAAAGGATAATTACTTTACATTATATAATCTTTAAACATGTTTTACTCTTGCTTACTGATTTGTTCTTGCCTTGGGATCATCTCTCCTCCAGAAGAAAGCATTTCCAATTTTATTATAAAAGATTAACAGGAAAATAGAACTTCCTTTACAGACACTGACTTTCTAAGAAATCTTTGCAAAAATATTTCTTCTCTCTGAAAACTAATATTTAAATAGGTATAATCTGAAACTACCAGAAAAATTCAACAAACACCTCCAGCAAATAAATGTCTGAGTGTCTGTGATGTCCCTTTCCTGGGGAAGGGCAGGATAAAGATGAAAACCATGTCCAGCTGGAAAGCCGTCACTAACAGGGCTGGGGCGCATAATCTTGTGGAGACATTTGTGCCGGGCCTTAAAGGGTGCATAGGAGTTTGCCAAGTAGACGTGGAAGGAGGCATTTGAATCAGAAGAAAATAACATGGTTGGAAGCGTGGAGGTGAGGAAGCAGAGAAGCACCCAGAGTGAGGAGAGCTGGGGCTTGGGCCAGCCCACGTCAGCCCCTGCCTGTGGGCCCAGCCTCTTGGAGCCAGGCTCACTCACCCTGCCTTTAAGACGGTCCTGCCGGAGGCAGGAGAAGGATCCACAGCCTCAGCTCTCTGTGGCGCAACCTGGCACTGAGTCACTCATACCAGTCCGTGCCAGTGGCCAAGCCGCTGCTGCCGGAGGGCCTGTGTCACCCTCCCCCCGTGTCCCTGCCCTCTTACCATCCTCACCACCACCCAAGCTCCCTGACTTCCTAACAGCGTGGCAGGGATCCTCCCAGGCCCCCATCCTCCTCCTCCGGCCTGAGTTCTTCCACCCTGCTCTCTTCCCAGTCTCCCCCGCTAAGATCCCACCACCATTTAGACCCAGGCTCACACCAGCTCCTGCTGTCCCCCTGTGCCTTGCACCGAATACAGGAGGTTGCAAACTACTGCCCTGCCTGACCACCTAGGTTCCCCTGGGCCTGCCAGCGTGGACTCTCCTTCTGTCACTAGTCACTGCCTGACCCAGACCTGAGTTGCCTGTGTCCCCCAACACCATCCTCTGCTCTTCCAGGCCTCCTTCACTGGGAGCCATCGGGATCATCCCTCCAGTTAACAAGTTATTTCAGCCCCACCTCCCTCCCACCCTGTGCACCCAGGGGGAAATTCATCTCTTCTGGGTCCCAACTTTGAGCCCGGGAGAGCCCCAGATGCCCCCCTCTGTGTCTACCCAAGTTACTCAGTGTGGTCAGACTTGGGGGTTGTCCAGTTTTCTCTCTCATGATTCATTTCCCCAGGCAAAAAGCTGGCTAATAGTATCTGGGTGTGCGGGGGAGGCACCAGTGTGTTTCTGTGTTTAGAGGTGAATTTTTTTCTACTGTAGAATTTAATCACCTCTACTTTGAACAGTTTTTAGCTGAGCTGACAGTAATATGCTCTGCATTGAGTATTTCTAGGGGGTGGAATTAGTCACCACAAATTTCAATTTTTGGACTTTCCTGATTAACTCCACCAAGCTGAAAGGCTTCTGAAGCTTGAGCAAAGATTGGAAACCTGACCCCAGGGGTTGATGGTTGATCTTCAAAAGGACGACCTTGTGGTCTTTTTGTTCTTTTATGCTTAAGTTGTGAAGGTCCCCGTCCACCCCTGGGGATTAATGTGGTGATGTGGAAAGAGCACTAGACAAAGGATTTCAAAACTGTCTTCGGGCCCTTGGCTCATGGCCTTAGTCTCTGACATTCTTTGCTTATAAAATGTACCCCCTGCCGGGGCGAAGTACAATCCTTACCCATTTTGCATGACTCAACATTTTATAATGGAAGCTTCTATTCTTGTCTTGCTAAATGTTTTTCAAATAAAAATTCATTTCTTGGTCTGTATGTTTTTCATGTCTCAGACATTTTTATCAATACATAATGTCCTAGCTCTTCACATCTTTCAAATGGCACAGAATTGTGAAAGAATACAGCAAAAAGCTAGAAATATACCTGTGCATGTAACATTGCTGGGGTTTTTTATGTGTGGTTTCTTGTGGGTTCTAGTAAGCACATTCATTTCATTACCTACAAACGCATAGAGAAATCCAGCATAATCCCCCACTGATGAGAAGAGGAGAGGGTTGTTTGTCAGGTGGGGTAGTTTCACTTGACTTGAAAGTCTCACCCTGCCTCTTGTCTTTACCATACCATACGATTCTAGATGCTTCTTCTGCATTGTCATAGCCAGACTCTACCAGAACTGTTTTTCAAAACATGTGTTCCTAGGATTTTACCTGCCTGCATTTTTTTGCTATATTTATTAAGTAATGCATGTAAAAAATTAAAAATCAAATAGTACTATAAGATTGTATCATAAAAAGCAGAAGTTTCCTATTCCAGCCCTCCCAAAGATGTAGTCTGATGTTGTAGAACCAATCACTTTTCACGCAGCTAGATGTTTCTTCGGATAATCGCCACCCTATCTGTAACTAATATGCACAGGCTGCTGTTTCTTGATTTATTGGGGTCATGATTTCATTCTCTTATTCCATTACTTTTACTTCTACTTCCTTGCTCGCTCCTTTCCATCTTCCTAAGATGGTCATACCCACATTTAAGATGCATGGTCCTGTTGACGTTGCTGTGACTATACATTTTGTTGGCTGCTGATCCAAGTAGTACATCATGATTTTGTTTCATTTCTTGCACAACTTAATTGTTTGTCCTGGAATCATTTATTGCCTTCATTTATTTGCTTAGATTTATTTGTACCTATCATAAATTTCGTATGTGCCAAAATTTCCGTATGTGCCATTAGATCTGCTGCATTCAGTATTACTTTTGGTATTATTTAAATATTAATTACCAGATAAGTATGTCAGTTCCATCCCAGCCTGCCCTCCCTTCCCCCAGAGGCCCTCTCCTCTTTCCACCGAGAGCTCTTTAAGCTCCATCCCAGCCTGCCCTCCCTCACCCCGAGACCGTCTCCTCTTTCCACCGAGAAAGCTCCTGCTCCTAGTATATCTGGGCTCATTACTCTCAACACAGCTTTACTGCAGCTTCCCTTTACTATATTTCTCTGTTGGGTTCCTGGTTTTCTTAATCTCGGGGATGCTATTTCTTGATTTAATGACCAATTTTACTTCAAGATGTTGCTAAGTTGCCTCCTCAGGAAAGGTGCATGGGAGGGAAATTTTTTTTGAGTCATTGAAGGTCTAAAAAGCTCAGTAAAAGCTCAGTATTCAACTCTAACTCGATGGCTAGTTTGGTTCTCATATTCATGCTCGCGCTCGCTCTCTCTCTCTCTCTCTCCCCGCCGCTTGGATTGTCTCTTTATTCCTTTTATGAGATTTTACAATATGCCTCAGTATGTGTGCTAAATATTTAGTAGACACTTTCAGGCTTAAAACTCCTGTCTTCTATTTCTGGGAATTCTTAACATTTTGTTTCTTTGATGATTTTCCCACCACTATATTCTGCTTCTTTTCTGGAAAGCTTTTAGTGGTCAGATACTTGAACCTCTAGATTCATCCTTTCTATGTGCTTCGCTGTTTTTTCCTCCCTCGATTGCCATCTTTTGAACATTTTTTCTCTGGAAGAGTTCCTCAATTTGTATTCCAGCCACTCTGTTGAATCTTCTCTTTTTCAGCCTTTCTTTTCTTCTTTTTATATAACATCTTGTTCTTGTTAGTGGATGGATGCAACATCACCTTAAATGTCTAAAAATTATAGAGATTGGTTTAAGCATTTTCATTTAATCCCTGCTTTATCTCCATTTGTTCCAGGGTTCTTTTGTACCGTTTTGGTTGGTTTGGGCTCTCTGTTTCAGTCTGAAGGCTTTCCTCTGGTGATATTTGTCTGTCTTTAGGTTTTAAGAGTGAGGCACTAAAGAGCTGATTGCAGCCGGACATGGTGGCTCACACCTGTAATCCCAGCACTTTGGGAAGCCGAGGTGGGTGGATCATTTGAGCTCAGGAGTTCAGGTTCAGCCTGGACAACATGGTGAAACCGGTCTCTACAAAAAACAATACAGAAATTAGCTGGGTGTGGTGGTATACACTTGTAGTCCCAGCTATTTGAGAGGCTGAGGTGGGAGGATCGCTTGAGCCCCAGAGGCAGAGGTTGCAGGGTTGCAGTGAGCCAAGATTGTGCCACTGCACTCCAGCCTGGGTGACTGAGTAAGACCCCATCTTTAAAAAAGAAAAGAAAAGAAAAGCTAGTTGCAAGTGCTGTGCAATGAAGGAGGCTCATTGACCAGTGGACCTCGCTTTAGGATAATCAAATAGCAATGGAGGTTTTGCTGGAAAAATATTTGTTAGTGATGGTAGTTTTTTCTCTCTGGAGTTTGTCCAGTTTTCCCCCTGAAAAATTTTCCAAACATCTGATTTGGGGATGGGAGGTGAAGTGTGATAGGAGAGTGGAGCATGCATGCAACTGGTTGCTGGCGTGGGAACAGGCGCTAAAGGTTCTCACTGAATGCACCAGTCTCCCCAGTGCCGGGATTTTAGCCCATACCTCTCCTTCCCTCTCCTCTGGGTTAGCAAATCAGTATAGAGCCCCTACCCAAACTCTCTGGAGACTGATTGTTAAGATTGCCTGCCCCTGGCTGGGGAGGGAACTGGGGTTCCAGCTGCTTCATACCTAGACTGCCAGCCTCAGACCCAACTCTCCCGTCGGGGACACCCAGTGGTGCTCCGTCTCTGACTCCCAGCTGGGTGAGCTGACACTCCCGAGCCATGTCCCTTTTTTCCAGCACTTCAGACTCTCTTCCTCTGCCTAATCGGATGCGTGCTTCCAACTGCATTTCATTTTCCAGAAATTGGTGGAGGTCTGCCTTCCACTGATAATCCTTCTCCAGCATTTTATCCTTGTGATTTTGCCATCTTTAATAAAATTATCATTCCTTCACTGTCATTTTAGTGAAGTTTTTCAAAGGACAGGCATTGAAGGCATGTGATCAGCCCACCACATTTAACTGAGAATGTTCTAACTACCTGAACTTTAAGATTCTGCTGTTCTTAGCTAGATCTGTCACACACATATCTTCTATGCAGTATCTGTGTAGCCATGATGTGAATCAAACTACCGTAGCTCTGCCTTCAGCATCTGTATCTTGGGATTATAGTACCGGTAAAATTTCAAAAGCAAAACAAACAAACAAAAACAAGATCCTTTAATGGTAATTGATTAATTAATCCCTTTTGGGTTTTTACTGGATGACATTACCATGATGAGACTCCAAACTTAATACTATGATTTTAAAATTACCGAGATGACAAATCAGGGCTGTATTGGAGGTCTCCTGTGGGAGGAAATGTAAATTATAAGAACTGAGGAAAAAGAGGCTCCTGTGATCGAAGGCAGAGCGCATGACCATTTAAAGGTATTATTCCACATAACCTGGTGGAAAAGGGCATCTTCGTTTCCTGTGGTGTTAGGTGTCAGTTTGGGGGAAGCCTGTTTTCCAGGTTAGGCACGGATGGCGGCGCAGGCATGCAGTGGGGGAGTGAAGGCCTCGGGCGGGTGAGCATAGCCAGTCCGCTCATGGACGGAAGGAAAAGCAGCCATGATGAAGGCTCCTCTGCAGCAGCTGCTTCAGTAGCAGGAGCAGCAGCTCATATAACAAATGTTTCATGACGAAGGCAAACAAAAGCCAGCTCCGAAATTCCAGCCATGTTATGTCCAAGCCAGTTTAAAATCGTATAACCACTCCATTTGAGTTTTTTCCCCTCTCTAAATACATTCCATATGAGCCGTGGTGTCAGGGCTGCTGGGATCGCCTGCGTTCTCTCAGAAAACTGTTTTTAAAGCCCAGACTGAAGGGAAAGTCAATCAGTGGGAAAACAAACTCAAAGAAAACACGGAGGCCCAGGTGTGGGGGGAGGGGGTTATCCCCAGCCAGGCAGGACCCCTGGAATGAGGCTGGAGGCTGGGGAACACTCTTCCAGCACAGCAGGAACAGTGTTCTTGCCTGGGAGCAGGAACGTGTTCAGTGGGGCCCCTGGGGTGCCGGCGGCGGCCTGGCCACTGCCAAGCACCGCGACTCAAAGTGTGGTCCACGGACCGGTGCCAGCCCGCAAGCTGCTTGCTACCAGCCCGTGACGAGATAAGGGCAGAAATTAAGAAGCAGCATTTGGAAGCTTTGATGGGAATTTTACGTGACTGTGGTCATTTTTCTGACAATTTATTTTTATCGTCGTTTACAAAAGTGTCGATCTGAAATGGGTTAGGTGGGGAAAACAATCCAAGGTTGTTGGAGAAGTACTGCCATAGATTTTCCTCCCAGCGTGGGCCGCGTGGGTCAGCAAGGCACAAGGCCATCCAGTGGTATGGCCTTCCAGTCATCCAAGATAGAAGACCACTCCTAAGGCATCTGGGGCCTCTGAGGCGCCGTGATTCTTCCATAGGGTTTGGCCTTCTTGGCTTCAAAGCTCAAACATGTGCTGCCCCTGGCCCAAACCTAAAGAGAGAGAAACTCTTGTCTTCCTAAATAACTGGTTTGACCCAAAACCTTTCAAAGCGGCAATTTGCATTTGGATCGCACTTTTACAGTTAGCAAAGTACCTTAGACTTACATTGGTTCACTTCTCCACATCTCTGTTAGGCAGTGTTGTGAGTCCCCTAACGTTACCCAAGAATTGAGACTGTTTCCCCTGCAAAATATCTTGAAGTCCTAATTCCCTATATCTGTGAATGAGACCTTATTTGGAAGTAGGGACTTTGCAGATGTAATCAAGTTAAGATGAGGTCATACTAGATTAGGGTGGACCCTGAATCCAATGACTTGTGCCCTTAAAAGGAGAGAGAGACTGAGGCTCAAGGAAGAAGGCCAGTGAAGATGGAGGCAGAGATGCTGTCACAAGCCAGAGAGCACCAAGAATTTCCAGCTGCCCCTGGAAAATGGAAGAGGAGGAAGGTTCTTCCCTCAGGGGAAACACGGCCCTTCCAACACATCAATTCTAGTTTTCAGAACTATGAGAGAATAAACTTCTGTTGTCTTAAGCTACCCGGTTTGTGGTAATTGTTATCACAGGAAACTAATGCAGTGAGAAGTCCTTTTCCTCCCCATTTCCAGGGGAGGACCCGGAGGGTCTGTGATAGTAAGATCTGCCCACGTTCAAAGCAGCTATGGAGCAAATCCTGGATTAGGACAAAGAGCCTTCAAAGATGAACATTGTCCTCTGGATTGCCTTTCTTTGTTGTAGAAAGGAATTAGGGGGAAAAAAGATGTCTAATATTTGGGGAAAGCTTAATAAGTGATTTTACAGTGATGCAATGAAATATGATGAGGTGGTTGGAATTTTATTTTGAAGAATGTTAATACATTGGAAATAGAAAAACAATGAAAAATCTGACACGATATTATATTTATATTATACGATATTTTTATGTATTTGTTGTATACACACACACACACACACACATTATGCTTAGCAGAACAAACTAGAAGGAAAAATACCAAAAGAATTGCAGTTGTTAGTTGTGGTGGTTTCTGCGTGGTTTTAGTTTCTCCTGTAGACTTTTCTGTGTTCTCTGCCTTTCCTGGAACACACGTGCATCACAGAGAGGCACATGTATTAGGGATCATCCGTGTCCAGACACTATGCTCTGTGATATACATACATATTTCTTTTTTTGTTTGTTTGTTTTGTTTTGTTTTATTTTTGAGACGGAGTTTCACCCTTGTTGCCCCGGCTGGAGTGCAATGATGCGATCTCGGCTCACTGCAACCTTCGCCTCCAGGGTTCAAGCAATTCTCCTGCCTCAGCCTCCTGAGTAGCTGGGATTACAGGCATGCAGCACCACGCCCAGCTAATTTTGTTTTTTTGTTTGTTTGTTTGTTTTTTGTTTTTGAGATGGATTCTTGCTCTGTCCCCCAGGCTGGAGTACAGTGGCACGATCTCAGCTCACTGCAAGCTCCACCTCCTAGGTTCACACCATTCTCCTGCCTCAGCCTCCCGAGTAGCTGGGACTACAAGCGCCCGCCACCACACCCGGCTAATTTTTTTGTATTTTTAGTAGAGACAGGGTTTCTCCATGTTGGTCAGGCTGGTCTCGAACTCCCAACCTTAGGTGATCCACCTGCCTCGGCCTCCCAGAGTGCTGGGATTATACATATATATTTCTAATAGTCACAGTGGCATGGCAAGTTAGATATTACTATTGCTATTCTACAAAGGACAAAACACAGCCAGACAGTCTAAGGGCCATACCCAGGGTCTCATGGCTGGTGCAAGGCAGAGCCTGTCTGGCTCCAAACCCTGTGGGCTTCCCACCGTGCTTTGTAGCTTCTTCTATTTTTGTGATCAGACAAAAAAAAAAGAGGAGCGTGAGAAGGGCCACAACTGAGCAGTGAGGAAACAAGAGGAAACTGTGGCAGGGGCCCCTTAGGGGAGGGCTTGCTTGTGCTCTCTGTCCTCTGTCATTTGCACGAAGTGGAGGAGTCCTCTTTTTTTTGGCAGTTAACTCCACAGAGGCTTCTTGAAAACAGGGCCATGACTCGTCACTTCCTGAGACCCACAGCACCTGCCTCAAAACACTGTCCATCAGAAGCTCTGACTGGGTCTCCTTCTCCTGTCCTTCTCTCCTTTCTGACCTCCTACCTGGCCGAGTTTTCCGAACAGCATGTAAAACATGGTTACTCACCGAGCCTGTTTGGGACAAATGCCTGGACATGCCTACCTGGGTGACTGTGTATCTTGTTCCTCCACCCCGAGATCCGAAGGCTCGTTTAGCGTGAAGATAAAAATTGCCCCTGTTCTCTTTTTCATACAGCCCTGAGCTCTTCCAACTCAAACGACTCGAACCTTGGTGGTAACAAAGTTAAGTATTTAATAGCTTTTTAAATAAAGTACTGAAACCAGTTTGATGCCATTAGTGTGTCACAGTGTCACCCAGCATTTTAATTTTCACTTGTCTCATTCTTTCTTTCCAGTATTTTGATCTGATTTTTACCTGTATTGTTATTTTTTCTGCAAGATGTCTGTAGATACTAGCAGATTAGCATTGTAAAAATAAAATTGTAGGCCAGGCACAGTGACTCACCCCTGTAATCTCAACACTTTGGGAGGCCAGGCGGGCAGATCACGAGGGCAGGAGTTCAAGACCAGCCTGACCAACATGGGGAAGCCCTTTCTCTACTAAAAATACAAAAATGAGCTGTGTGTGATGGCACATGCCTGTAATCCCAGCTACTCGGGAGGCTGAGGCAGGAGAATCGCTTGAACCCAGGAGGCAGAGGTTGCAGTGAGTAGAGACCATTGCCGTTGTACTCCAGCCTGGGCAACAAAAGCGAAACTCCTTCTCAAAAAATAAATTAATTAATTGATTAAAATAAACTTGTATTTTGTATGTAGTCAGTCAGTGAAAGACCTGCGATTCAATGCATTCTCCAGCATGTGGCCCTTAGGCACAGGTGCCAGCAGACTGAACTCCACGGCATGGCTCAGAAACATCCAGGTAAAGACTCCCAAGGCCTCTCCTTACTGGCTTCTGTTTCCATGATCTGAGTGCATTTTCTCAGCCATCTTACTAAGTTGCTGTAGTAGAGGCAGACACCATTTGCCCCAGTGAATGGAGTGCATGACATCCTCCTCCTTGCTCTGAGATATAGCCTGTGCATCCCCATAAGACCCTGGGTGAACCTCTGCCCTTTTAAATAAAACCTAAAGAAAGTCCATGTTTCCCAGGTGGGCCTTGAAAAGGAAATTTCCTGAGGGAGAGGCAGGTGGGCCATTTAACAAACACTGGTGATGGTGCACTTATTGTGAACCAGACAGCATCATGAGGGCTTTATGGATATTGATGCATTTAATAGTCTTGATCTCTGTGCTGACTTCCTCCTTGCCTGGGACCTCTTGCTATCTACTCCAGGAGGAGTTGGAACCTGCTGGCTCACTAGTGGGCAAAGAACACCTCCTCTTGGACCTCCAGCCCAGTGAGCTATCGCTGCAACATCCTGCAGGAGAGCAGAGGGCAAAGGCATGAGATAGGAGCACAAATGCAGTGTGGCCAGTAAGTCTGACTGACCTGTCGAGGTTCATAACCAAGGGAGAGACCTGGAGCTGGGATGTTCTACCTTTTGTCCCCTTGTCCATGCCCCTTGCTCTTCTGAAGGGAACCCCTCTCCTCCAGGGTAGCCCCTGCACGCCAGGCCTTCAGTTTAGTCATGGAGATCCTTTCCACACTGGCGCAGAGTGTTGGTGACAGTCTCTGGTCATGGTGAAATGTGCCTCTGTTCGGATGCCTTTTCATCGCTTGTTCTCTCCCACAACTGGAGACCATGATCAGAACAGACCCTCCTCTGAGCAAAGAGAGTTTCTCTTCTGCATCCTCTTACTCTATCTTCCTGGACAGATTCCCCCACTTCATGCCTGCCTCCAGGCCTCCATTCCCACACCCTGGACCACCCTCTCCATGCTGACCACCCTTGGCACCAGAACCATCCTAAAACTCAGCTGTCCTGTGGCCCACTCCCCAAGGACCCTAATAGATCATTCTAGAACAAAGATCTAGAATGATCTAGAAAACAATGTATTGACAGCTGACAATAACACAATTTGTCCTTCCCAGGGAAATTTCTAATAATGAGAATAGTGATCATAGAAATACTAGAACAGTGCTTTGCACATAGTGGGTATACAGCAAAAATGTATTGAATTAATACTGAATGCATGTACTGTGATATGCATTTATGTGGTATGCATGTATGTGATATGTATGTACTGTGATATGCATTTATGTGGGCTACCTAATGTAATTATCAGAATAATCCAATGACTTAGGCAATTTTATTATTCCCAATATAATTTGGGAATTATATTATTTTATAATTATATTATAATTATAATTATATAATTATATTTATATTATATAATTATATATATAATTATATAATTATAATTATATTATTTATATATATTTTATATATATTTATATTATTTATATATTTTTTATAATTATATTATTTTATAATTCCCAAATTATTCATCATTTGACAGATGAGGAAATTGAAGTTTATATAGGACATCACTATTTTATGGGGAGGCTCCTTAGAAAAAAAATCATTTTAGGCACTTTTTACTATACATGTACTGATAATTATTTTAAAGAGCTTTTTTTTTAGTGGGAAGTATGTTACTTTATTCATCTAAATTTGGTTCACTAAAAATACAGGTGGTGTGATGTGAACTGTTGGCCATTTAAGCAGGTTCATTATCTCACATCTTTGACCCTTCCTGCCATTCCTCTCATTAGCAATGTGGGCAGAGGGTTAAAGCTTGGCTGCCGTGGGATACAGTGAGAAATCCTATTCGTGGGTAGCTTGCCCTGGTCCACACTGCACCAGGACCCAGACCCAGGCATAGTAGTGCACCACCCTGCCGCCCGTGGTCCAGCAGCGCCCTGAGGTAGGGCACTCTACTTCAAAGGAAGGAGTCATTCATGGTGGATATCCAGACATGGCCTGTGATACTAAGAGTGAGGGCTTTTTGCAAAAGAGCTGATTTTCAGTAGTACTTTTCCTCCTCTCAACAAACCATGGCATTCCTACAACACTGGGTGCAGCCCACAGCAGACGTTCTTAACTTGAAGTCCACCACATGGTTTTCAGGGAATTTTTGTTTTATTTGATATATATATTTTCCTAAATGATGAGATGGACTCCCACTATGTTGCCCAGGCTTGTCTCAAACTCCTGGACTCACGTGATCCTCTTGCCTTGGTCTCCCAAAGTGCTAGGATTATAGACATGAGCCACCATGCCTGGCCTTTCAGAGAATCTTTCAGCTGCTCCATCACCATCCTTTTCTTTCTCTCTTTCTCTCTTTCTTTCTTTCTTTCTTGACAGGGCCTCACTGTGTCACCCAGGCTAGAGTGTGGTGGCATGATCTCGGCTCACTGCAGCCTCAACCTCTTGGGATCAAACGGTCCTCCTGCCTCAGCTCCCAAGTAGCTAGGACCACAGTTCTGTGCCACGATACCCACTTATTTTGTTTATTTTTATAAATATGAGGTCTCACTATGTTGCCCAGGCTGGTCTCAAACTCTTGAATTCAAGCAATCCACCCACCTCGACCTCCCAAAGTGTTAGCATAACAGGTGTGAACCATGACACCTGGCTGCCATCCAGTTTATAAGAAAAAAATTTCATGTTCCTCCTTTTTTTCTGGGAAGCAAAGAATTTTCAGATTTTCACAGGCATCCACATCCCCTAGAACAGTGAGCATTCTGGTCTGTGCGGTAGGCCAGTGCTGTGACCTCCTTTTCTGAGGGCTGGCCCCTGCGAGCCCTACCACAGGAGAGGAAGCATCCTGGTGGGAGCCTTGATGTGGACAGGCGTCATCTGACAGAGAGCCACCAGGAGGAGCCACTGGCTGCCCTCAGTCAGGAGAACTGGCCCGAGGCCCCGAGGCCGGCCATCTTGTTCAGAATCAGGATGTGGTGCTGGCACTCCAAATGGTGACCAAGCCTTGTGTTTATGCAGGTTGACTTATGGCTCTGCCATGCTTCTATATTTCCACATTATAACATAGGATATTGTTTGCCTAAGTATAATAGGGCATGTGCGTTGGTTCCTGGCATCGGCCATGGAAGATTGGCTTACTTTCACCAACCCAGAATCAGCCCTAGTGGCTATCACAAAAGACCACACAACTCCCAGAGTGTCTATAAGTAGATACGAAACTGCATGTGTTATTAGTCTTGATCTTAGACCATATTATTATTAGCTTTGCTTTGGTTGAAAGTGGGCCCCATCATATTGTTAAAATAGTTTCACAGCCTTTAAGTGACTAGGGTACATCACTTTTAAGATGTTTTTCCAAAAGAAAATGTTAAATCCCAGATACATTTTTGGCTGAATGGTTGGTTTTAATGGTTCAGAGTCAAAAACTGTAACTTAATTCCTCGTAAAACTTGAATCAATTTCATGAGGGTTTTGCTAAACATTTCCCTCTGTTCAGCCTGAAACTTCGACCAGTTCTTAATTCTCAAGCAGTATTAGTGTAGTCTTTTAAAATGTCAATGGTTTTTCATTTCAAAAAAACAAAAAACAAAACTCTTGTCAGTGTCTGACTTCTATTGACATACAGTAGCTTATTTGTGGCCTCCATTATGGTCCTGTGGTTAAAGTTTCCCATTTCCCCTCACTCTCTTTCTCCCTAGTCTCAGTGAGGAAACACAATGTCAGATGACAGTCTGAACAACTGGATCTATACTGATGGCTTCAACCTCGAATGTAGTTCCCTACATTTCTACATTTTGCTTTTGAGGGGGTGAGGGTCGGTGGGAGTATTATTCAGGTATCCGCATCTGTAGACTGAGCTTAATATGAAGTGTGACTGGTGCCCACTCTGCCTCATTCGGCCATGGGATTTATTGGGGAAATGGCGTCTGCTGCATGCCTGTGGCTCCAGCTTAATACCGCCAGAGGCAAGAATGCTGGGCCCAGCTGAAAGGCGGTAACCCATCTGGAGAGCTCCTAAAAAAGATCCAAGTCGTTTTCAAGTTTGCTTAATAATGTGCTCAGTAGTCTAATATTTTGGGCACAAATAGCGAAAAGCTCTTCCAATAACACGTGCTTTGGATAGCAGATTAATCTGGGGCAGGAAACACTTGCAAAGTGGAATCCACCCAAGAGAAAAAGGCCATTATGCCAGCATCAAAGGCTTAGTGTTTTGTTTTGTTTTACAAAGTGAGCACATAGTGAGCACACGTTGCTGAAACAATCAGTGTCTCAACTGTATGCCAAATTCTGTAAGTTGATAAGTACCATTTTTTTTTATTAGGGGTGTAACTAATCGAGCACAGCTTTTATAATCTAGTCCTGTTTTCAAATTCAGAGAGATTAGGTGTTCTGAAGTTAAGTCCCAGGGCAGGGTCTTTACACAAAGTGTGGATGTGTGGACAGGCTTTCCTGGAGCTAAGGGGTAGCATTAGCTATCTGGGGATCAGAAACCTGTGCATTTGACATTTGTCATTTTTTGTGAAACTGGGTTTTTATTTTGAGAGTTGCTCCTACGTTCCTTGTTTTTCCGTAAGTTCCCCTTCATGGTATACTAAACTTCATTTTTATTTAAGATGTAATGCTACATAGAAATAAGGAAAAGGGATTTATTTGGTCCACAAACTCAATTTAATGTATTAGGTTGGTGCAAAAGTAATTGTGGTTTTTGTTATGAAAAGTAAGAGCAAACATATTTTTGAGCCCCGATGATGCGCCCAACCCTGCTAGTCACAGGAAGAACAGAGAGGAGACGGACGGCACTCACCAGGAAGTGTGTGTGGGTACCCTGAGGATCTCTAGGCACAGGCTTAGTAACAATTCTCTTGTCCACAGCAGGGAGGTGACTGGAAGGTGCCAGGAAGCCCCAAATGATTCTAGTTCAGTATTGCCTTCTCATATACTGAACAACCCTCTCCTATGGTTGAAAGACTGAGCTTAAAGCCAGCAAAAATCTCTGAGAAGGAGAGATGGGGTTTTGAGAGCAAGGCAACCCCCGTCTAGTTCTCCATTTTCTTTAATCATCTATGTAGGATTTCGTGTTTTATTTACTTAAAGGGATGCAGATTACTCCACAGTGCCACAGTTTTGCCAGTCACCCAAGTTTGGAAGCTTGAAGTCCTTTCATTTATTCCTTTAAAAAAGCCATCTCCCAGAATGTCTGCTTAGAAATGTTCTAGATATTTTCCCAGCTCACCATAGAGCTGCAAAACCATCACAGAAGCCAGATTGCTGGATGCCAGACATGTGACTGTCAACAACTATTGTTTTCTGCAGGCCACAGTCAAGAAGTATTCAATAGAAATTGGAAAGAGATTTCCCCTTCAAATCCATACACAGCTTTAATGCACTTAGAACATACCTGTGCCTGGAGTACATCATGCATCCCTGTTTATGGAGCCTGGAGTCTTATTTGGTGAACAAAATGTAAGCAAGAATGGCTTCAGCCCTACCCTGGAAGTTTACCAAAAGCAAGCTCAGAGGCTTCTTTCTGTTGGGAATGTGCAGGTCACAC
This sequence comes from Macaca thibetana thibetana, assembly GCF_024542745.1. Taxonomy (NCBI): domain Eukaryota; kingdom Metazoa; phylum Chordata; class Mammalia; order Primates; family Cercopithecidae; genus Macaca; species Macaca thibetana. The sequence continues at coordinate 115,426,099 of NC_065581.1, read as the reverse complement.
ACAATTGGTGTTATAAGTTGGTCCCCAAACCAGTCTACTGGGCAGGGCTAGGGCCACCACTGCCTGTTAGCAGGCCAAGGAGTTGGCTGATCTTTGGGATCCTGTTTCACTTCAGTTTGTTCGTGATCATCTGCTAGGAAGCTAAAAGCTGCTCTTTAACAAGAAGACATCTCCTATTGGTGAAGTTTTCTTCTCCTTTCCTGAGATGTGAAAATGGTACAGTACATAGGTCAGTCATGGTCTTTGCAGTCAGTAGGCATGGGTTCGAATCCCAGCTTTAATTCTTACCAGCTGTTTAACTCTGGGCCCGCTCCTTAACCTCTCGGGATGTCTGTTTCTTCATCTGAAAGCAGAGGATGGTGATCTCACAAAGCTATTCTGAGGATTAATGGAGATAATGTGCTCGTGCACCGGAGTACAGTTTCCAAGGCACGTTTCTAATCATCTCATTTGATTCTTCTGTTTCCATCTGCAATAGGGCAGGGTTTTCAAGTGTTCAACTTAGTCAAGTCTTTGAGTTTGAAAGGAGAGACCGACACAATTGTTCCGAAGTCTATCTGTCATGGTGCAGGTTCCAGCATTCCCTGGTGTGATTCCTTGTCAAGTGTGGCATGAGGACTCTACTGGCTTCCACTTTTCTGGTGACAGCAGAATTGCCCATCTAGTGCCTACTGATCTGAGTGGACTTGACTTCTTGGCGTGTCTCTGTTTGGAGTTAAAGAGGAATGATTTTCCTTCTGCATTATTTTGAAAATCACCTTTGAAGTTACTAGAGTTGTTTTCGAATGCAAATGTCGAGGTCACATGAAGTTGAGTGACCACATCCTGTAGCACATTCCCACTTGCTCTTCTAGTTTATTTTTAATACAAACCAAGAGTAAAAATATATACACACCCCATCTCAGATGCAAATTGAAGCCAGACTTTGTTTCCACATATCTGTGAAATGGAGTAAGCTAACTAATGGGGAAAAAAATGATGCCTAATACTTAGGCATACTTTACTAGTAGTTGCCAATGTGAAAATAACATTGAGTTTTTAGGAAAAATTAAGGAATGTGTACAGAATGGCGCTGCAATTATACTCTGTATGTCTTTAACGAAATAGATTTAGGATTTCATTAGAAATCCAATAGAACTAGGATTTTTCACACTAAGGCTCATTAGTCAGAGTCAAGGAAACACATTTTCATAATCATTTATGGAGCATTTCAAAATTTAAAAGTCCTTTTAACTCTCTGAAATATAATCGTATGTGTTCTCCCACCCCTTGGCCATTTTGGGTTATTTAAATGAGGTCAGAGTTTTTCATTAATAGTTCAAGCCCTTGTGAGAAATTCTAGCCCAGAATTTCTACTTGAAATGTGGGCACCAAACTTTACTTTGGGAACAACAACAACCAAAGAAATGCAAACCAAGAGGACAGACCATGTTCATGCCTGAAAATATGGAATATCATAAAAATGCCATTTTCCTCACATTAGCATATAATTTAAAGAATTTTTTTTTTAGCTTAAAGTGATTCTCAAGCTCATCTGGAAAAAATAAACAAGTGACATGGCCAGTGATCTTTTTTTAAAGTAATGAGAGGAGATTTGCCCAACAAGATTCAAAAATACTAGAAAGCTCCTGGGTTTAAAATAATGGTGTAAAAGCACAAGCTCAGATAGACAAGTCAGTGAAACAGTAACAGAAACAGATGCTTATATAAAAGGTAGTGTGCTCTGTGGTAAAGGTCATTAAAAAGAAAGAGTAAATAAAGGTGTAAATTAGTTGGCTAAATGTTTAGGGAAAAAATAGAGTCTTTCCTTATACCATGGGCCTTAATAAATTCCAGATGGTCTAAACAGTTAATTTTTTTTTTAAATCAAAACACGAAAGGAATAGAGAAAAATATAGGTGATTGTTTTTTGGGGGATGGGGTTTTGCTAAGGATTTACTAAGCATAAAAGCAGTAAAATACATATTTATACAAAGAGAAAGTAAAGGGCTGGCACGGTCAGGAGTTTGAGACCAGCCTGACCAAAACCCCATCTATACTAAAAAATACAAAGATTAGCTGGGCGTGGTGGCCGGTGCCTGTAATCCCAGCTACTCAGGAGGCTGAGGCAGGAGAATTGCTTGAACCTGGGACACAGAGGTTGTAGTGAGCCGAGATGGGGCCAACTACATTCCAGCCTGGGCAATAGAGTGAGACTCTGTCTCAATAAAAAAGAAAAAGAGAGAGAGTAGAGAATAACTATGTTTAATTCAAACTTTAAGCATGTTTAAAACATTCTTAAGTTGGCAAAATATTTGCAACAATGATAAGATTTAATGTGATTATATTTTATTAAAACATGAAGCATTTTTTACAAATCCATAAGAAAATCACTAACAGAAAACAATGGAGAAAGAGAAGTACAGTTTGCCACAAATACACTAAAAAATAAGCCCAACCACATTCATCATCTAGGAAGTGCATATTAAAATAAGACCATTTTTTCTGTGAAATTGTTATTGCCTGTTATATGGACAAACACTGAGTAGTCATGGAGTCCCCAGTGATGAGGACGAAGAGAAATGGCACCTCAGGAGACTCCTGGAGGAAGAGCACATTGGTACCCCCTGGGGTAAAGAGCAAGTTAGTGATGCATCTTAAAAGCCTTCAAAATGACCATAGCTGCAGAACTGATTTTAAAAATCCTGTATCTTGATTGTGGTAGTAGGGGCATAGGCATATATAGCTGTCAAAACTCATCAAATTGTATATTACAATTGATGTGTTTATTAAATGAAAGTGATTCCTTGATTCCTTGGTGAGAAAATAATGTTCACAACCTTTGACCCATTTCAGTTGCTAGAAAAAAAAATCATACAGGTACCTAAAAACTGTTATAAGGATGTTCCTCACAGGATAGTTTACCATTGCACAGCAAAAAGACAACTGTAAAAATAAGAGAATAACTAAATACATTTTGATATGTCAAAAACAGTTAAATGACATAGCTGATTGCTTGAAATATGATGTGACACGAAGTAAAGGAGAAAAGGATAGCAAATCGTATTTACAATATGATACCCGTTTTACTAGAAAAACGATGTGAGCACAGGAAATGGTTACGTTGAAATGCTCAGAATGTTGATGTTGTTAGTCATATCTGGGTGGCGGGATTATTAGTAATTTATTTTCTTTCTTTTTTTTTTTTTGAGACGGAGTCTCGCTATGTCGCCCAGGGAGGAGTGCAGTGGCCGGATCTCAGCTCACTGCAAGCTCCGCCTCCCGGGTTTTTACGCCATTCTCCTGCCTCAGCCTCCCGAGTAGCCGGGACTACAGGCGCCTGCCACCTCGCCCGGCTAGTTTTTTGTATTTTTTAGTAGAGACGGGGTTTCACCGTGTTAGCCAGGATGGTCTCGAACTCCTGACCTCGTGATCCGCCCGTCTCGGCCTCCCAAAGTGCTGGGATTACAGGCTTGAGCCACCGCGCCCGGCCTGATTTATTTTCTTCATTTCCCAACTGTTAGATAGTAAGCATGTAGCATTTTAAATTGTGGGAAAAGCATGTATTTTAGGAAAATAATTGAATGTTCAGATAAAAATTATGTGGAAGCAGAAGGGAAGCCCACTGGCTCACTGTGGAATCGCTAGGAGCACACAGAATTTTTATCCCTCTCTCTTTCCTGTTCTTTCCTGCACGCGCAGCAACACTGATGAAAATGGGGCCAGTGAAGAACATCATTCTCGAGGGGCAGCACAGTTGTGTGCACACGAAATCCTGGGTTCCACTTTTTGTGACTTTACCAGCCCCTCTCTCTAAGACTTCTGACTTCTTTTTGGCAACTGTCCTTTGGATTTCATCAGTTCACCTGGCAAATTCTAGCCAGTAGTTTTTTAAAAACTCACCTTGTCTCGGCCGGGCTCAAGCCTGTATTCCCAGCACTTTGGGAGGCTGAGGTGGGCGGATCACGAGGTCAGGAGATCGAGACCATCCTGGTTAACACGGTGAAACACTGTCTCTACTAAAAATACAAAAAATTAGCCGGGCGTCATAGCCAGCGCCTGTGGTCCCAGCAATTCGGGAGGCTGAGGCAGGAGAATGGCGTGAACCTGCGAGGCGGAGCTTGCAGTGAGCCGAGATGGTGCCACTGCACTCCAGCCTGGGCGACAGAGCGAGACTCCGTCTCAAAAAAAAAAAAAAACTCACCTTGTCTCTCACACACACACCCCTTTCTTGTATATAGAAGCTATAAAATGTGCGTAGATTTCTAACCCTGAAATACTAAAATTCTATAACTGTACTTAACGCTTTAATAATCTTGACATTTTATCTACTGTATGAACTATGGTATAAACACCATTAAGGGCAGGACTTGACTTTCCAGGCCTGAATGCAGATATTTAAAATAATTGAATTACAAGAAGGTAGCTCATAGATCTTTTCCATTGCAGCATAACTGTCCTGAATCTGAGAACACATTGTCTTAACTCTGCAGTAGCTGACACACCCTCCTCCTCACAAGTCGCTATAGTAGTAAGATTAAATATTATAACGATGGTTTGGCAAATCGGATGGGAACTAGGCAGCTATTTTCATATCAAGAACTGAGGTTTAAATATTCATCCTTTATTTGTTTTTCATTGAGTGATTACAGATGGCACCTAATAAAGTCTTCATGCTGTGATATCTTGAAGCCATTGATTTATGTTTGGTAGGTGTGGATACTCCAAACTCTAGTCAACCTCCCTCGCATTCCACACCACAATCCTAAAGGAATGTTAAAATGACATTTGCCTATTTGCTTTTCCTAGTGACTGACAAGGATCCTTGCTGAGAGGTAAACACCAGCATTATTCAGGAGTGAAGTTTAGGCTTGATATTTTTCAGTGAAGTATATTCTTCAATATACTTTATCCTCCAAAATGAAGTGACAAAAATAAATCTTTGGACTTTTCTTTGGGATACATATTAGCCAAAACCATCATACCCCTGATAAATATAAATTGATTCTGAGTTTTTAGAAAATAAATCATGAATGGTACAAAAATACTGAGAGTCAGAAGATGTCAGAATACGGGATGTGGAGATGAATTGGTGTGCCTTTTCTTCCATTTGATTTGGACTATGGTGTGACTGACTATTTTAGCATTTCTTCTTAATTCTTTCCTTTGTTGAAAGTGTTGTAAAGGCCCACATGCCAAGGCTAGTTGTGGAGCCAGAGCCAGGGGAACTGCCGGGCAGGTGGTTATCTAGGCAGGGATGGCAGCTGGGCAGAAGGCACAAGCAGTCCAAGCTCTGGGAACATCAGGTGGCTTCAGTCTAGAGACAGATCAGGCAACCCAGGGAAAGATGCTGGAGTTGAGGAATAATGTGAAGAGTGAGGGCCACAGACCAGCATCCTCCAGAAGCCTCCATGCATGGATTCCATGAGCTGGGACTCAGCAGCCAAGAAGTCTCATTTAATAGTCATCACAATCTCAATTTCACAGCCATATCGATGGAGAAACATCTATGCTCAAGAGAAGAGAATTCCACAACAGCTTACAGCCACACACTGGTCATCCCTGTGAAAGATGCAGCTGACCAGACATGACCTAGAAAGTCAGGCAGGCCCTCTGAACCCCTTGGGCACCTCTGCCAAGTGGTGGCTAGCATTCTGGAAAAAGTGGAAGGGCCAAAACAAAGAAGTGACGGGCCTGCAAATGGGCCTGATTTTTCTAACACCAATTCAGGGGCATCATTGGGTCTTTTGATGCAAGATTTAAGTGGATCCTCTGTACATTCCATGACTTAAATAGCATGTCATTCCATAAGAAAGCAAACCTGAATTGGTTTTGCCTAAACTACATTGCCCAGGAAGTTGAGCAGAGGATTGAATGGTACAGTTCCTGATCTCAGCAGGGCTATGGTTTCTCCTTTGTATCTCCACTTTGTATCTCATTGCATTTTCTCTTTGCCCTAGACCATCCAGCTATTGCAGTGACAATGAGGGGTGTCTCACAAAACTTTACTTTTCTTCCTTTTTTATTAAAGTGTTTCAGATGCTGCAGTCACGAATGATTTTTGAATGCTTATTGTTTGCCTAATACAGGCAAGAAGATATAGTAGAGGATAAAAAATGAATAGAAAAGAGATAGTACTACCCAAATGGAACTCTATTAGGGAGGGGAAAATATATGAAACATCCAAAATATATTTTTGACATTTTTACAGAATTAAATAATTATAGATTATACAGTATTCATGATCAAGAAGTGCTTTGGAATTTTATGCAGCTAATGAATATATAGGTGGGGAAGGTTGATCTATAAATGCACATGTATACTGTAAGGGATATGAATCTTTACTTTCACTGTACCACCAGACCTTAAAATTTTATAGGAGCGGAGTATCTCAAAGTCTTGATGTCTGTAATTTCATGAAGTATCATTAACACATTAAGTTTCAACTAAATTGAAATTAATTGTTTCATTTGGAGAGATTAGCATTTTTCTATTTCAGTGGCAGAATACTGATGTTTCAAGGGAATATATTTTGAGGATAACAGTCATAATATTAATAGTTGTTGTTATTATATTTAACACTCATTGGGAGCTTCTTGTGTCCCAGGAATCTTGTTAAGCCCTTTAGATGTACTGTTTCATTTAATCCTAAGAACAACCCTGTGAGGAAGATATTATTATTATGCCCATTTTACAGATAAGGAAACTGCCAACTTAGAGATGATTCATAACGCTTCTATGTCACTGAGCTGGTCGTTAGCAGCATGAACACTCAACCCAGGCCCAGGGGACTTGCAACGCCGTGCTCTTAAGCTCTTAACTGATCCACTCTTTCTCTCTCTCTCTCTCTCGCAAAATCCAAAACATGATTACCCCATGATGGGGTAGCTAATAAAATGTAGGATTCTATGCAATTTTATTCTGCTGAATTCTCAAGAACCCAGTGTTTCTGGAAAGCTTAGTTGTTCTGTTGAGGTAATGTTCATTGATATTCTAGATACGTTACTTTGTTTTGTTTTTTTGTAGGGGGAAAGACTTTGCTAGTTGGAATTACTAAAATTGCTGTAGTAAAGTGCTTGCAAAGACTCAATCTGGTTAACAGTAAAGCCATTTGTTTCAGTCATGTCAACAACTTTGGTTTTCATAAGGGTTTTAATGAATCGGGGAATGGAATTTAAGAAAGCAAACAATCCAGGGAAAACTGCTTATTTTTCTAAAATAGCAAAGCAAAAATGGGAACCCTTTCCAGTTTAGTTACAGCAAGTATCTATTGGAGTTTCAAAAATTCTTAGAGTACATGATTTATCATATAGAACAAAACTTGATTAATGAACACGTTTTAAAAGTCTTTTTAGGGTCCTATTATTATTTTAGTTGCTTAGATATAAAAATATTTTATGACATATTCACCGTTAAATTTATAGTGAATTGACATTCAGTGACATTCGTTTTTAAAGTTGTTTATTGAAATATGTAGTCTACCAGAAATAAGTATGGTTATCAACTACTGAAATCAATTTAATAGTAATTTGGTCTTGTTAGTCTGTTAAAAAGAATTATTGACCTTCAGATGTTTCCACAAAGCCCTTTGTTACTCATGAATACTATCAAGATGCTATGAATAAAGACTGTGAATATCAATAAGTTTGAAAACATTCCATGCTCATGTTCAGGGTCATATTTTTCCCTGTCTTCTATGTTCCTCTTTGTGTCTATAAACCCAAACTTATGTGTTGTGTGTTTTTTCTATGACAATTATTTACTATATGCTCTATGAGGTATAACCTAATGTCGACTGATTTCAACTATGTTTGCCATACTTCAGAAAAAATAGCCACTCATGTATCTGTCTGATCAGGAGGTGAACTGATGATGCTGGATGAAATTGAGAACTAATTATCTCATAAACATTCTAAGTGGATATAAGGAATTATGTGCTCAGTTGCAACCACTAATTTATCGAAGCACGGGATCTAAATACCTCAGGGAATGCACAGAAGCATGATGGTTGAAAAGGCTTCAAAGCATTCTCTCAGCCAAAAAGTACAAGAATTGGGGCTCATATCTAGTGCCTTTCTGGACAGTTGGTCACAGAAGCTAGAAACATTGGCACAAGTCCACCATCTGTCACCCCTGTCCAAGACACCAGAACAATTGGAGAGCAGGTGTGGTTCCCTACCATGTTCTCACCTCATCCCCCCATGCCCAGCAGCTCCCTCCCTGGGACTTTGGACCTCGCGGGAAAAAATTGCAGAAGGAGGGAAAGAAAAATACTTGCGTGCCAGAGGGTTTTGTAAATGTTCACAAAGGGATAGGGGTGGGGTAGAATTACATCTACCCAAAGAAGAGCCAAAGAGCTTTCACTTGCTTTCCCTTCTAGGCAGCCGGTAACCAGTAGGCCTTCATTTTATTGTTGCACGTAAAACTCAGGAAGTGATGAGTGAGCTAAGTAACTTTCAATTCGAATTTAATTTTTTTGGTAGAAATGGTGTAAAAGTTTTCAATGAGGACATGCTGATTCCTGGTTGCATGTTCCACAGCCTTTCATGTTCAACAACATCATCTCGCACTTATAGTTAAAAGGTGTCAGACACCTAGCATTGTCTCAGCAGTCTCCTGTGATTCCAGATTCTGTGTGCATCGTACATGCTGGGGCTGGGGGAACACCGATGCTTAATGGGAAAACTAATGACTTGATACAGATCTTATAAAAACTCTGCTATTGGTGGGGGAGCATTTAGTTGATTAAGTTTGTAATCTAAGAGAGGAAACTGGGCAGGAAAGACAAGAGTGAGGTGAAGCAGCGCCGTGGACCTGAAGAAGGCTTGAAATTAGAAGCCTTTGGCAAAGGTATGGAACTTTGCCACTTCACATTTTTCAGTGGGTCAGAAATTGTCAAAGATTTTCTCTTTTCTCCAAAGAGAAATGGTGAGGAAGGAGAGACAGTTTTTGTTTGTTTTGGGTGTTTGTTTGTTTGTTTTTTGTTTTGGACAAGGTCTCCCTCTGTTTCCCAGAGTGGAGTGCAGTGGTGCAATCACAGCTCACTGCAGCCTAGACATCCCGGGCTCAAGCAGTCCAAAAGAGAGACATTTCAAAATTGAACCTGAGACTCATGAGAACCCACAGCTCTCACAGGAACTCAAGAAACGTCTTAGTGAGGGGACTCAATCCTTTACACTTTGAGCTGAAAGGACGGCAGTCAGCCCAGCCAGGAGGTTACCTCAGCATAGACCAAATAAATAATTTGGTAGAAGCCATTTGAGAGTAAAGGTTACTAGAAAGTCATAAATCAACCAGCATGTCGATGTATAGTTTTGCTAGAATGTAGGAGCAATTAGAAATTTTTAGAAATATTTCTTTAACTGTGCATGATTTGAGGAAGAGGACTATGACCTAACTAACCAGTTACTATTATTATATCAAAAAGAGATTTTAAAAAATATGGTATGGATTTAATGCCAATTCACTTGTTCAGTTTTATGCAGTTAAGTTGTTGTTTTTAGAACATCATGAAAGTTCATTTCATGCCCCAATAAAACTAAACTAAAATGTAATGGGTTACAGCTTTTCCATTTGTTGACTTTTCTCTTTCAAACATCTTTGATTTTCCATCCTTTGAACACACTTTTAAAGAATGCTTTGAATGTCATTCAAGTTACCCGTTTCTCCTGTCCCCTCCGCCACCTGTCTCTAATGCTGTTTCCACAGTGAACCAATCCTAACGGAACCTAATGATACCTATGGGCACGTTTCTTGGTAACACCAGCACCTCTTTGTTACCTGCTTCTAAGTCACGTAATGGCCTTTCTAGCATTGGTTGATTGTTTCTTTTTCATTTCCCCTTAGTCACTCCCACCCATGTCTTATCAAAGGGGAAGGCTGGTGGCTAATGGCTGGTGCATTGTACCACAATTTCATGCTTGTGCTGCATCAAAAATCTAACCTGGCAATCAGTCCCTTCTCTTCCATCTGACATCACGAGCTTCTACAGTTTCTCACAGCCATTGGCCATGAAAGTTCAGCTCAAGAAGTCATCACAACTACCTTCATTTATAACCTGTTGTTGACCTAAAACCTATGCATGTCAGTGCTCTTCTCTTTTTCTTCTCTTATATGTCAGAAGAATGAAAGAGCTTAATTAAAATGGTTTAATTTTTTTCCCAAATTGCATTTGCAAGTTTTAAGATGTCTGTAACATTTGTATAGTATATCATTATCCATATCAAACATTTAACCCTCCTCCTTTTCTTTTCTTTTTTTTTTTTTTTTTTTTGGCGGGGGGGAGCGGGGAAGGAGTCTCGCTATGTCGCTGGAGTGCGGTGGCGTGAACTCGGCTCACTGCAACCTCTGCCTCCCGGCTGGGTTCAAGCAATTCTCATGCCTCAGCCTCCTGAGTGGCTAGGATTACAGGCATGCACCACCATGCCCGGCTAATTTTTATATTTTTAGTGGAGACGAGGTTTTGCCATGTTGGCCAAGCTGGTCTCAAATTCCCGACCTCAACTGATCCACCGCCTCGGCCTCTCAAAGTGCTGGGATTACAGGCATGAGCCACCGCACCCGGCCTACCCCTGCTTTTTAAAGTCATAGCCATGATACCCAGGGATTTTTCCCTCACATGGTCCTGGTGTCTACTGACATTAGCTTGTCAATTTCAAACTTTCCAAAACAAATGGACCTCCCATACAAATGGGAAGGTTGCAGTTTCATCTCATTTTTGTTTAGGGTTTTGCCTGGTTAAGCAATTGGGATGTTTTTAGATATTCACACTATCTTATTTAGTGTGAAGTTGCAAATCTGATTTTTAACAGGGAGAGAAGGAAGAGGTAGGGCTGTCAATTTGCATTCCCCTAAGACCAAGTACTACCAGTGGGCTACAGGTTGCCCAGATAAAGTACATTTAATTTTAAAGTAACATTGCAAACTCTCCCAGTGGAATTGACAGCATCCTTGGAACTTCATTTCACACTTTCCTGACTTGGGAATGGTTATTTTGAGTAGCACCTCCTATTAACCTAACTTCTTAATGCCTGGGCAGAAGGTTAAATATCTCACTTATCTACACGTTCAGTCTCCATGAACAGCTACTTCATTCACAGCCCTTCAAGGGTTTATCAAAATTCCCCCATGTTTAACATTCCAGAGAGAACATCCAGGTTGTTGGCTCTTGAGACTCACCATTGGTTCACTCATCGAGGCTGATGATTGTGACAAATATAATGTTAAAACAAAAAATGCGATAAGATATATTCTGTTAAAGAAAATGCATTTTGAATTAACTATAAAAATACTAAGTTCCGTGATAGCCCGATCTGAGTACCCAGTTCATAGAATCAAAAAATGAGAAAAGATTTCATCATTGTGATTATAGTCATCATGTGGTGTAAGTTACTAAGAACTTCTGGTGCACTAAATGTTTTACGAGCAACCATACTCCCATAATAAGGGCATGCTGTACTCCTTTACATTCTCACAGTCAAGAGATGCAGGATTTTCAAAAGGCCCTGTGCATTTTGAAACTTTAGCAAGGTAGGTGATAGATTGATTTCATGTAACAATAAAATAAATGTCTTAAAATTTCAGGATCTCTGACAATAGAAGATAAGTGGTATCTTAGAGTTGGCATAATTGAAGTCCTTAGCTGTAAGAGGAAAATTTACTGCTCATTATCTAAAGCTGCCATTGATCTTAGGGAAACAAGCAAAAAGGCACATGATCACTTGTGAACAAGGATGTGCATTTCATATTATTGAGAGTCATAGAAACAGAAAACCCAGTCATCTAACAGTAGCAGATGGTTATATGACCTTTAAGGCATCTATAAAATGGAGCATGTAAAAACATATTGCAAAATGTAATTGGTAATAATTAAAGATATAGGAGAAATGGTCATGGTTAGTTAAGTTTTAAAGATGATAAAACTACATAAACAATATGGCACAGATGTGTTTTACAATGAATAGGCATAAATAAGAAAAAGACTAGAAGGAAATGTACTACTACAGTAATAACTGTGGCTTGATTAAAAGTTATTTTATACTCTTGTTTTCCTAAGTTTCCTAAAAACTTTACTATGTATTTGCATATGTGTCTATGTACATATAGGTAAGTACGTATATCTGTACATCATGTATACAGTATGTTTATATGTGTACATCACAACCAGAAAAATAAATGTTTACATTGTAAATTATTTTTCTCTGAGAACTAAGGTTTAAAGCTCAAAGCTTATAAACTGCCCTAGGGCTTTCTGATGATCCTTTGTGGATCTCGATAGGTAGCTTGATCTATATGAAACCCTGAAGAAAAAAAAAATAGACCAACATGAAAAAATGAGACAAGAAACTGTCCTGTGGCCATATCACCCTCTGTGGAGTGCCCAGAGTGACGGGTGTCAGCAGTTGGCTTTGACATCATCAGGGCTAGATGTAGGTAATGAAGTGTGATTTCAGGAGAGGGCCTCCTCCCTGTCAAAGGAGGAGTGTGTGTGTGTGTGTGTGTGTGTGTGTGTGTGTGTGTGTAAGAGAGGGAGAAAGAGAAGTAACCTAGGCCTGCAAATGCCATACAGACTATGAGGAGTAGAGAAAAAGAATCCTGTCCATAAAGCAAAAACAGAGCTTGTGAAATTGTCAGATACCAAAAGAATTTAGAACTGCTGCATTAGCTTTTCTCTTGATCTTCTTTATCCAGATGAAAAACCTGTTTGATCAGGATATCTTTATCAGTCATTGGTTCTGGCCTTCATAATACGATTTCAAATAAAGCAACAAAAGTAATAAAAACACATTTCTCAAAAAAAAAAACCACATTAATCAAATTAAAGGTATATTTTAAGAGATACATTTTGTTGATAAAGACATAGTCATTCTTCCAATAAGTTTTTTTTTTTTAGAAGTAGATATTTTTAAACAGAAATATTTGGTTCAATTGTTGTTGTGAAAATAAATCCTTCTTTTATTGCCATCCTCATATATAAGCCAGTATTTTAATGGTAAAAACTGTGCTGAGGAAAACACATCCGTATATTTACCGTAGCATATACTTTCAAACAAGTATGTCAGCTTTTTAATGGTCTGGGCCATGATGCCGAACTTGGGGAGAAAAGAAACAGAGCAACTTGCCCTTCATCTGGTAAATCCAGGCAGCAGGGCGTTAGGAAGCCGGAGCTGCTGACTTCAGGGGGCGGTTGTGGAGGGAACCAAAGCTGCCCCAGGACTCATTACCCCCAGCGTGTGTGTCAGGCCCAGGAGGAGTTGAGCTTGGCCATCTCCTCTAGCCCTGACATGTTCAAGGCTAGGCGTTAGGATCTGAGGGTGAGGTTGGAAGGCTCCCACATCAACAGAAGCTGGGATGCTATCAGCAACTCAGAACCGAAACCTCTGCAAGTGTCAGGCTCTTCCGGTGATTTGTTGCACATTAAGTTTGTCCGGCAAGGTGTTCACCTGGCCCTGGAGAAGGACATGAAAGGTGGACATCTGCGGCCATCAACGCCACCCCCTTGTGATCCCCCTTTCTTCTCCCTCCTGTGATGCCCCACTGTGAGGAGCATCCTTCCCATCCACAGTGAAACAGATCTCCAGATTGCCCAGGAAGCTGTTGGAAGGATTGCACATTTGCTTCTCCCTTTATTGTTTACTCCTTCTGGAAGAAAGAGCCTGTGTTTTTAGCTTTTATTTTATTTTATTTCTCTTATTTCCTGGAATCAAGCATTGAGCTTAGTAGATGCTCAGTACAGCACTGATGACTAAGCAAAAATAATCCAGGCAAGAAAATAACTATCACCACCGCCCACCCCCTCTAGCAATTTCGGCAGATTCTGACATAAGTAGTGTGAAGTTGGATCCCCCAGGCAATAACCTAGAAGCCCGTCCAACGAGCTGCCCTCATCTCCAATTCCATGGGGTTAGGAAATGCATTCCTCCTCCGGGCTGATTTCCATTCCACAGGGGCCCAGTGCCCTGGTCTTGGTGAGCCCTCAGCGACCCACAGGCTAATACTTCTTCCTGGTTCCTTTTACTGTGTTCCTGCTTTCAAAAATCTAAGCAAAGTGTGTGCATTAGAAACCCTTCATGCTCTTTCATCAAAGGAACCTGGCGGTTTCTGCATTTGTTTAAAACAAAAAAGGAAATCATGAACTTTTACTTGACTACACAGATCAAAGATTCTCTTGAAAGTCCAACTGATCTCAAGTTATTCTTAATTATTTATATTTCTAGATCTGAATAAAAGGCTGCAAAACACACCCCAAAAGTTTTCTGTTTACATTATCAACCCTCAGCACCAAGGCAGCCATGAAGTGCTTTTTGTTCTTTTCTCCCTTAATGGCCATATGACCAGGAAGGTGGTCTTAACATGCCATCGATCATATCTGAGTGGCAAATGCAGCGCTGGCCCGGCCAGCCCAGAGCGTATCACTGTGAGCCGCAGTGACACACATTCATTTCCGTTGGAGGCAGCCCTAGGGAGTCCGGCGGCCCTGCAGTTGTATTTCATCTCTTTGAACTGTGTGGCCTCCTCTATAATTCAGGAAATGAGTTTACTCTATCTGTGACAAGCATCATGTTCACACAGTTTTGGGAGCGGCCAGCGTGGTGCAGGGCTGTATGGGAATGGAGGTGGCAGGCGTTTGCCAACCCTGGGGAGTACACCGACGGTACTTCCTCTCCCACTGCCAAGTGCTCCACTTGACTGTGACTCTCAGCACACCTGTTGCCTGAGAAAGTGTGCTTTATCCCCATGTGCTGGAAATCTCTGGCTGTAATCTAACATGATATGAGTGAGTCAGTTTCTTAGGGTGCTTCTTGAAACAGCAAGGCCTCTCAGTTGATCACCCCTCAGCGCCCCTGAAGCTGTAGAGTTGATGCGTCTTTTGACCATGCCTTTTTTTTTTTTTTTTTTTTGGTGGTAAACTTTGGCCCGTCTTTTGGTTATTATTAAACTAGCATTCATTTGGTGTGCATAGTCTCTGCTGGACCAGGTTAAAACAAGCGCAGATTGTTACGGGAAGAGGGCTCTGGTCAGCGCGGAGTGTGCATACACTCGGATCAAGGAAAGGAATGCCAGAGCCAGCCCAGCATCAAAATACACTGCAAGTTGGTGGTGAGCTTTTGTTATTTTGTATATGGTTAACCATCTCGGAGGTCATAAAGCGAGGCCTCTGTCCTCCGGTGCAGCAGCTAGGTTTATAGAGTATTTCCAGATTGTTTATTCTGGCCCAGAGCCAGGGCTACATGGTTTTTCCATTATGCATATTTGACAGATGAAGAGAGGTGAGAAGGGAGACTCCCAGGAACAGGTCTGATTTCCTTTTTATTTACATTAAAGGGACTTTTAGGAGTACTGAAGATTATGAACCAGTCCAAACATAATGTCAATGCAGCAGAGGTAGAAGCTGCTATGTTTGCAAAAATGTTCAGATCTTGGGCAGTAAAACAAAATCAAAGCAAAATCTTGGGCAGTAAGCACATCGTGCTTGTCACTGCCCAGTCTTGCATGCAGACAGGTTACTGGCGACTGATATTTATCATCACATCCAGAAGTTAAGTCCCCAGTGTTTGTTTGGCAGGGCATTGGGAGGAGCCCCCTGAGTTGGCAAACCAGAATCTGTGTGCAATCCACTGACATATGCATTCCATGCAGATGGGTGTGCCTGGTGCCGGGCAGAGATGTTTCCAAGGTCCCAGTAGAACTTTTCCCCTACAGCCTTTTCACTGGGACACCAGCTTTCTGTGGATACTCCTGAAAGCCTGGGCTAAGTTCTTCCACCAGGAAGTGTTCAAGACTGACCAAAGAGCCGCAGTTCACAAGCAAAGTCCTTGGCACATAGGCCAAATGAATGTGATTGAATGAATGTTTTCCTTCTAAATAAAACACTTTCATTTTGCTAATGGAGAAGCATCATTAAAAAGTACCAAAAGTGATGGCAAGTTAAGTAACTGACCAGCATTCATACATCAAAGTCAGGTCACACACATAAATGTCTTTTTACCCAACAGTGTTTGAATCTTTAGTTAATGGCTGGGGTAAATAACACACCCAGCACAAATTCATGAGCTGCAAGGTGGCGGCTTCTACATAGCTATTTGTGTTTGTGGTGGACCTTCCTTATCATGGCATGTCTTAAGCTTGGCTAAGTATTTGCAAGCGTTCTGTCACCATAACATAGTGTTCTGCAACAGAGTGGCTAAGAAAAGCAAACACCACTACCTCTCCAGAGCAACCTGTGATCCAAACCTTCTCTATCAGCCTACTGTCCAGAAATTCGATTTCCAGAAATGGAAAGTTTGCCCAGGAAGGACCCTCAACTAAGGAAGGAATTTAGCTAAAAAATGAAGTATGCATAGTCAGCACTAAAAGTTGCCCTTTGGGTTAATCCAGTCTTGCAGATGGATTTAAAATACAGGTTTCAAATCAACAAACATTTATGGAGGGTAGTTAGGTGCCAGGCATGGAGCTGGACACTGGGGAACTAAAAATGAAAAAGACACAGTCCCTCTTAGTGTGAAAACATTTTTGCTGGCTTGCAAGTTTTTCACCAGATCCTCCCAGACTTACCAAAGCATTCCCCTCGTCTTAGAACACTCAAGCCCTTCTTTTCAACAGATTCCCTGAATGCCAGAATACACACAGGGCAAGGAGAAGTGGGTGGTTATAGATTTCCACTCAATTTGGAAATTAACAGCCTGTGGTGTAGCAAAAAGGTGCAAGGTTGAGAATCAGAAAGCCCACCTTCCAGTCCTCGGACTGAAACGTCCTGGCCGTACAGCCTTGAGCCGGTCTTGTGACCTCTGGGGCCCTTGGTATCTGTAAGTAAAATGGGTTGCTGGGAAGATTGAGCAAGGTAGTGAGGGGCGATGTGAAAGCGCATTAATCCACAGAGCCCTACGAAAATGAGAGGCATGTGCTTCTCCACAGGAGTTGCCTGAGAAGCTGCACTGTTCTGGCCACTATTTGTAAAGTTTTAACCATACAGAAAGCAGCCCCCTCCTGGCCTCATGCCAGGTTTTATTCTCTGCCAGCATTGGGTGGCCAACTACAGATTTTTATGTCATTGGGGCCAGCTGTAAGAAGAATCTCCAGTCAGGACCGTAACTACTCTGTAGGGTCCCTGCCACTCCTTCCCCAGGGGCAGCGCAGAGCCTGGAAGTCCGTCCCCCTGTGGCCTGCCTCTATGGCTGATTGGACATGTGTATAAAGAAAAAACAATCTCTATTGTGTTCTTTAAATAGAAGGGTTAAAGGTTGTTTTTTTACTTTGTTTTCCCTCTTCTGAACATTTCATAGCTCAAAACCAGTGCCTATTTTGAGGAAATTTTCGGTAATTATCATGAAAATAACTAAGGGGATTATTTGACCAATCCCTAAAGGTAATAAGAAAAAGCTTCTTAAAAAAATATGAAAAACATCCTGAAGCCACAGCTTCTTTTTGCCAAAAAGTATTGATGGATTAAAGTAGAGGGGCAGAAAAATGTGCCTTGCCAGCACTATTGGTCCCAAAAGGCAACCAAACCACAGAGTTAAACACTGAAATGTACAGACCCCAGCCAGATGGGAGGGTAGACTGCTTCTTGCTAAGGACCCAGCATTTGTGGGTCTCTTGGGAATTTCTGTGAGGCTCCTTCAGATACTGCCTTTGTGCCCAGCTGTCTGTCTCCATCTCACAGACACAGCCAAGCCTTCCTCGAATCTGACGGCACCCTCATCCTTCTGATGGTTTCTTTTGTTCCCTCAAGAAGACTGTAGAGAGAAGCACTGTGCTTCCCCAGGTGCTGAGCTGTGGAAATACAAAGATCAATGGGGTATCACTTTTGTCCTGATCACTCTCAGTATAAAAAGCCTCTTTGGGACCGGGCGCGGTGGCTCACACCTATAATCCCAGCACTTTGGGAGGCTGAGGCGGGCGGATCACGAGGTCAGGAGATCAAGACCATCCTAGCTAATGTGGTGAAACCCCGTCTCTACTAAAAATACAAAAAAATGTACCAGGCGTGGTGGCGGATGCCTGTAGTCCCAGCTACTTGGAGGCTGAGGCAGGAGAGTGGTGTGAACCCGGGAGGCGGAGCTTGCAGTAAGTAGAGATAGCGCCACTGCACTCCAGCCTGAATGACAGAGCAAGACTCTGTCTCAAAAAAAAAAAAAAAAAAAAAAAAAAAAAAAAAAAAAAACCTCTTTGGAAGAACAGCTAAATGAAACCTGGTGGAGATGTTAACAAAATCTAGAGAAAATTTTTTAGGAGGTGGATAGTGCCTCGGAGGCCTCCGAAAAGTTTTGCATTTCTTGGTTGAAACACACACAGAACCTGTACTCTCAGACGTGCACACGCAGCACATACAGCAACTCTTCATGATCTTATAGTGAGTATGAAAGACTCAACTCCATGCAGAGTATTTAAGATAAGCCTATTAAGCCTGGTCTCCCTGGTGAGGATTTCTGACCAAACAGAAGAAATGTCGACTCCAACAAATGAATCAGAGTCAGATGCCCTCTCTGCCCCCACGGTGACAAGCCTTATGAGCAGGCATCTCCCTTAGACTGTGAGCTCCATCCACTCTTCAGCAATGTGGAGGGTTAAGAACCTGGGCTCATTAGTCAGAGTTCCCCACACCCAACTTCTGGCTTCACCACTTCCCGGCTGTGTGAGCCTGGGCAAACTTCTGAATTCCAGCGTCACAGCTACAAATGGTGATAATAAGAGGCCCTACAGCACTGGGAGTTTTATAAGGATTAAATGTGTGTTTAGATATCTGAAAATACTTGGCACAGAGAAAGCTCTCAAACTGCCAATTGATGATGATGATGGTGGCGATGATGACGTCCCCTTCACTGCAACAGTTCCTGCGCGTGGTGCAGAATAGTTCTTCAACAAATCTTTGCAGAAAGAGGGAAGGAAGACGATATTGGGCACACCAGTGAGGCCTTGATTTTGATCAAGTGAGGCCTTGATTTTGATTTTGAGAGTAAGAAGCACTTACTCTCTAGGTTTATGAAAGCCTGAATTTTAAAATATTTAAAGAAGAAGCATAAACTCGAATTTCTAGAACAGCCAGGCAGGTAACATAAAAGAACGAACTGGCATTTAGGGTCTAAGGCGAACTGGAGAGCCCTGGCCTGTTTCACGGGGGCAGTCACGCTTGGCTCCAGAAGAATGTAGCCGCCCTTTGAGAAAAGCCAGAAATCCAGCTTTCCATGTGAAATAGACCAAGCCTTACAACAACTGAATCCATTTCTAAAAAAAAAATACCCCATGGGCCAAACAACACATTGCCTGCCAGTCCGATCATGGGCTGCCTTCTTGCCACCCTGCCTTAATGGAAGGAGATCTGTATTTGTCTCTTTCTTTTTAAATGTTTATCAGTGGGCACAAGAGACATGAGCCCCTTGAAGTTACTCTCAGTTCCTGCTAGGATCAGAGAATGCTCATGGAGTGAGGTCTTCACTTCTTCATGGTTAATCCAACATTATGCCCACCTAACGAGGGCTTCTTCCCTCCCCAAGGAATGCTACTAATAAGTATAGATTTTTAAAGCATAATTGTTTTGTGGCTGAAATAACAACAGTCTGAAAAAAAATCCTAACAACTTCCTCTAGAGCTGCTATTATGGCAATCTGGAGAGAGGCTGATTCCATAGTCCATGTAGCTTTGTTTTGTTTGGATGGAAAGTCTGGCATTTTACAAAAATGTGGAACACTTAGCAATGGAATGACTTTTCCATAACACCGATTATCGTACAGCAAGACACACATCCATATGTCTTTGAAATGAGATTTTTAAGAATTCTCTGCTTATTATACAAGACAAACCACCTCTGGTCTTTCCATATGAAGGTGATAGTTTTCTACAGGCTCACGAAAGCTGCCCTGATTATGGTGCAGGACTTACAGTTAGGGAAAACCTCAACACAGATGGGGACCCAGATTCAAATTCCAGTTTTTTCACTTACCAGCCAGCTGTGTGACCTTGGGTAAGTTTCTGTTTCTCCATCTGCAAAAGAGGGGTCATGATAGTCACCTCACAGGGTTATTGAGAATATCAAATAAAATAACATATATAATGATCCAAACTCATAATGGGTGTTCCCCATCAATATTGGTTGAATATGAGTCTCTGTTTCTCCTGGCACAAAATAGCACTCCTGTTTCTGACCGCGACATAACCTTCTGGCAATGTCATTAACCTTATTAAATTTGGCAGCTCTGTGGAAAACAAAAGGTCAAGAAAGCTGTCATTGTTTATATAAACTGTTCATTTTGTTGTCCACAGTGCTATGAAGACTAAAGGGTAGAGGGTTGGATGCTGCCACCCAGGGAGTAACCAGGGAGAAGGGAAGTGGCTGGAACAGAGCCTCAGGAGGACTGGTCTTTACAAGACAGACTGGGAAAGAGGAGGGCATAGAGAAGATGGAAAGGGAGTGATCAGAGAGAGGTGAGGGTGCCAGGAAACCACTGTTGCAGATGCCAGGGGAGGAGAGGGCTTCAAAATGGAGTGTGTGGCCCACAGTGTGATAGGGTCATGCTGAGAGTTGCCCTCTGAGCTATCAATAAGGAAGCAAGAGTAACTGAATGGAGTACAGAAGGAACAGAAAGCAGGCTTTGGTGAGTTCGGTCATGTATGTAAGCTGAAAATGTTATAACAAATGTAGACAGAGCTTCAAGAACTTGAGCTCTGATGGGGAGGAGAGAGAAAAGATGAAGGAGGGAGGGTACATGAGACAAGGGTTTTTTCAAGAAGGAAAATGAGTTTTGATGGCAAGGAGCCAGCTGAAAGGGAGAGGTTGACAATGAAGAAGAAGGGGTGGATGAGGGAGAGAAGGAAACTCCAAGGAGGCAGGGTGGGTAGATAAATGAAGCAAGAATTGGATATTAAAGCAAAACTAGAGCTTGGGGAAACATTAGATCTCATAAGAATCTGCCGAACCAGCTGATACTGACCCTCATGTTTAGACAGGGGATTTAGGGAGGGATTAAGAAGAGTAAGGAAGACTGAGGTAATTGAAATACATGTGACAATCTGTTGTTATTGGAGGGGTAATAGGAAAAGCTTCTCCTCCGCCTTCTGAAGCTTTCTTGAAAATGAACTTACAATAGGCAGATTAATAGGGAAAAAAAGTAATAAAATTTATTAATGTGTATGAAACTGAGCATGGTAGCTCACTCCTGTAGTCCCAACTACTCAGGAGGTTGAGAGGAGGATCACTTGAGCCCAGGAGTTTGAGGCTGCAGTGAGCTATATTACACCACTGAACTCTAGCCTGGGCAACAGAGCAAGACCCTACCTCTTAAAAATAAAATGGTACACAGGAGAAAATCATCGGAGAGTGGTTACCCCATAACCCAGGGAGGTCCAGCTTTTTCTATACCTTTCTTCATAGGGAAAGGGGAAATGGAGGTTAAATGTGGCAATTTTGAAGAGTAGTAAATGACATTTAAGGGGAATGAATGGGCCCAATGCTCAGGCAGTGGAAAGTAAGTAATTCTCTTTGGGAACTGAATGAGACCTGAGAACAGGCAATAGTTTGGGACAACATTCATCTGAGCTCTAAGTGTGGTGTTTAATCTTCAGTCCCTTCTTCTGTGACATGAGTTTTGATCTTCTCTGGTTAATGAAATTTTAGGGGAGGGGACTGAAGGCAATTTTGTTCCTCTTTGGCAGGTCCAATTTCTAGGTAGACAAGGGAACTTCAGAGAACAGCTTCATCCAGCATGTACTAGTCTCCAGTGGCCTTTGATTTGAAATATCAGCATACCAGGGTGCCATATTTGGGGGTCACCCTCACTGAATCCTTAACTATTCAAGAAAGGATCTTTTAAAGTTCTTACCTTGTAGCCAAACATGAAAAAGTCCCCCTTCCCTCTTGTCTTAGAAGTCTGTCCTCTCTGTAGAGTGTTCTAGCAAACACAGGGCTCAGCCTCCTCATGTTCTGACTAGCACTATCAAATAGCCAAAGCACTTTCTTCAGGCTAGTAAGGTGACATGCAATTAAAATTTAGTTGGAAAGGCCACCTGGGATCTTATCAAATATCAGCCTTATTAAAGACCTCTCATTACTGTATAGAAGTTGGATAAAATATGTCAATGTAGGGGGCTCTGAGTGGAATCATCAGAGCCAGTGCTTTCCAGTCATAGAGTCGATGGAGTGCACTGGGATTTTGGATGCTGGTTATCACCAGATGTCTGTCTTTTTCCAAACATGGTAGATCCTAGGTCAGTTTCTGCCTGGGATAAAATGTTTTCTATTAGAAACACATAATTACAAGTTTAAGCTAAATAAAAGCAGCAGGACGTGGTTTTACCTCTCAGCTGGAATTCTCCAAATAGTGGTAGTTGGGGTGGTTTTCATCATTGATTCTGTGAGTATTGGGCTTTCTGATTGGACCCAGAGATGATCAAGCCCAATTTTTTTAACCAGCCCTTTTCTTCTCCCAAACTATAAAGCTATTAGCCATTCCCTCCAAAACACTTGCCAGTTTCCTGTGAGATCTGTTGTGAAGTTTGGGTGCCTCAGTCAGCATGAGGAGTAGAAGGCTCTAGGCCTGGACATTGACCATTATGCTCTACCACACTGTGAAGAAAGGTGTGAGAAGCAGTAATAGCCTGCTCACCTGTCCACACCAAGAAACCACACAGCAAAAGCACAGCAGCTGGTTGACATGAGGAGCCTCCTACCTCTGCCACTTTCTGCCTGCGTGGCCTTGAATGAGTTATAGTCTTGGCCTCAGTTTCCTCATGTGTAAAATGGCTCTTCCATCAAGGGGTTGTTGTGAGGATTAAGTATGATTGTGTGTACAAGTGCTTAGCGCAGTGCTTGCTACACATTGGTTCCCATTAACTGTAGCTGTTACTATAAAAATATACCACAAAGTATTAGGCTCAGCCAGGACTGTCACCATCTCGTGCCATATCAGTTAACTAATCATGCAAATATGTCCTGGTTCTTTTCACTTGTACTTGAAGGACACAATATCACATTTTATTGATATATATAATATTTTACATATGTATGGGATATGTATGATATTTTATTCCATGCATAGAACGTGCAGTGATCAAATCACAGTGTTTAGGGTATCCATCACCTTGAGTATTTATCATTTCTATGTGTTAGGAACATTTCAAGTTTTTTTTTCTAGCTACTTTGAGATATACAATACATGGTTGCTAACTATAGCCACCCTACTCTGCTATGGAGCATGAGAACTTACACCTTCTATCTAACTGTACGTTAGTACCCATTAACCAACCTCTCTTCAGTGCCCTCTCCCACCCAGACACCCTTCCCAGCCTCTGGTATCTATCATCCTACTCCCTCCATGTGGTCAACTTCTTTAGCTCCCATATATGAGTGAAAATACATGATCTTTGTCTTTCTGTGCCTGGATTATTTCATTTAACATAATGACCTCCAGTTCCATCCACGTTGATGCAACTGACATGATTTCTTTCTTTTTTATGAGAGACATCATAAAAAAGTATTATGTATATAATACCACATTTTCTTCATTCATTCATTTGTTATTGATGGACATAGGTGGATTCCATATCTTTACCACTGCAAATAGTACTACAGTAAATACATGAGCATGCGAGTGCAGGTATCCCTTTGATATATTGATTTCATTTCCTTTGGATAGATACATAGTAGAAGGGTTGCTGGATCATGGTAGTTCTATTTTTAGTTTTTTGAGAAATCTCAATACTGTTTACCATAGTGGCTGTTCTAATCGGCATTCCCACCAACAATGTATAAGAGTTCCCTTTTCTCCACATCCTCACCAGCATCTGTTATTTACTGCCTTTTTAATAATAGCCATTCTAACTAGAGTAACTTGATATCTCATTGTGGTTTTGATTTGCATTTCCTTGATGATTAGTGATGTTGAGTTTTTTCATATACCTCTTGGCCATTTGTCTGTCTTATTTTAAGAAATGTCTATTCAGAAGGATATGATGTCACTTTTGGCAGAGTTATTTACCTGCTCTGCCCATCCACCAACTCCCCCACCTAGCCACAGAGGAAGGCATTCAGGGAAGACAGTTTTATTGTCATGAACTAGGAGTAGCCTTATAGTGGTTGGCCCAGTCACCTAATCGTAATCAAAGAAAGAAATGTATAAACCCATTATGCTGTAACTTTTAAAGAGTCTTCCCAAAGTTTTTCTGGCCTGAAATTAATAACCATTTATATAGCAAGTCAACTCAATCCATTATATAGACCAACACTTTGCAAGTGATTGAAGACTAGTATAGAAAGTTACCTTGCTCTAAGTTAAAAATGTGATTGGTATTTCTCAGATAGTTTTGTAGTCAGGGTATTTATTTGATTACACTTGCTGTCCATTGTTTTTAGGAAATTACTGTTTCAACCTTATGACAAAGAGCTTTGAGGCTGTGAAATAGAACAGATTTCCAAGTTACTTCTTTACAAGGTTCTAGGCTCCCCTTTGCTTATCCCCTTGGATCCTTTGCCAGGTTGGGCCAAATAATTTAATGAATTTATTTTAAATCGCAGGAGTCTTACGTTTTTGTGTATCAGATAACAAAACCCTACACAATATATAGTGCTCTCAGAGGAAGGGATTGAAGGAGGCTTTCAATGAGAGAATTATTTTTCCTCTGCCTCTCAATGTTTGAATTAAAACTCTTTGTTTCTTGTCTGTCTTTCATAAGATTTTAAAATTCTGTTTTAAAAAACACAAAGGAACACCTAAGACCTGTGAACAATGACCCGCCCCAGATTAGCTAGAGTTCATATCTTCAGAGAAGACAGATATTATAAAATGTTCTGTTAGGAACCCATTTCAGAAGAGTCTATGCCAAGTTCTTTAACAGAAATTCTAGAATGTTCAATGTGTGTTATGTTTTTAATTTTTAATGAAGACCATGTTATCTATTTACAAGGATCTAGGCTTCCCTGTACAAAGGACCCAACCTGGCAAAGAACTTTCAAAAGAGTCATTTTTAAAAGTAATACCCTTATTCAATGAGGCTGTTGGCCACACAGAGAATTTATTTATTTTTTATTTTAATTAATACCTAATGGGGTACATGAGATGTTTTGATACAGTCATGCAATGCATAATAATCTCATTATGGAGAATGGGGTATCCATCCCCTCAAGCATTTATCCTTTGCATTGCAAACAACCCAGTTATGCTCTCTTAGTTATTTTATTATGATTATGATTATGATTAATTTTAGACAGAGTCTCGCTCTGTCACCAGGCTGGAGTGCAGTGGCGCAATCTCAGCTCACTGCGACCTCTGCCTCCTGGGTTCAAGCAATTCTCCTGCCTCAGTCTCCTGAGTAGGTGGGACTACAGGTGCACACCACCATGCCCAGCTATTTGTATTTTTAGTAGAGACGGGGTTTCACCATGTTGGCCAGGATGGTCTCCATCTCTTGACCTTGTGATCCACCTGCCTCGGCCTCCCAAAGTGCTGGGATTACAGGCATAAGCCACTGTACCCGACTCTTTTAGTTATTTTTAAATGTACAATTAAATTATTGTTGACTATAGTCACCCTGTTGTGCTATCAAATAATAGGTCTTATTCATTTTTCTATTTTTTTGTACCTATAAACCATCCCCACCTGTCCTCTAATCCCCCATTACCCTTCTTAGCGTCTACATAGAGAATTTCTCAAATTCCTTCTTTAGAATTGCTACTGGAGGCTTCAGAAGGTATCTCAAATATCCTAAAAAAGGGGAAGTCTGTGTCCTTTTAAATGAGTCTGATTTTGGAAATAGCCATTTGGAACTATATTTAGTAAATTATATACCTATTCAAATTTGGTGACAGAAAGTTTAGTCAAAAACAAGATTATAAAAGAAAACATGAGGGCAAATCTTCATGCCCTTGGATTTGGCAATGGCTTCTTTAATATGACACCAAAAGACAGGCAATAAGAGGAAAATAGATAAAATGGTCTCCATTACAATTGAAAACTTCTATGTGTCAACTTTGGATTTGGCAATTTTTTTTTAACATGACACCAAAAGTCAGGCAATATGAGAAAAATGGCTAAAATGGTCTTCATTAAAATTACAAACTTTTGTGCATCAAAGAACACTATCAACAGGTGAAAAGACAGCCTATGGAATGGAAGAAAATATTTGTAAATTATATACTTGATATATGTGCAGATTATCAAAAATATATAAATAACTCCTTCAAATCAACAATAAAAACAAACAAAAGCAAACAAAAGAAAAACCCACTTCAAAAATGGGCAAAGGACTTGAATAGACATTTCTGTAAAGAAGATATACTAACAAACAGCATTTGTTGGGCACATGCTTGTCAACAAGCACATGAAAAGGTCACTAGAAATTAGGGAAACCATTAGCATCAGCATCATTATCAGGAGTCATTAGGGAAATGCAAATCAAAACCACAATGAGATACCACTCCTCACTTACTTGGATGGCCACAATTTTAAAAAGGCAGGAAAATAACAATTGTAAGAGAGAATTTGGAGAAATTGGAACCTTCACACATTGCTGGTAGGAATGTAAAATGGTGCAAACACTGTGGAAAATAGTTTGGCAGTCCTTCAAAATGTTAAACTTAGAATTACTGCATGACCCAGCAATTCTGCTCCTAGGTATATATATACCCAAAATAAGTGGAAACAGGGACTCAGATACTAGAATGCAAGTGTTCATTATAATAAACAAAAGATGGAAACAACCCAAGTGTCTCTCCATGGATGAAAGGATAAACAAATTGCATTCTATCTATACAATGGAATGTTACTCAACCTTAAAAGGAATGAAGTTCTGGGCCGGGTGCAGGTGGCTCACACCTGTAATCCCAGCACTTTGGGAGGCCAAGGTGGGCGGATCACCTGAGGGCGGGAGTTCAAGACCAGCCTGACCAACATGGAGAAACCCCATCTCTACGAGAAATACAAAATTAGCCTGGCGTGGTGGCGCATGGCTGTAATCTCAGCTACTCAGGAGGCTGAGGCAGGAGAATCACTTGAACCTGGGAGGCAGAGGTTGCGGTGAGCCGAGATCACGCCATTGCACTCCAGCCTGGGCAACAAGAGCGAAACTCTGTCTCAAAAAAAAAGGAATGAAGTTCTGATCCACACTACAACATGGATGAACCTTGAAAACATGCTTAGTGAAACAAGCTAGACAAAAAAAGGACAAATATTGTATGATTCCACCTATATGAAGCACTGAGAATAAGCAAATTCATAAAGATAGAACATGGATTAGAGGTTCTATCTAATTGATGGGGTAAGTAGGGTGGGGTAAGGAAAGGAAAGGAATTGGGAGTTACTGTTTAATGGATATCAAGTTTTTGTATAGACTCATGAAAGGATTTTTAAGATAGTGGTGATGGTTGCACAACACCGTAAATATAAATAATGCCACTGAAGTGTATACTTAAAAATAGTTAAAATTGTACACTCTATATATAACATTTTCATGCTATTCAGCAATGAATATAAAATATCATATTTTGTTATTAAGCATTAGCATAAAATTAAGCATATTTTAGTTATACATATTTTACCACAATAAAAAATTTAAAATGTATAACAGTTAAAATTATATTTAGACTGGGTGCAGTGGCTCATGCCTATAATCCCAGCACTTTGGTATGCCAAGGCAGAAGGATCTCTTGATGCCGAGACCAGCCTGGGCAACAGTTTTAGTGAGACCTTGTCTCTACAAAAAATACAAATAAATTTTTAAAATGTGTAAATTATACTTAAGAAATCTGGCAGCCCTTCCTTTCCTTTTCTGGACAAATGCATTGTTGAAATAGTAAAATGGAAATGGATTTTGTATCAAATTAAACTTTATGTCAGTATTTGAAAACTTACAAAAACAAGATTATTAGAAAGTAGTTAGACAGCTCTTCCATGCCTCCTTCTGAGGGTAAAACCCTTTTCTGGTGTAACAAGAAATAAAAGAGGGAAAATGGGTAGATTCTGCTGTTCAAAAGAATGTAGAACTCAGAGTTAACAATCGAATTTGGTCCAATTGCATGGTTCACATCCGATGAAAGGAAATTAGATAGCTTGTGCTTCGTCAACTCACATTGACATTAATGCTTAGAGTTGGTGAGTCTTTCCAAATATTGTCAGGAACCCTTCTTCCCTTCTAATACTTGGATATGCTGTTGCTTCGTTAGGTGCTACCAGAGTTGTACAGGTAATGTGGGTCCTCGCGGGGATCCCTCCTAAGCTAAAGCATTGCAAACGATGGTTCATGTGCAACCCCGGTTCTCTTCCAGAGCACAGGAAGCTTGGAAACATGACTGTGACGGTGAAGAAGACTGTCCCCTCTCCCGAGGCCGTGCAGATCCTCTACCAGCGGATGAGATACGAGTACGAGTTTTACCACTACGTCAAAGAGCAGTTCCACCTGCTGAAGCGCAAGTTTGGACTTAAGTCTCACGTCAGCAAGCCCCCCCTGAGGCCACACTTCTTTATCCCAACTCCACTGGAAACCGAGGAGCCAATCGACGATGAAGAACAGGATGATGAAAAGTGGCTAGAAGATATTTATAAGAGGTGATGTGACTGTGTTGCCTCCATGGCTTTATCTCCCTTTTCCATAAAGTTCTTTGTTTTGGGGAAGTAAAATCCTTAAGGGACTAAATTAATGCTTGGGTGCATTAAAAAGAACAAAACATTCCCACATGTTGGGGTCATTGGGAGATGCCCGGTTTTGCGGGTTTTATTTGTTTAATTTTATTCTGTGTTTTCTCTTGGCTCTTTGGGTCTTTCCCAGGTACACTAGATGGCTCCATCCCAAGGCATCTTGTCATAAAACAGCTTTCCCCTTACCCCATATGATGGGAAAAGGGGGAGAAATATAGCCCCTAGCCTAATAATTTATCATTTGTAAAATGACTTATAAAAATATTACCTCAATGGTAGGAGACATCCAGACTTGTATATTTCAGTAGAAATACAAACCACTTCAGAGACCAGGGAATCTCCTCTGGAAGGATCTAAGAGAAGGTAAGACGGATTAGGACATCAAAAGGGAGGATGGAGCCAGGTGCCATGGCTCAAGCCTGTAATACGAAGCCAAGGTGGGAGGATCACTTGAGCCCAGGAGTTTGAGGTGGCAGTGAGCTGTGATCACACCACTGCACTCCAGCCTGGATGACAGAGTGAGACTCTGTCTCAATTAAATTTTTTTTTTTAAAGGAGGAGGATCTCCCTGGGTAAGTGGTTTCTACCCGCATGGGTAGAATTCTGCCTCTGGTCCTTCTCAGGGGGCACTTTCACCAAGAGCAGTGTCGTTATCTCTGGAAGAGCAAGTCAGCTTGTGCCACGTCCCCAACCAATCCCCAGCCTGGAGTACCTTTCAAGGTCAAAATGCATGACCAGCTCCATTGAAACATTCCATTTCGAAGCACCATGCTGACAGATATCAAAGTAGTCTAGCAGGGAAAATAATTTGTTTGCTGTCTAAGGAAGAATGTAAACAAGACAGATAAATCTGAAGGTCATGTGGCATCAGGGAAAGGGCATGGCTGTATCCTTTGCACCCAATATGAAACATCTTCTCCCAACATTGCTTTAAATGGAAGTTCCAGGAACCAATTTAGCTCAGGCATTTGACTCCCACAGCAGAAGTTCCGAGCCTGACCACAGATGGTGTGTAATCTATCAAACACACCCCTGGCCAAGTTGGGTCCTATAGGACCCGGTACTATGTACTATTGTAACTTCTAGTCCCCTAAGAGGTACCTGTTTTCAGTAAAAAGGGGTCCTGAGTTCTGTGCAGGTGACAGAGCTACCCGAGAACTACCTGAGTTCTGTGCAGGTAGAGTCCCCTTTCTTATGGGACCTGTGTGCTCCTGAGCACACCTCAACTCTTACTTGAGACGTCAAAATAGAAACAGCAAGAGCTTTTGGGGCAGAGACTGCTTGGCCAGCTTTGTAAGTAAGTGGCTGCCTCCAATGTAATGTAACTAGATGTTGGGCAGTCTCACTGTCCTAAGGTATGTCTTCTTGCCCCCTCCCACTGCCCCTCCCCTGCCACCTATCAACGATGCCTTGGTTCAGTCATTAGAAATCTGTTCCTTTGAGTTCTGAAATATTTTCACCTTAAAGAAATCCTGAAAATGCACATTCTCCTGGGGAGACGATAAACAGCTAGCTGAGAAGCCGAGGTTCAGTGGTGGCAGAAGGAAGGATACTTGCAACAAATTTTGTCTATTTCATATTTGTCCCCTAGAGCCAGCCCTAGCACATGTGTGAGTTGGGAGTAGTTAATAGTAAATAAGACTCTGACTTTACACAAGCTACACATTTTCTACTTTTCATAAACCACCAAGTCTCTCTAGAATTTTTTCTTCCTTCACTAAAATTGGACGGTAGCCAAGATGTAAAGCAAGTCATTTGGAACGTGCCGAGTGAGCACTAAAGCTACTTTATCATGAGATGTGTGTTAAGAAGGCTCCAGCCCACAGGAGTCCAGGGAGGTTAGGGACCACAGAGGCACGGAGTCCAGCACTTGGCCGCTCATGGGCCTTCTTTCTGCCTCAGAGGATGGGGGCAGAGAAGCAATTAAGGGAAATGTTCTTAGAGGAGGAAATATCCTTTGTCCTGTTCAGAGAGACCAGGGCCCTACCATTAGGCATACTTTCAAAAGCAACCTGGGGAACAGCTATCATATTCAAAACCAGTACAAGAACTGCTGCCTGGTACTCTGTGAGTCATTTCTATGAAATTCCATATAAAGAATGATGATTAGTTTACACACTGTGCAATCTCGCAATCTGAAAATAAATTTGAGTTGGCTGTGTTTTCTCTGCTCTTGTCAGAACATTGAGACAATTGGTCGTTCAAAAACATTCATCCTCTTACTGCAAGTTTACCTGGGTACTGTTACCTGTGTGTTCAAAGGCATTTATTTTCAGCAGTGATCATTATAACTTCACAACAAAAAATGGTGATGGATTTACTTACAGGGTCTTAATGTTATTTTGTCCCAACCAACACCCTCTAGGTCCTAAAAGTCAAGGTACTTCATCAGTTTATTTGGCAAACGTGACAACATTTTTTTTGGCCCTGGGCCCAACAGTTTGTACTTCATGAAACGTATTGTACATTTTACATAGTTTAATTTAAAAAAATACCTTTTAAGCTAGTTGATCTTTGACTGTCTTATTTATTATAACCTTTCAGCACATTCCAAGGTTTTAGTTACTCAGGAAGGAGTTAATTAAAATGATTTTATTTTGGTCTGATGGATGTTTTTTAAAAGGAAAATTATTATTATGAACCTTCAGCCTACTTTCTTGAGTGCCATAAAAGTGCTTGTAAATCTTTTTTTTTTTTTAAGAAGAAAAAAATGGTGTTTGACATTGATGGAAATTCAAAAATATATATGGAACTGAAACATTAACTTAGCTAAAATAAAAGCAATCTGTGTTTGAGATGAAGCGTTCCTTAACTTATTCATCATGCATATAAATAAATAAATATAAATAAGTTGACATATTTTTTCCATCCTGTTGACAGCTGGAAATAAAAGTGCCTGCAGTTCCTCCCCTCAGCCTTCTTAATTGGCCAAGCTTTTTCCCTCAAGACGGGATTTTGAAAAGCTGTATTTTAAAAAGTATATCAACTTCCATTCTTGTAATTATATGACAGCAAAAAAAGGGGGCTGATAAAATGAACCAGTCATTTACTCATGTTGCTGCGTATTTTAAAAACGAAACAGCTGATTTTATTGGTATTTCCACGGTTGGTTTTGTGTCGGGGTGCTACATCTGAATTGTCCGTCTCTGTCATCCAGCATCTACGGGGCATGTCTACAGTCAGGTAGGAAAGGAAGGATGTGCCCCAATTCTCAGTGTCTATGATGATCTGTTTCTCAGACATGTAGCGCCTCAAAACCTGGACCACTCTCACCTCTCAAGTGAACAGTCTTGATCCAAACACCCTTCTTCGGAAACTTCACTGCTGTGGTCAAATGGAGCTTACAAAGAGAAACAAACTCTGTGCTTCCTGTGTCTCTGATGTGACTGTGTGTTCCAATTATATGTGACTATTCTATAAAAGAATCAGAATGCTGATACTAAAGGAAAGAGAAATCCACTTTGGTAATAGCATGCTTTATTTCAAGTAAGAATATGTGAATCTTAAACAGCAGGTGATAAGTGGTGACTTTTCTCCATCATTTTGTTTGTCCTTCTGTAACTCAATCAAATGATGTTAGACTCAATGAACTTTAGAACCAAAAGTACTAAACAAAAACTGGACCATGCCATATCTGGGGTTGCCTGTGTGGTCTGAAGTTCTTTATACATGTGCCATCACCTGCAGGTTTATCCAATAAGCTATTTGGCCATAAATGAACTCTATAGATAATGACAGTATTTCTTAAAAGGCAGGATGACAGCCGGGTGCGGTGGCTCATGCCTGTAATCCCGGCATTTTGGGAGGCCAAGGCGTGTGGATCACAATGTCCAGAGATCGAGACTGTCCTGGCTAACACAGTGAAAACCTGTCGCTACTAAAAATACAAAAAATTAGCCAGATGTGGTGGCGCGCGCCTGTAGTCTCAGCCACTCAGTAGGCTGAGGCAGGAGAATTGCTTGAACCCAGGAGGCAGAGGCTGCAGTGGGCTGAGATCATGCCACTGTACTCCAGCCTGGGGGACAGAGCGAGACTCTGTCAAAAAAAAAAAAAAAAAAAAAAAAAAAAGGCGGGATGACAATCCATAGCTAAAATAGCCCTCTGGGTCAAAATTGTGAAATCCCCTTCAAGTAAAGATAAAGAGGAGTTATTTTACTAACATGGCTTATTTCACATCAGATGATAAAGAAACCTGTAAAAAATAAATAAACATAATGTTTTAAATATCCTGCTACAGAAAAGTCTGTTTTAAGCTAAAACCAAAAATCCAAGTCTGTTAAGAAAAACACACAGAACTTCTTTCACAGCCCAGCACATTCATTGTGATATCATGCAGTGTTAGTCTTCTAGGCCTACCATAACAAAGTGCTATGGACTGGTTGCCTTAAACAACAGAAATGTATTGTCCCATCGTTCTGGAGGCTGGAAGTCCGAGATCGAAGTGCTGGCAGGGTTGGTTCCTCCTGAGGCCTCTCTCCTGGGCTTGCAGAAGGCACCTTCTCCCTGTGTCCTCCCCCTATCCCTGTCTGTGTCTTGATCTTTTCTTCTAAGGACCGCAATCATATTGGATTAGGGCTCACTCTAATGACCTCATTTTAACCTAATGACTTCATTTAAGACCCTACTACGATTTGGCTGTGTCCCCACCCAAATCTCATCTTGACTTGTAGTTCCCATAATCCCCACATGTCATGAAAGGGACCCAGTGAAGGGTAATTGAATCATGGGGGTGGTTACCCCCATGCTGTTGTTCTCGTGATAGTGAGTTCTCATGAGATCTGATGGTTTTATAAGGGGCTTCCCCCTTTTGCTCAGCACTTCTCCTTGCTGCTGCCACCATGTGAAGAAGGACGTGTTTGCTTCCCCTTCTGCCATGATTGTCAGTTTCCTGAGGCCTCTCCAACCATGCTGAACAGTGAGTCAATTAAACTTCTTTCCTTTATTAATTACCCAGTCTTGGGTATGTCTTTATTAGCAGTGTAAAAACAGATGAATACAGATCCTATTTCCAAAAATGGTCACATTCTGAGATACTTGGTTAAGACTTTACTATATGAATGTGTGGGGGACACGCAATCCAGCCCGTAACACCCAGACGACAGCAGAAAAGTTAGGGTGGAGGAACTGAATTCCAACAGGAGAGAAGCAGGCCTCAAAGTACAGACTCCTATGGTTGCACTGGGGCTCTGGAGCAGTGATCTGGTCCATTCCCTCATTTTACAGACAAGGAAAACCAAGGTCCAAAGAGGAGACCTTGTCACATGCTAACTTTGCCCATTGCGGGTTCCCTTAACTTTTGAGCGGCTACCAAATTAAAACTTTAAAAAGGTGATACAGCCAAAGCCCATCCACCGACCTGGGATCCAGATTGAAAGCCATGAGGCACTTTCAGCTGCACCCACTGCCACCTGCCACACTGGAGCAGCCTCCCCATGGGGCTCTCCTGGGAGCCGGGACTATGGAACTCACCTTTCCACAGAGGGAGGGGAGGCCCTATTGGTTTTCAGTCACTTAGGTCCTCAGAGACAAATCCCAAATAATATTTTATTCTTGATTTTTCTGTCTGCTCAAAGGACACAGAGAGGTTCTTGTTCCTTGGTAAACAGACTTGGAGCATGTTTGCCCATCTCAGATTACAGAGTTTTATTTCTCTTAAAGGCAAAATGAAGATTCTTGTTCTACTTCCTGTAATGAGTTTCAGATGGACCCACCTCCAAAAATACAGTCAAAATGCAGTTCATAAAACTAGTGGAAGTCAAGTACAGACATGTCCCAGGAAAGCAGAACCAGAGGAGAAGCAGACCCCGGGCACTCGCAGGACTCTTTGACTCACTGGAGAGTTCCCGTCTGCCAGGGCAGGCTTGGCTCACTGCTCTGAGCACTGCAGATTCCCGAGGAACACCCAGGCCCACAGATGTTCATGGGCCACAGAATTGTGAACTGACCACTTGTGCATTTTGGATTTCAACTTGTAAACACAGGGATTCCCTTTTTACAAAAAGAAAAAGGAGAGGATGAAAAATCATGCAAAGGAAAATTGTGAGCTAAGTTTTTCCTTTTGGAATCTTGGCATGCGCATTTAGCTATCTTCAATCTGGCTTTCACCAGACGCTGTGTGCTTTGAGCAGCGTGGAGCAGTCTGCCCTGCACCGCTCTGCCAGAACATTCAGACTTGACCTGTCACAGGCCTCTTATTCCAGTCATGAGCAGACACGGCCCAGGAGATGGGCCCTGCCAGACACAGCAGGCTGCCTTCAGGGTGCAACCAGAGAGGCGGTAAAAACCTAGGAGAGCAGTTGACTGACTAGGCTGGGGGCTGCCCACCAGTCAAGTCCCCAAGTTCAAGTCCCAGCTGCTCTGTTTCACTGGGCGTCAGAGTAAATCATTTGACCTCCATCTATCTGAAATTGACTCAGCTGGAAAACATTAGAAAGAAAATAGAACATCTACTGAAAACCAAGAGCTGCTTCTGGGATGAACCATTTCCCACCCTTGGCCCCTAAATGCTAAAAGACTGAGAGCCACAATCCTTCCTAAGCTGATGAAAGGTTTGTTCTCACCACAAACACTGTATCCCGAGCAAGAGGGCATAGAATTCCATATAATCATTCCAGGTTGCCTGAAGCCCCCGCTCCTTCATGTCTGCAAGTGGCCTTGCCCAACATGCTCTAAGTCCATGGATAGCAGCATTTCTGAAATGTGAATTGAGCTGCCAGGAGTAGGCACATCCTCCTGTGCATGAGATAGAGCAAATGCAGCAAGGACCTGTCTTGAAGAAACATCCGTCCATTCCTCCTGACCTGGTTTCCGCCATTCTGTTTACTGTGCCATTATCCAAAACAAACCACTCTGTGGAATTCCACTTTTCTCAAGCATTCTTTGGGACGAGTTTGTCTAGCTGCGAGTTACAAGATTCATCTTTAATTCACAGCTTGTACTAAATACAGGCTTCCTCTAACTTCTTTAAAGTACCATGTGTATCTGTGATCCCATGACTAATAGTAATAATGAGCCTAAAACATCCAAGTGAATTAATACAGGTTGTGCACAAAGAAAAGTGTTAGTAAAAATTGGAAACCTGGCAGGACAGGAGTACTAAACTTCTTGGAGGGTCGTTTCTCATTCTCAGAAGTAGCGTTACTGCCGTGATGTGGGAGAAATCTGGCAATGATTTTGTGGGCTGGTGATGTTTCCAGCATGGTTGAATCTTACCCCCATAGGACTGCCATTTTGAAACTTTAATGTGTTGTATTACTAATCTTTCAAATGCAGAAGAGAGTTAAGACACTGACCACAAACTTCCTTATAGTCACCTTAAGTTTTGCACATATCAAATTTACTATTTTCTTTTTCTCCTTTCGGCACACTTTCCTACGTGTTGTCTGTCTTTGATCTGAAGCTGGTGAAATTCTAGGCCAATGCATAATCCCAAAGGATAATTCATGAACCAAGTGTGTGAGATAGGCATGAAAATAAAATCACTGTGTTAAATAATTTTGGGAGTGCTGCAGTTCATAGTGTGGTGTTACACAGTATGGTATTAAGGACTCATGCATACTAAAGCATTTTAAAAAATTAATCTTTGTTAATTTCAAATTTCCCAAAACTATTTGCCATGAAAGCCTTATTTGCTTAAGACCCACTAATATCCTGTGGAACTAGTGTTCTGGAGACTACACTTTGAGAAACAATGCTTTAATGCAAATTTATACATTACATTTTTCCTTGTTGGATGAGTTGCTTTCCTTTTACTGTGGTTCAATTTTGGTCCATGCCTCCTGCTGAAGAAAATATATTTGCATCAGATGATGAACATGTTGATAAAAAGAAGATGGGGACAAATGACATTTTTAGAAAATAACAAGGAATCATCTTTCAGCTTTGCTTATTCTCCTAATTACATTCCTCTATCTCAGGAAAAAGTAGAAACTCTGTTCACGGTAAAATTTTTTATACTTTTTCATGTTATTTGGGTACCTCGAATTAATTCATAACTCCCATGAGGATCAGTGCTTAAATCCAACCAAATAAAGGACATCTGTCCCCCTTTCTTCCTTGGCCTACAGTTGCTTGTGCAATGGAAAGGAAAGCTGTGGCGAAACAGAAATCGCAGGTGTTTCAAGTAAGGTTGGTAACCGGGATGATGAGATTGCTCAGCTCCAGAGCGCTCAGCCTGCACACTGGGGCACCTGTGTTGTTCAGTGCACTAGGGGGCGCCGTATCCATAACAATTTACTCAAGAAATCTCAAGGTCTTTCCAAACCTCATTTCTCTCCCTCACTTGCTCATTTTCCTTCATTGCTTTAGAGCAGTATGGCCCAGAAGAAACTCATGGTTGGTGTATTTACCTACTACATTTACCAGTGTACATACACACTGTTGATCAATAAGTTATTATCTTTCCCAGGTCTTCTGGCCTGTTTTTTGTTGCTATTATTTTTAGAGTACTGTTGTATTTTCAAAATCAGTCTTTATCAGATCATCTTTTCTGAGTTTGTTGTGTAACTAAAACATGATGACAATTCTGGTTCAATAATCCAGAGGTGACCCATGCGATGACTGTCCCGGATAACCTTCAGGCAATACCATAATTGCCACAATAAAGATAAGCAGAAAGTGTGTATAATGCAAAAAAAACAAGGGTATAGGAAGATGTCAAGAAAGCAGTATTGCCCTGTTATCAAGGCAGGCCACACTAGAAAAGGATTCAGGTAACTCTCAGTTTAAATTATTTTTATCTACAAAAATTTACTGGCACACATAGGGGCTACATGGGAGGTCAGTAAAGACTTCAGTAAGGAGAAGACCTCATGTGGGATTTCAGCTAGAACAGCGGAATTTGCAGATAATAGCAAGGCAGATCATAAGCAGAAATATCACTCTGCCCTTGCAGCAGATTTGCAAGAAAGAGGCATTGTCATCCCTATTTGTATAATAGGAAACAAAGGCTCCAAGAAGTTAAATAACGAGCCCGTGACAGCACAGTAAGGAGCAAGAGCAGGATGCACACTCAAATGTAACATGCCCTTGCTTTTTTTTATTGCTTGTAGGAGGCAAGATAAGATTGAGCCAGATTGCTAAAAATTTTGGAAGAAATTTTGATTTACTCTAAGGGTAGTGAGGAAGCCTTGGGTATTTCAGAACACAAAAGTGACACGAAGAAATCATTTTCCTTCTTCTAAATTAATTAGCACCCTGTGTATCTACCTCGGCCCTCCCTACTTCTTTGCAGATCTCTATTCTCTGTGTAGATGGTTATATGGATTAGGAAACTAAGGCTCAAAGAGGCAAATTGATTTTCAAGAGGTCACATAGTGGGTATAGTTGATTCTAGAACCTTCTGACTGCTATCTAGCACTCTTTTGTCTACATTATGCTGCCATAGCCAATGTATAGAAAATCATTTTCATCATTCATTGAATATGTTTATCACATAATAACGTCAGGAATCCCTGGTGAGCAGCATTTGGACTCTTGGTCTGAGAGTTTAATTAAACATAATAGAGACAATTACTGTTCATTTGGGGCAATTTTTAAGGCTCTAATTCCAGAAACAAACCTGAAATGAAAAGACTCTACCAAACTAAAACCTATGTTTTACCTGGTTTAATCTTTACTACATTCTACCTACCCCTTTTTGCACAAATCTGAATTTCAAGGATGTAAAGAGAAAAACGGCAATATGGTTAGATTTCGACATAAACTTGGTTGAGTAGAAATAAAAAATATCCCTTTTTCCTACTCCTTGTAAATCAGTATCCAACTCTTGGGTACAGGATATTGAGTGGGGATGGGGAGGAGTGGGGCAGAAGGAAAAGAAGAGTCAGGAATCCAGGCTTCCCAGTCTCTCTGCCACTTACCTCCCTTCCCCCAGAGACTCCTCTTCATTTCATCTCTGAATTTCCAGGTACTTAACCCCTGTGATGGTCAGGTGAGATAGGAGAGGTTCCTGTTTCAGTGGTAACTTGCACTGGGGCTGTTGTCAGTAAACCAGGCCTCTAGCTATTCTCCAGACTGGTCAGAACACTAACCTGAAACCCAAAAGTAACTGCCAGGGCAGAGGTAAGTCACTGGTGGCTTCTGCCTCTACATAGAGCCTTGGATCCCCCAAACACTCTTAGATCCTGGGAGTACCGATGTTTGCCTTTTCTATCTGCCCTCTTTTCTTGGCTTCTCCTTTCCTTCTTTTTAAAATAGCATAATTGAAAAATACAATTCAAAATTAAAATGAGTTTATTACTTCAAATATATCTTTGTGCTCCGGTGAATTGACAGGATTTATTTATGCTGTCAAAGTAAATCAAATGAATTTGATTTGGAGGTGGAGATGGACTTTAAACATAGGCAAAATGAAAGAAATCACAAAGAAAAAAATACTAGAGTCTCTGAGTTTCAAATAAAAAAGAACCCAGTTAAAAAGTAAACAAATGAGACGAAACATTTGTAGCAGACATGGCAGATTAAAGATTGAAACTGCCAATCTTAAGGAACTTACATAAATCAATGAAAAGAATAAAATGTGCAAAGGATACATTCGTTCTCAGACCTTAGCTATTTCAAAAGTAAGAAACAAGAAAAGTGTTCATCCTCATTAATAATCAAAGAAGTTTGAACAGAAGCAATGTGGCATCACTGCAGATGCTTTGGGGCAAACATATTTAGGTATGTGAATGCCTGAGATGAGGAGACAGGATAGTGAAGTACTCACTCTCGCTCTGCTGATGGGAGTAAAATCGGTACATTTCTGAAAAGTAATTTGGTAATTCAGATAAAAACCTACAATAAACACTGAGATTCTAACTATTTTGAAAGCCCTACCCCAAATACTTATTTCGTAGCTATAGCATCAAATCCAAAATCCAGAATCATCTAAAGATATTAGTCATGTAAGATCAAAGTACTCAAAGTCTTAGTCTGAAATGCTGTGATAACAATATCTCTCAACCTTCAAGAAATATGAACATAGCTTTTACTTGAATTAGAATATGTAGGTTATAGTATGTTGCTTAAAGAAAAAAAATTAGTCTAAATTTAGTCTAAATGAGACTAAAAAAAAATTTAATCTCATTATCTTATAGTCACTCTAGATGTAAACCTCAAAACTCTTTCCTTCTGATCGTGCCACCATAACCAGCCTCCAAAGTTGGAAATGATTTCATCATCACCAGCTTAGCACACTGTCCTGGGCAGGCCATTTCTAAGCCCAGTAGAAACATACATTTGCCAAAGGCAGATATAATTTTCCACGCTTTCATTGTGGATACAGGTAGGACCAGATTTGAAGTTGGAGCTTTTCACTTAGGTGGGTTATACTTTAATTAAGAAGGTCATTATGAAATTCCACTAGGTCAAATATTTCTAGAATATTGTCCCAGTATCTCTTGCTAATCTCACTATAGTTAAACATTTGTTGAAATAGAATTGGCTGTGAAGAGCACAAACCCATGTAAGAGTAATTATTCTTGTAGAGAATCTCTACAGATTTGCTGACATTTTCTCTTTAGCAGAGCTCAGGTATCTTCAAGTTGCCAAGTTAATGCAGAGATTCCTTTCTAGCTCATTAAGTTAGAAAATATAGTTCTCTTTTATACTCATGTAAATTTGTTATCTGAAGCATCACATTCATAAATGAGAGAATAGACTTGTAATTTAAATGGTCATAACCTAGGGTTGAAACAATCCCCTATTGTCTGTTTCTGCATAGAGCCAAGAAGACAAGTTTTGCCTCCTTAACAAACAAGATGATTTCAAGATCTGCACCAAAAATTTCAATTTGTCTTTTTTCCCCTCCTCCCTCTGTCCTGCACAGGGCCAGACACACAAAGCCAATCACTTTTTGTGTCAAGTAATATTGGTGATTTTCTGTACTCCACAATTGGGGTTATAAATATAATCCAAGTTATATTATATGACTAATTATACTTTTGTTAATTGTATGCACTTGTTGGTTTCGGGTGCCAGAAATAATCCAACTCTAACAAGTTCAGACAAAAAGAAAATCTATCGGAAGAGTCGAAGGGTATCTATAAAATCAGAAAAAGAACTGAAAAAGGAAAATGCAAACAAGACAAGGGTGCAATCAGGCTCAAGGGCAACTGGAACCAGGGACTGAAATGCTATCTGGTGTTTCTCCCTCTCTCTCCCACCCTCCT
The DNA here is from genome assembly GCF_024542745.1 of Macaca thibetana thibetana. Lineage (NCBI taxonomy): Eukaryota > Metazoa > Chordata > Mammalia > Primates > Cercopithecidae > Macaca > Macaca thibetana. Next base: position 115,385,349 of record NC_065581.1, on the reverse strand, counting down.
CTCTTTCTCTTTTCCAGACCAGCAGAAAATGTGCCCCCTTTCCCTCACCAAAAGCTAAAAAGCTTCCAAACCTCACTCTCACAGCTTCTGTCACCACAGAGGAGCTGGCTTCTTGCTAGTTACAGTTCAGAAAAATCTTGGGGAAAGACAATGATTGGTTTAGCTAGAGTCAGGGCCCCACATCCTTGAACTAATCAGAAGGTCAGGAGGAATGTTCCCATGGTATAAATCACCAGATTTCAGAGACTGGTAAATACAGTAGTCCTCGTGGATAAGGAAGATACGTTCCAAGACCCCCAGTTGATGTCTGAACCCAGGAATAGTACCAAACCCTACATATGCTATGTGTTTTTCTATACATACGTACCTATGATAGTTTAATTTTTATTAATAAATTAGGCACTATAAGACATTAATAATAACTCATAATAAAATAGAACACTTATAACAAAATACTGTAATAAAAGTGCTTTCCCTTCTCCCAACCCACCACCACCCACTCCCAGGCCACATAACTTAATAGTTTTGGACCAAGGTTGACTGAGGGTAACCTAAACTGCAGTAAGTGAAACAGAGAATACAGGAGACTACTTTACTGTGAACAGAGCCACCACCCTAAAGAGGGTCCACTACAGGGTCTTTTAGATTTGCTGTCTGTCACCCAGGCTGGAGTGCAGTGGCACGAACTTGGCTCACTGCAACCTCCGCCTCCTGGGTTCAAGCGATTCTCCTGCCTCAGCCTCCTGAGTAGCTGGGATTACAGGCATGTGCCACCATGCCCAGCTAATTTTTGTATTTTAAGTAGATATGGAGTTTCACCATGTTGGCCAGGCTGGTCTTGATCTCCTGACCTCACGATCCGCCTGCCTCGGCCTCCCAAAGTGCTGGGATTACAGGCATGAGCCACCACGCCCAGCCTAAATTTGCTTTTGCAAGCTCTGCCCAGTATTTCTATAACCTGTCACAAGGCACAGTTACTCTCGTTAACAATAAAATAGTGAAAAAATTTTCAAACAAGACTTAGATAAGAAAATTAAGATCACTCACAATGTCATCACCCAAATATAAGCACTATTTACATTTTAGTGCATATCCTTCCAGTCTTTTCCATGTACGTATATCCTTTTCTGTATATATCATTGAGATCATGTTAAATATACAACTCTACATACCACTATTCACTTAATATGTAAAAAGAATACTCAATAACATTTTATACTTATAAATCTGTATCAGGGAAGCTATGACATCAGAATATCTGTGAACTTCTTGAATTTGTATAAAGAATCATAAAGGTATAAGCATATTGGTATGTACTTCTTTTAGGAAGGGGGGTCCATATTTTCATTAGATTCTCAAAATGGTCTGTTACCAAAGAAAAAGGTTAAACACTACAGCATTCAAGTTTTCAAAGCACTTTCACATAAATTACAATACGCTCACAGCTGCTACATATTTAATATTTTACTTTTAACTGATCTCAGGTGACATTTAAAGGTTCATTGACACAAGGCAAACCGTACCTTGCAAATGCATGCACTTGAACCACAAATGCTCAAGCCAGACCCTTAGCTTGTGGGTGAGCCGTCCTGCTCCCCAGCATCCCATCGCAGGAAAGCTCCCTTAACCTCACAGCATGCCTCACTCTTCTGAAATGGTTAAAACACCTTACAAAGACATAGATAGAGCTGACCCAACCAGTTTAGCCTAGAGCTCTTCCACTGCCTCAACTACTGGGGCTCTTGGACAGAGCTTGACTTTAGGGCAAGACCATTCAGAGCATTTAAACCCAAAATTGGATCTCTCAGGCAAATTATTGATTCACCTATATATAAATTAAACTAAGTCAGCTATTATTCGAGTCTCCCTTCCATAGTGAATTGTACACAACTTCAGTGGACTTCACCCTTCAGGGCCCTCTTTGAGTCTGTTCTGGCTACATTTATTTAGTGGTGACAAAGTTTCCTTTCCACTTTGTGCAGCATAGCTCTCTTCTTGCCACCTCACAGAAGTCACGTTCTGTGTCCCGCGGCACATGCTTGTATCTTAATCTTTATTTTCCAACTCAGTTGTGGAATTCCACCGGGAAAACCCTTTCTTGCTCAACGAGAACTGCGGGTGCAATTTTAGCTCACGTTGGGTCTTTGTTGCCCCAGGGAGCCCAGGCTGAGGGTGAACAAGCCGCAGCTGCCACTTGAACAGCGTGTTCTCAGGTCTTGACCTCCTTTGTGACATCTCTGTCGCCTCCATGCCTCCATTCATTCCATCCCATTCTCTGATGGCCATACTGCTAGGTGTTCATCACAGTCATTTTCCTCAGAGATGGGAAGATCCACTTCTCAATTACAAAATTATTTTAGGCTTCTCGAGTGTTTCTTATTTGATTCCAGTCAGGCCATGTGAAGCAAAATTTAGAGTTTCCATTAATGAATGAAAAAGGTATGTTGATCAAATAGGTTCTTTGCCACTTGGAAAGCAACTGGATCAAATAACGGAGAAAATCCAGGGGAGACAGCTGGGAATTATAAGGCCCACGTTGTATTCTAGCTGATGCTCAGAACGCCATCCAGATTTTGAGACAGGCTCCCCTTGGGCATGGTTTCTCATTTTCTTAATGATACGATGTCACTATCTCTTCCTTGGAATGTGAAGAGTAATTCTGAAATTCTGCTGAAAAGGCCTTTGAGTTTTTCCAAAGAAAATGACCTAATATCATATAAGAGCACATTGCTAAAATAGCTTTCAGTTCCATTAAATATGTATGATGAAAAAACTTGCCCTTCCCCCATGATTGAGTTAAAGTATTATTCTATATAGTAATTAGGGTTTCAGTAAGCCAAATCCACTTGTGTGGATTAAAAAAATACTTGTGAATGATTTTTTTAATCCCTCAAATGTCACTTACTTCCATTTCCATAAATGTAATAGCCTACATTGTGCCCAAGTTCCTATTTACTATCTTCTGTTTTCTTTATTCATTAATCTTTTATTTCCATACCTAATATTGGTGTCTCACAAAAATTGCTTCTGTTTAATTACAACCCTCAGGAGCTATTAGTATGTCATAAAAAAAAAATAGTGTTGCATTTTCACATGACAAATTGACATTAAGTGCAATCCAACATCTAACCAAAGTTTATACAAAATGTCACTGGGCTCTGGGCTCCTGATCCTTAAGCCTATGACAATTCAATTTTTTTTTCAGCCCCAAACTCGTTACTTAAGCAATCTTGATTGTATAACAGTAAAAAAAATATGTACCCAAAGAAGTTGTTACTGATGGAAATACTCATTCATTTATTCAACATACGCTTATGAAGGCCCTGCCGTGTGCCAAGATCCATGCTAGAAGAGGAAGATTTAGCAGTTACCGAGACAAAGTCTCTGACCTCAAGAAGCTAACATTCTAGGGAAGAAAGGTAATACGTAAGGAAACAAATAAGCAAGATAATTTGATAATGATAGATATTATCAGGAAAATAAAACAGAGTAATATGATAAAAGATCATTAGATTGGGATAGGCTTTATTTAGGCAGCTTATTCATTTATTTAAACAATTTCCCTTACAATTTCAGGATGAATTTCAATTAAACTGAAGACGCCAGAAAGAGTGGGTTTTTTAGAAAGCTTTTTTGTGTATATATTTTTATAGTTTATTTTTATTGAGGTATTATTTACATAAGGGAAATGCACAGATTTTATGTGCTAGAAATCAAAAACAATTTTTTTCCAATTACCAGGGAAGTTTTGTTAGAGTTTGGATTGTCTTGGGCTTTTTTCTTTTATTATTATTTTTAACTGACATATAATTGTACATATTCATGGGGTCCATTGTGATATTTCAATACATGTATACAATGGATAATAAATCAGGGTAATTTGTGTTGGGAATATTCGAAATCCTCTCTTCTAGCTATTTGAATATACACAATATATTGTTGCTGCTTATAGTCATCCTATTGTTTAGACTTTTAATGACTAATTTCTAACAACTGTTTTCACTGCTTTTCATAATCTAGCTGGAGGACAGATTCCCATTCTCTTTTCCCTTTTACAATACCATCCTGCGTTAAAATTGCCTCACTTGAATTTTAACAAATCCACATCATGGAAAGAAGGAACATGTACATGATGTAATTCATGGAGCATAGTCCACTTTCTGCTAAGATGTTTTTCTCTGTTCTCTGCATCCATATATTCCTAAGTATGAAAACGGATTCAAGGAGTGAAAAGGAGACTACAAAGCAAAGCAAGTTTGATCAGAAATGATGCTTCAACTCATTAAGGTAAAAAGTGACTTCCAGAAATCTTTTATGAGTACTTGAATGGCAAAAATATATCAAAATAATGCTCCTCTCAAGAGAAAAAGAAACATCAAAGGGCAAGAGATAGTGTTCATCTTGATTTTGAAACCAAAGATTCCTAAATTCTTAAACTCTTAATTCAGATCCTTATTTTGGTTTTCAGGAAAATTTAGTCTCAGTTCAGTGATGCTTTTAATTCACAAGAACATGAAAACTGGACTAACTACAAGAAACAAGAAATGAATAGTACACACACACACAAGAGCACACAACACGAAACACACATACACACTCAAATTGCCATTTGTACTTTTGCTTATTTAACTGCATCAAAATCAGGCACCTCTGCTGCTTTAAGGGATGAGCTCTCGGCTTCTGCATGCCATTATTTCCTCTACTTGTCATATCTGCCACCAAGTTTCCTACCATGGTCAGATAACCAGTTTAAAGTCACCAAATAGAAAACGTACAGCCCATAAGCAAAGATTCCAGAGAGCCAAAGACACTAGCATTTGCCTAGCTGCCTGGCTCCCTCCCCAGTGCTGAGGACTCAGACTTCGGTTTAGTGCAGGCTTTCTGGAAGCCCTGCCTGACCTGGCCAAGGCTAGACAGGGCCCCTCTGTGCTCCTCCCCAGGGTAGCGCCCACCACCTCACCACGCTGCATTGTAAATGCCCATTTAACCATTGTCTCACCCCTCAGACCACACCCTTTGTGAGGGCAACACCTTGTCTTGTTCACTGCAGTGTCCATGGCACTTAAATGCAGCACTCAGAATGAAGGAGTGAATAAATGAGCCAATAGGTGAGTGGCTGAATGAATGAAGCGAACTAATTCTTTTTCACTAAGCACAGAAAGGTGGAGAACATGGAGTGAGAAAGAGGAGGGCAGAGTAAACAGGAAAGATGGAGAAAGAAAGTGACAGAGACTTGCCACCTCTGGGAAACCAACACTAGTGGCCCAACACAACCAGAATCCTCCTGGTCAGCTTCTAAGGAACACTCCATGGGTGTTTTATTTAAACATTTCACATGGCTCACGCCTGTAATCCCAGCACTTTGGGAGACCAAGGCAGGAGGATCCCCTGAGGTCAAGAGTTTGAGACCAGCCTGGCCAACATGATGAAACCTCATCTCTACTAAAAAATACAAAAACAATTAGCTGGGGGTGGTGGCGTGCCCCTGTAGTCCTAGCTACTCTGAGAGGCTGAGGCAGGAGAATCATTTGAACCCAGGAGGTGGAAGTTGCAGTGAGCCAAGATTGCGCCACTGCACTCCAGCCTAGGCGACAAAGGGAGACTCTGTCTCAAAAAAAAAAAAAAAAAATCTAAAAAAGAATAATAAGTGAAGAGAGAAAATCATTCAATATGGGAATCCCCCTCTAAAAGAGCCAAGCAGGTAGGTCTAATAATTCAGACTGTTCCTCTACTCCATGGTGTGTGGAATGATTTACTGCATCCATAAAGGAAATTACAGGACTTAGAGCTGAGAGACGCTCTGGAGGCCCTGAAACCGGGATGGTGCAGACACAGAGCCATGTCTGAAGATGTGGCTCCCGGGACTGGAGGCTCTGCAGCTGCCCTTGGTCCACGGGTGATGGTGTTCAAAAGAGAGGGGCGTCAGCAGTGGCTCTGTCCCATGGCTGATTAACACAACGGAATGTACAGTCAGCAAGGGGGGCTGCCTGTCAGGCTGTGGACTTACTGTCTGTCCCAGACTGGCTTTGTTCAAGTTTAAGGGCGTTGTTATATTTAATATGGCCTGTAGCAATCTCATACCATTTGTAAAAATCATGAGAACATTTAACATAGAAAAAATATGTTCAAGCTTCAACCTAGAAAAATAACTGTGTATAGAACAGAATAAAAAAGGGTTCAGAAGAATATTAGCTGATTAGCACATTCTATTGAGTTAAGAAACTAGAGCCCAGATATACGGGCACAACCAGGAAGGAAAGTGGGAATCTTAAAGGAAGAAGAAGCTTCAGGTTAGAGAAGAGATGACCTTTGACTAAGACGTCCCTAGTAGTCATACTTAAAGCTTATCATCAAACTTGAACCAATTGTACAGGGTCAGTTAGTAAATCCTAAATCAAATGACCAGCATGTTACCTAGGACATGGCTGCGGCCCTGGGTTCCAGCCGCTATGCTATTCTTACACTATGATGAGTTACTCTGTGTAAGGCAGGGGTCCCAGACTTTTGGATTTATGAACCAAGACAAAAAAATTAATAGAAACATGGAACCAGAATAGGACTGTCAGCTTCCTTTCCCCATTGGTCAAGTAAAAATATGAAGAAAAGAAAAGGAAGAGGAGGAGAAGGGAAGAGTGGAGAAGAATGTGGGCTTTGTAGTAACACAGTTCAAATATCAACCCTGCCACCTATTAACTAGGGCAGGTTACTTCAGCTTCCTGAGATCTAGGATCTCTCTTCTGTGAAAGAGGAATATGTACTTTACGGGTAATTGTGAGAAGGAACTGAGACAGATACATTAAGGCATAATAAATGCTAGCACCTTCTTCTGGTGAGGATCTTTGGCCATTAAGACTAGGTGTGTGGGGTTTGGAAACGTGGGGAGAGAGAAGGCCTCACTCTCAATACCCTGCTCCCCAGTGTGAAAGCTCCCCTCTTTTGAATCATAAACTCTGCTCAGGCCTGGGTTTTGTGGAGTCTTGTCCTCTTTCTCCCTGATAGAGAGTCCAATTTAAACCTGATCTCACCTGGCTAAAGAAGATACCTGAAGAGGAGATTTAAGTGGGAGGGGGGCCCTCTGCGTCCTCCCATCCTCAGTTCTCCTTGGCCTGGCCAGGAACTGCTAGGACACCCATCATTTTGATTTAGAATAAAACTGATTTGCCTGTCGGCCATCAAGACAGATGGAGTAAGGGTTGCCAAAAAACAGAGAATTTGGCCGTGGCTACTTCTTATATAGACCTTTCCAGCTACAAGATTGATATCAGAGTGTAACATGTGGCTGTAAATGTAAAGAGAGTTAGGTTTGATCACAGCCCTCCCTGTTTCCCTCCTACAGGCAAATGACAGGCAGGTTTTTAAGGGAAAAGCTAAGGCTCTGGGTTTGAGAGTCAGATGTTAAGTTAGGGACAAAATGATTTAACTTCCTCCCTGGGATATGCTGAGATACCATTCCAAAAATTAATTTGCTCAGAAATCAAATTGAACTCTGCAGCTACCTCATTCAAGAGGAAAACAGAGCTCTGAGAACAAAAGCTTTTCTCAGCATCTCCTTAGGAAAGCCCCCTAGCCTGGCTGTCAGGATACCCGGGCTCAAAACCATGGCTTTATTATTCATCTTTTATGCGTCAGTTTCCCAATAGGAATATATGACTAACACTAGTGTTTTCTTCTGACAAGACTGTGGTAAAGATCAAAGAAAACTATACATTTGAGAAAGTTCATAGCACTAGCACAATATGGTATAATTTTGATTATGGCCATGTTCATGGAATTTCAGCTTCATTATTTCATTTAAAGCTTAAAGTTTAAAAGAAAACACTCTAAATAAAATCTCAGGTGTAATGGCTCACATCAGTGCTCCCAGCTTCTTGGGAGGCTGAGGTGGGAGGAGAGCTTGAGCCCAGGAGTTTGGGACCACCCTGAGCAACATAGAGAGACCCCATCTCAAAAAATAATAATAAAATAAAATAAATACTTCTTCAGGCCTTCAAGACCTCACTGAGAACTTAACTTTCAGCCATGGCTTACTCAGAAGCCATCAAGGGGCTCCGGCCCCTTGGAGAGCCAGGTCACAAGGGCTTCTGCCCTGCCACGAATTCCAGTTCTGCAGCCTGTGGAACCTCAAGATGCTCCTTAGGGTTCTTGTATTTTCTAGAGAGCCTTATCTTTTTGTGGCCTCTATGCCCTTCGGTTCCTGCTTCTTTGGGTTGAAGGTTTGGGGGAGGGCAAGTAGGGAATAGAGAATAAACAAAGACAGGCAGTGCATGGTGGCTCATGCCTGTAATCCTAGCACTTTGGGAGGCCGAGGAGGGTGGATCACCTGAGGTCAGGAGTTTGAGATCAGCCTGGCCAGCATGGCAAAACCCCGTCTCTACTAAAAATACAAAAGTTAGCCAGGTGTGGTGGCGGGTGCCTGTAATCCCAGCTACTCGGGAGGCTGAAGCAGGGAGAATCGCTTGAAACTGCAAGGCGGAGGTTGCAGTGAGCCGAGATCATTGTACTGTACTCCAACCTGGGCAATAGAGGAAGACTCCGTCTCAAAAATAAAATAAAATAAAATAAAATAAACAAAGACAGGTTTTACAGCACACAAGGAAGCCCCATAAAACAAGCCTTCACATGGATGGTTGGCCCCTCACCTGCCTAGCCCTTTTTCTCTTTCCTTTCTTCTCACCCTCTTCATTCATCTCCCCTCTTCTTCAGGTGTGAAACCCTCCAATTCCCCAATGTATACTGAAGAGCATGTTTCCTTTCCTGATATCTTGCTGCTGGCTGGCATCCAAAGGTGTTGCCCAATCCAAACAGATTTTTAAAAGAATTTTTTCAGACAAAGGAAGATCCTTCCTCAGGAGAAATTTAGATGCCAGCTGTTAAGATAAGAGCCCTAGGGTAAAATAGTGCTGTCATCAACTGCCATGTGAATAAACCAGTGATTCTCAAAATGTGGTCCTCACACCCCAAAACCAGCAGCCTCAGCATCACCTGGCTACTTATTAAAAATACAGATTTGGGCCAGGTGCAGGGGCTCACGCCTGTAATCCCAGCACTTTGGGAGGCTGGGGCAGGAGGATCATGAGGCCTGGCCAATGTGGTGAAACTCCTTCTCTATTAAAAATACAAAAAATTAGCCGGGCGTGGTGGCAAGCACCTGTAATCCCAGCTACTCGGGAGTCTGAGGCAGGAGAATCGCTTGAACCCAGGAAAAGGAGGTTGCAGCAAGCCGAGACTGCACCACTGCACTCCAGCCTGGGCAACAGAGCAAGACTCCATCAAAAAAAAAAAAAAAAAAACTATTTGGGGACCACAGACTTTATGAATCAGACACTCTTGGAAGTGCAGCCCAGCAATCTGTTTTTAACAGAAGCCTCCAGGAGATTCTGATGCTGGCTGAAGTGTGAGAACCACTGACCTGTCAAAGGACCAGCAGCATGTCCACCTTCCACCAGCATAGTGCCTGTGGATAGCATAGGTTCAATAAATACTTGTTAAATAAATGAACAGGCAAACCACTGATGCCGTGTGAAGAGGAAGAGGAACCAATATAAAATACAATTTCTGCTCCTGTGACTTGAAACGAGCCCAGTGAGAAAACAATGCACGGACTTGAAGTCTTACAGCAGCAAGTCAACTTACAGATACTGAGCCTGTGTTTCTAATGATGCAGATGAGGATACCGAGACAGCACAACTGTAATGGTGCTCAGGAGCAGAGCTGCCCTGGACACAGCTGTCAGCACCCCCACCCCCCGTCCTGTGCCCCGGGAATTCTCGGTTCCACACTCCCTCTTGAACGGTTCATGTCAGAGGAAAATGAACTGCTGAATTTCATGGTTCAGCCCTGAATCTGCAAGGCTTACAGGGAGAATGCAGTGTGGGCTGCAGGAGCTGTGGAACTCATGCTGAGTTGTTTTTTTTTTTTTTTTTTCCAGAACAAGAAAGATCTGGATGAGCAGAGATTTATGGAATTTACTTTTCCAGTTTAGGCAGCATTCCAAAGCCTGGGGAGAAAACGTGCAGCAAGTTTTTCTTCATTGGGACTAGATTGTATTTGCCCAAAGGAGGAAGACAGACCCAATAAATCAGGCCAAGATACCTGCAGATACCCCAAGCCTAGCATGAAACTGTGGCTGGGCTCTTGTGCCACTGCCCCTCTGCGGTAGCTCTGAAACATGCCTGGTCTCCTCCATCCTTGATAGGAGGTTTGCCTGTCCCGTCACCTTGATGCTGCTCCTGGCTTTCTCATTTCTCTCTTCTCAGGCATGACTGCCCCTCTTCCTTTGTCCGTCCCTTCGTGGTATATTGATCATCAGCAGTAGTAAAGCTTGCCTGTTTCTTTGAATGAGGGGTTCCTCTAGCCACAGGTCCACATCACTGCCAGCAAAAGGCCCTCTAAGTGGTCATGACCTTGGAGTCCTTGGAGTTTGGATGGAGGAGAGTGGGAGGTATGGAAAAGCCAAGTGAAACCTTGATGATTTCCCTTCAAAGAAAATAGTCTGGTGCCCAAGGGAGGTCCAAAGAAAGGAATGCTAAATTCGCTAATTCTGAAAAGAATGACTAAGCTTTAACCTACAGCACATTACAGCCTGCAAGTGACACTTCCCATAAAACCTCCAGCAGCTAAACCTGACACACTACACAAATAATTTAATTAAATAAGAAAGGAAAAAAGGGAAGAAAGTGCCTATAGAGTTTTTCAAGAACTTGAAGTGTGACACACCCATGCAGGAGTTAAAAGTTGTCTTTCAACAGCATTATAGCTTGGTAAGCAATGGAGAACCCAACTAATCATTAATAAGTGGTTTTGTTAGAATTTCTTTTTAACTAAAGATAAATATAGTATGTTTAGCTGCTGGGGTAATAACCTAAACTAGTCTGTGAAAGAAAAGATTAACTGAAATTGGGATGCCTGCAAATCATCTAGAATTTTAGTGGATCTTACTTGTTAAAAACATCATCACAGATTTATGTGTAGAGGGAAGTGGTAAGTGAAACAGAAAATCAGTAATTAAGATAGCAGAGTTTCCAGAGGTTAAAAAATACTTTCCAAGTTATACACAGAAAAATCTTCTGCAATTATGCTGATTACATGGCAAGTAAATACCTGTGTATTCTGACTTCAGCAACTACAGTATTACTGTCTACTAGGGGGAGGAAAGCACACTTCTGAAGGTCACTGAGCATTTGATGACTAGAAATCTAGATATCCTTGATCATTAAACAGCAACATACTAAAGATGAAAAACACTATTTCTTTCATCTAATTTTTTTCAGGTCAGCTCACTCAACCCTTTCATGTAATTTTTGAGCGTTCTTGGAAGGAGATCAAGATTCCAGTAATGTAACTGCTGTGGGGCCGGTGTGCAGTCTCAGGGCTCTGATTCAAGGAATCTGAAACAAACCCTAACACTACCCAGAACTCAGGAAGTCTAATTCTTAGCCTGAAAAATGACCTGAAGCTACATATTTCTCCCCTTTGAGTAACAGCTAAATCCACTCAGTTACTCAGTGGACAAGCATTTCGTGTGTGTGTGTGCATGTGTGAAGTATATAATTTTTAAATAACATTTTAGATAGATAGACATCCTTAAGCAAGAACCTAAGTGTTTTGTTGGGCTTCATCTATCATACTAGTTGCTAAGAGATTTTAAAGGAAGTTGAACATTAACTCTACAGATACCAGGTTAGATACACCTCCATAAGCTGAGGAATAATTGGGATCACAGGAATCAAACAAATTCATACATTGAAAATCACAGTCACTGTATAAAGAAAAGGAGGCTGCATAGGAAAGCTTCTGGCACTGAGGTTGAGATCACACTGCAACGGAAATTATTTGAATTCTAAGCCAACATAGGAAAAAAATAATTTATTCTAAAATTTATTGAATAAGTTTGGAGCAAGCATCAATGACCATATGTTTGGAAATGCTGCATGGGATGATAAGGGTTTATTATTGTTCCCAGACAGGTCCGGTGTAGTTAACAATGGTGGACACCAGCTGTCTATTGATGTGTATACTATGTATAGAAAACATTCAAGGTCAGAGTGGCTGATGCCCTGAGTAGAGATAGTGCTTTCCAGTGTTAAGGAGACTTAAAGCATGATGGAATAGATCTGTGTGGTTTTCCCTCCATGCATAAATCAGAAAGCAGTGTGCTCCAGTTTTATATCCCCACACATCTCCCCCACCATTACCCCTACACACACATTCTTTCCCAGCAGCCTGCACCTTCAGAAAGGGGAAGTTCTCATCACACATTCAACTGTTAAAGAAGCATAAGGAAATGACCAGTCTTAAGGACCCTCCAGGGACACTGTTTCTCCTGTCCTTCCCTTCACTGCTGTGTCAACTCTCTTTGGCCAAAGGGTGTCATGGAAAAAAAGAGAAGGGGCACCCAAGCCAGACTCTCAGTTATTAAAGAAGCATCAATCATTGAGATTGTAAGAACTAAGTCAATACAATGACCATTCAAGTAAGATCTTAGAATTTCTGGTGACTGTATACTCAGCTATGTGCTGTTTAACTGAGGATCTCAATGATCCAGGTGTCTTTGTCCATGTTCAGAGTGAAGAGCCTGGGGGTTACGGATAATGAATCCCCATTGATCCAAAGTTATTGTGGATAAAAGCATTCTAGTTAATTGTCTATTAATTCGAATAGCTATTTACTCAGTTCTATTAATACTGCCCTCAGAGTTTGCATTCATGTCTGGTTCCCCCAGCCATCCTGTGAACCTTTGCAGGGCTTATTCCTTCATTCACCTACCAGTGGCTACTCAGAACTTTACATTTGGAGACATTCCAAAAATGCGTATTACCTCCCACAGCTTCTTGCCCTTGAGGCCCTACTCCTTCTGGTAAGCCAAAGGTGCCATTTTGAGAATTTAACACTGTGCTATGTGCTACCCTTGGTTTGAGTTCAGGCTGACATGGTGGCAGCTGCTGCCCAGCCAAGGAGAGACAGAGAAACCAGGTTATTTTATGCACATCCAGGACAACACTCACTGCCCTGCAATGGGCTACTATGAAACTGAGATGTGAGTAGATTGCACTCCCCACAGCTTCTGGCCTATGCTGCTTGCCTGGGATAGATACCATCCTCCCTAGTCCCAAGCCCAAGACACTATTTTGAGGCACTAATGCTAGGCTTGAAACTTTTGGACTGAGCTTGGGTTTATGTGGCTGCAGCCACCACCTGGCCAAGGAGGGGCAGGAAAACCAGGTTCCCCTATGCATACCTAAAACAATATCCACCCGTCTACTATGGGCTGCTATGAAACTCAGACTTGAATGGGCTATACTCCCCAGAGCTTCTTGCACACACTGCTTGCCTTAGCGGCCCCTCATATTCTCTTGTCACAAGCCCACAGCTAGCACCATTTGTAGAGTTTAAACCTGGGCTATGCCCCACCCTCAGACCAAGTTGAGGTGATGTGGCTGCAGCTGCCACCCAGCCAGGGAAGGGACAGGGGAGACCAAGCTCCCTTAAGCACACTTAGGACAATACCCACTACCCTTCTACAGGCATCTGTGGGGTGGAGGACTGGCTCACCCAACCCATTGCAGCTTCTAGCAATACCTACTTGAACTGCTTGGGTCCCAGTGGGTTGCTTCACCACTGCTACTGCCATCACCCACATGACACCAGCTTTCCAGGGGCCTGAGAACCCACCCACACACCTAGCTCACTACTCCTACTACTAGCTTCTAAGCAAGCCACCTGGAGCCCCAAGAATCAGTGCTCCAGAGTCCACTAACACCAAAGCCAGTGCCTAAAAACAGGCACATTCATTCCATTGCTGCTACCACTTGGGCCTGAAGACTGGCTCAGTTGGTGTCCAAGTCCCCAGCAAAACTTCACCACAACCTCAACTAATAAATGTACCCTAAGTCACAAAGGGAATCACAGATACCACTGATACTGTATATTGCCAAGGAAGTCACACAAAGATCACAGTACCACAGGCAACCAAAATCAAAGTCAAAGTAGTTTACTCAATCAACATACATACATTCCTAGGAAAAAAATTTCCCCCACAAAAGCAATTTCAAAAAACAATGAAACAAGCAACTGCTATACTAGATGAGCAGATATCAACAGAAAGACACAGGAAACATGAAAAACAGGGAAATATGACACCATCAAAGGATAATAAGAATTGCCCAGCAACAGATCTCAATCAAAAAGAATTCCCCAAAATGCCAGATAAAGAATTCAAAATATTGATTTTAAAGAAGCTCAATGAGATGCAAGATAATCTGAAAACCAATACAAAGAAACTAGGAAGTCAACTCAGGATACAAATGAGAAATTTACCAAGAAGATAGGTATCTTTTTAAAAGGCAGAAATTCTGGAGCTAAAACATTTATTGAAGAAAATGCAAAATACATTCAAAAGATTCAATAATAGATTACACCAAGTAGAACATAGAATCTCAGAACTTGAGGTTGAGTCTTTTGAAATAATCCAGTGAGACAAAAATAAGGAAAAAAGAATTTTAAAATGAACAAAGTCTTCAAGATGTCTGGTACTACATTAAACAAGCAAACTTAAGAATTATCACTATTTCCAAGGAGGAAGAGACATCAAAAAGTTTAGAAAACCTATTTAAGAAAATAATTGATGAAAACTTCCCAAGTCTATCAAGCCATTTAGACATCCAGATCCAGGAAGTCCAATGATCTCCAGGTAAATGCACTGCATAGAGGACTTCATCATTGCATAGTGTATTTAGAATGTCTAAAGTCAAAGTGAAAGAAATAATTTTAAAGTTAGCAAGAGAAAAATGTCTAGTCTCCTATGAAGGAAACACCATCAGGCTAACAGTGGACTTTTCAGCAGAAACCTTTCAGGCCAGAAGAGAATGAGGTTGCATTTTCAAGGTACTGAAATGAAAAAATAAAATAAAATAAATAACTGTCAGCCAAGAATTTTATATCCTGCCAGAATAAGCTTCATAAATGAAGGAAACATATAGGCTTTCCTAGACAAGCAAACATTGAGGGAATTTGTCACCACTAGACCCATTCTACAGGAAATGTCCAAAGGGATCTGAAATATAGAAACAAAAGGTCAATATTCATAATCGCAAAACACATGGAACTGTAAAATGCACTGTTCTTATAAAACAATCACACGAAGGAGGAAAGGAAAGGAATCAAATGACAACATGACAGAATTTCATCCAACCATAAGGACAGACAGAGAGAAAGAGAGAAATGAGTTTTTAAAACAACTAGAAAACAATTAACAATATGACAGGATCAAAGCAATGTTAACCTCATGTAGCAATGTTAACCTTGACTATAAATAGATTAAATGTTTCACTTAAAAGATACTGATTGGCAGAAGGGAAAAAAAACGTCATGATCCAAGTATATGCTGCCTACAAGAAACTCACTTCACTCATAAAGACACATATAAACTAAAAGGGATGGAAAAATATTCCACACAAGAAGAAACCAAAAATAATGGATAGCTATATGAATAACAGATAAAACAGACTTTAAATAAAGAAGCAATTTAGAAAAAGACAAAGAGGTCATTATGTAATGATAAAGGGATCCTTCAACAGGAGAATATAACAATTCTAAATATATAAGCACTCAACATTGCAGCACTTTAATTCATAAAATAAATGTTACTAGACCTAAAGAAAGAAATAGAGCAATACAAATAAGAGGGGAGCACTTTAACACCCAACTCACAGCAATAGACAGACTGTCAAGACAGAAAATCAAGAAAAAAAATTGGGTAAATTGGATTTCAGACCAAATGAACTTAACAGACATTTATTAAACATTTTACCCCAAAACTACAGAATACACATTCTTTTCATCAGCACATGAAACATTCTCCAAGACAGACCACAAGTTAGGCCACAAAACAATTCTGAACAAGTTTTTAAAAATCAAAATTCCATCAAGTATCTTTTTGCATCACAGTGGAATAAAGCTAGAAATCAACACCAAGAGGTACTTTAGAGCTTTCTCATACAAACATGTGGACATTAAAATTCATGCTCCAGAAAACACACTGTATCAATGAAAAAATTAAGACAGAAATTAAGATTTTTTTGAAATGAATGAAAATGAAAATAAAACATTCCAAAACCTGTGAGATACAGCAAAAGAAATGCTAAGAGTTAAATTTGTAGTATGAAATGCCTACATCAAGAAGTAGAATAGCAGGGTGATTATAGTCAATAATAATTTAATTGTACATTTTAAAATAACTAAAAGAGCAAAACTGGATTGTTTGTAACACAAAGGATAAATACTTGAAGGGATGGATACTCCCATTTTACATAATTTATTATTCATTACATTCCTATATCAAAACATCTCATGTAACCCATAAATATATATAACCACTATGTACCCACAAATATTAAAATTTAAAAATACTTTGGAAAAAAAGTAAAAATAACAAATAACAACCCAATGTTGCACCTCAAAGAAATAGAAAAACAAGAACAAAACAAAGCCAAAGTTAGCAGAAGAAAAGACATAACAAAGATCAGAGCAGGACTAAATGAAATAGAGATCAAAATAATATAAAAGATCAATGAAATTAAAAGTTGGTTCTTCAAAAAGATAAACAAAATTGATAGCCCGCTAGCTAGAATAACCAAGAAAAAGGAGAGAAGATCAAAATAAACACAATCAGAAATGGAAAAGGAGACATTACAATTGATACCACAGAAATACAAAAAGTAAAACAAATAATGGCCTCAACAGAGACTGTTATTATTACTGTATGAACAATTATATACTCACAAACTAGAAAATCTAGAGGAAATGGACAAATTTCTGGAAACACACCAACCTCCTGAGATTGAACCAGGAAGAAATAGGACTTCTGGATGAAGCAATAATAAGGAGTGAAATTGAAGCAGTAATGTAAAAAATCTTCCAACAAAAAAAGCCCAGGACCAGATGGATTCACAGCCAAATTGTACCAAACATACAAAGAAGAACTAATACCAATCCTCCTGAAATTATTCAAAAAAATTTAAGGAGTAAGGTATTCTCCCTAACTCATTCTACAAGGCCAGTATCAACCTGATACCAAAACCACACAATGGCACAACACAAAAATAAAACTACAGATCAATATCCCTGATGAACATAAATGAAAACATCTTCAACAAAATACTAGCAAATCAAATCCTACAGTGCATCAAAAAGTTAATACACTATAATCAGATGAGTTGTATCCCGGGGATGTAAGGATGTTTTGACATATGAAAATCAATAAATGTGATACATCGAATAAACAGAATTAAGGGCAAAAACCATATAATTATCTCAATAGATGCAGAAAAAGCAGTCAATAAAATTCAGCATGCCTTAGTGATAAAAATCTTCAAGAAAGATGAAAAGAACCTAGGCCTGGAAAGAATTTACCCCAACATAATAAAGGCCACATACAACAAACCCACAGCCAACATCATGTTTAATGGGGAAAGGTTGAAAGCATTCCCTATAAGAACCGGAACAAGACAAGGATGTCCACTTTCATCATTCTTATTCAACATAGCACTGGAAGTCCTCACCAGTGCAATCAGGCAAAAGAAAAAATATATAAGGCATCAAAATCAGAAAAGAAGAATTCAAATTATCCCTTTTTGCTGATGATTAATCTTATGTCTAGAAAACCCTAAAGACTCTACCCAAAAAATTCTTAGATTTGATAAATGAATTTAGTGAAGTTTTAGGATACAAAATTAACATACAGAAATCAAACACATTTCTTCTTTTTTTTTTTTTTTTTTTTTTTTTTTTTTTGAGATGGAGTCTTGCTCTGTCGCCCAGGCTGGAGTGCAGCGGCACGATCTCAGCTCACTGCAAGCTCCGCCTCCCAGATTCATGCCATTCTCCTGCCTCAGCCTCCTGAGTAGCTGGCACTACAGGTACCTACCACCACGCCTGGCTGATTTTTTGTATTTTTAGTAGAGACAGGGTTTCACCGTGTTAGCCAGGATGGTCTCCATCTCCTGACCTCGTGATCAGCCCACCTCAGCCTCCCAAAGTGCTGGGATTACAGGCATGAGCCACCGTGCCTGGCCAATCAGACACATTTCTATACAACAATCATGATCTAGCAAGCAATCCCGTTTACGATAGCTATAAGAAAAATAAAATACCTAGGAATATGTTTAACCAAGGAGAATAACGGTCTTTATAAGGAGAATGACAAAACGCTGATGAAAGAAATCATAGATGCCACAAACAAATGGAAAAACATCCTGTATGAGTTCATTTTCACACTGCTATAAGGAACTGCCCAAGTCTGGGTAATTTTATAAAGGAAACGGGTTTAATTGAGTCACAGTTCAGCATGGCTGGGGTGGGGCCTCAAGAAATTTACAATCACGATGGAAGGCAAAGGGGAAGAAAGGCACCTTCTTCACAAGGTGGCAGGAAGGAGAAGTACCCAGCAAAGGGGGAAGAGCTCCTTATAAAACTATTAGATCTCATGAGAACTCACTCACTATCATGAGAACAGCATGGGGGAGACCACTCCCATGACTCAATCACCCACACCTGGTTTCTCCCTTGACGTGGAGATTATGGGGATTAGAATTTGAGATGAGATTTTGTCAGCCAAATCATATCACATCCCATGCTCATGAACAAGAAGAATCAATATTGTTAAAATGACCATAATACCCAAAGCAATCTACAGATTCAATGCAATTCCTATCAAATTACCAATGTCATTTTTCACAGAATTAGAAAAAAGATCCTACAATTCACATGGAACCAGAAAAGAGCCCAAATAATGAAAGTAATCCTAAGCACAAAGAACAAAGCTGGAGGCATCACATTACCTGACTTCAAGTTATACTACAAGGGCTATAGTAACCAAAATAGTGTAGTACTGTCATAAAAATAAACACATATATCAATGGAACAGAACAGAGAACCCAGAAATAAAGCCACTTCCCTACAACCAAGTGATCTTTGACAAAGTCAACAAAAATATACACTGGGGAACTGAAATTCTATTTGATAAATGGTGCCAGCAAAATTGGATAGTCATATGCAAAAGAATGAAACTGGATCCATACCTCTCACCATATATGAATATTAACACAAGATAGATGAACAACCTAAACATAAGACCTGATACTATAAAAACCCTAGTTTTCTTAAAAGTAAGAAAACCTAGGAAAAATTCTTCTGGGCCTTGGTCTAGATAAAGAATTTATACCAAGTCCTGAAAAGCAAACACAATAAAAACAAAGGTAGACAAATGGGACTTAATTAAACTAAAAAGCTCCTGCACAGCAAAAGAAACAATCAACAGAGTAAACAGACAACCTACAGAATGGGAAAAGTATTTGCAAACTATGCATCCAACAAAGGGCTAATATCCAGAATCTACAAGGAACTCAAACAAATCAACAAGAAAAAAGCAAATAACCTCATGAAAAAGTGGACATAGGGCATGAATAGATTTTCCTCAAAAGAAGACATAAAGTGAGACCAGGCTCAGTGGCTCATACTTGTAATCCCAGCTCTTTGGGAGGCTGAGGTGGGCAGGTCACAAGGTCGGGAGTTTGAGACCAGCCTGGCCAACATAGTGAAACCCCGTCTGTACTGAAAATACAAAAATTAGCCGGGCATGGTGATGCGAATTTGTAGTACCAACTACTAGAGAGACTGAGGCAGGAGAATTGCTTGAACCTGGGAGGTGGACATTGTGGTGAGCTGAGATCGCCCAACTGCATCCAGTCTGGGCAACAGAGTGAGACTCTGTCTCAAAACAAAAAAAAAGACATAAAGTGGCCAATAAACATATTAAACTATGCTCACCATCACTAATCATCAGAGAAATACAAATTAAAACCACAATAAGATACCACCTTACAATAGTCAGTATGACTATTATTATTATTAAAACTGCTAAAAACAGTAGATGTGGGTGAGGATGTGGAGAAAAGGAAACACTTATACATTGTTGATGGGAATGTAAATTAGAACAACCACCATGGAAAACAATATGAAACTTTCTCAAAGAACTAAAAATAGAACTATTATTCAATCCACAATCCCACTACTAGGTATTTTCTGAAATGGAAAAATATTATTATATCAAAGAGATACTAACTGGGCACAGTGGCTCACATCTGTAATTCCAGCACTTTGGGAGGCTGAGGCGGGTGGATCCCTGAGGTCAGGAGTTCAAGCCCAGCCTGGCCAACATGGTGAACCCCTGCCTCTACTAAGAATACAAAAAAATTAGCCAGTCATGGTGGTGGATGCATGTAATCCCAGCTACTCGGAAGACTGAGGCAGAGGAATCGATAGAACTTGGGAGGCAGAGGTTGCCGTGAGCCGAGATTGCACCACTGCACTCCAGCCTAGGTGACAGAGCAAGACTGTCTCAAAAAAAAAAAAGATACCTGCACTTATGTGTTTATTGCAGCACTATTCACAACAGCAAATATACAGAATCAACCTAACTCCATCAGTGGTGGACTGGATGAAGATCTCATAAATATATACATATTCACATATATATACACATACACGTATATATCCAAAAAATATATATATAAAACTTTATTCTTTTTTATGACTGAGTAGTATTCTATGGTGTGTGTGAATACTACTTAGCCATAAAAAAGAATGAAGTCATGTCTTTTGCAGCAACATTGATGAAATATCCATGGATGGAACTGGAGGCCATTATCCTAAGTGAAATAACTCAGAAACAGAAAGTCAAACATCACATATTCTCACTTAGAAGTGGGAGCTGAACAATGGATACACATGGACACACAGAGTGGAATAATAGATGTTGGAGATGACAAAAGGTGGGAAGGGGTGAGAGGGTGAGGGTTGAAAACTTACCTATTGGGTAAAACATTCACCGTTTTGGTGACTGGCACACTAAAAGCCTAGACTTTACCTTATGCAATGTATGCATGGAAGAAACCTGCGCTTGTACCCCCCAACTATATACAATTTTAAAAACTTTTTAAAATAAAAATATGTATTAAATGAATACTTTTTTCACATTTTACAGAAATACATGTTAACATTTTTCAAAATATGATTACATCTTTGGTTATTCAGGTTCTTTCAAGATATTAAAGTTTCTCTGTACAGTGAAATACACAATGAAGAGTACCTATTTTATGTCCATTGTCTTCAAGGAGGGTAAATTCTTACAAAGCAACAAGACTCTTTTAAGAGAACTCTGGATATGATAATAACTAGCATTCTATGATGGTTACAAGGTACACATGCAAAAGTAATTGTGGTCTTGCCATTAAAAATCATCTCAAAAATGGCAATTACTTCTGCATCAACCTAATAGTTGAGTCCTTATGGGAATTTTGAGGGGGTATTATCTGTTTTTCACACATGTGGCCACTCAGATGCAAGAAATGAAGTAAATTACCTGAACTCGCATTGCTAAGAAGAAAGCAGAGCTGGGATTCAAATCAAGGTCTTCTGATTCCAAATTCCACACACCAAACATCATGCACCAGTATTCCTTCTAATTTAACATTCTTAATTGCAGAAGACATTGAATATTAGAAAAAGGGAGGTGACTAAAATCAATTCTCATTTCCAGGCATGCTGTGGGGGCTGCTTTTTTACGTCCCATACTTGCGTGTGTCTACTCGCCATTTCTTCCCGGTCCCATCCTGTTCCCGTCTCTTCTATCCCGTCATCCACTCTCCTCTTCACTCTTATCTACCTTCCCATCTGTCATCTTCTCTTACACACATCAATAGACTACAGGTAGACACTTTTTATTTCACCATAGCAGTGACTCAAATTTCTGATAAATGGAAAGCAACATTAAATGTACTAATTTTAACATGTTATCACTGAGCTTGCAATGAGCTCTTTTTTAAAAATAGTATTGATTACCTGAAAGTGTACTTGAGAAAGTGACTTATGTATCATTTTATAAGATTGAATTGGGTTAAGGACAATCTTCCTGAGTCTGGTCCACATCTTTCAACCAAGCTAAAGAGTTTGCAGGGGAGGCGAGAATGGGTTTGGGTCAAAGGTCTTTGGGACCCTCACCCTGGAGGGCACATCTTTGAGTTTCTTCTTCTCCTAGGAATTCTCTTTTGAGGGTGAGTCAAATTAATTTGAACATATCTACCCAGCCATGAAGGGTTTGGTGCTCTGTTACATGAAGAGAAATGTCTATGATTATGAAGATGATTAGTATTTTTACTTTCAGATTGGTCCCCAAGGAGGAGAAATAATGGTTCCTGTGCCAAATGTATCTTCCACTGAGAATGAGAAAATGTAACTCACTTAGGGGAGAAATCTTGTTCTTGCCAAAAGGATACGCAGTGGCTGCAAAAAAAAAACTCAAAAAACAAAAAAACAAAACAAACAAACAAACAAACAAAAAACAGGTTGTTGCAGTGCTTACAGCACTGACTAAAGCACCAGCCCCTCCATAGCTTCTCCAATCCCACTCTAGGTCACCACTAATCTAATTCCACCCAGGATCTCCAATAGATCCCATTCTGCAGTTTATACATTTGGTGGTAAATGTGTGTATAAGTGAGCCTCAGAAACTGCTAACCCACAGCAACCATGATGCTTAAAGAAGATGGGGAAGGGGTTATCTCTCGTTCTCTTTGATGAAAGTGTCATTGGAAGGAAAGTCTGACGTATTCCCAGTTGGTTTTCTGTGCCAGACTCAGAAATCCATCTTAGGTGAGGAAACAGAACACATTAGAAAATTAAATGATCTGGTAGTCTCTGATCCCAAAGGACTAAAAATCCAGTTGGAAAGTAAAATCTAGACAGAAGAAAATCTAACAGCAACAAAAGGACCAATGACAATAAAGCCAACAAAATAAAAAGTAAGCTAGAAAACCAGCCGTAAGTTCAGGAAAGGGAGAAAAGAACATAACAACTGACAAAAGATTTTTGGTGGCAACATTAGCTGTTTTAAGCATAAGCACACAGTTCACCCCTGTTTAGAAAGAGTATAGGTTTCTGCTAAAGGGTTGTAAGGGCCACAGGTAATGTTGGCATATGGTGAGACCTAGACTTTTGCACTGCTCCATTCACTACGCCAAGCCTGCTGCTCGAGATACAAGGGACCCTATAATTGCTTTAATATTGCTACTAACAGTGGAAATTGTTAAATTCATTACCTGATCCTTCTAAATTCCAAGCCAGTGTCCCAATTTAAAAAAACAAAAAAAGTTATTTCTTTTCCTTTTTTTTTTGAGATGAAGTCTCGCTCTGTCACCCAGGCTAGAGTGCAGTGGCACCATCTCAGCTCACTACAGCCTCCACCTCCCAGGTTCAAGCGATTCTTGTGCCTCGGCATGAGATACATTTTTAATAGAGATGGGGTGTCACCACAGGCTGGTCTTGAACTCCTGACCTCAAGGGATCCGCCTGCCTCGGCCTCCCAAAGTGCTGAAATTATAGGTTAAGCCACTGTGCCTGGCTGAAAAATGCTATTTTCATTTTAGCTTAATTTGTTCTTCCGTATAGGTCATGAAAAAAAAAGCAAAAGTTTGTCCTGTGTCCTACTTTAGTGATAGAAGTAAAATGGCCACTTTTCACGTGTTGATTTCCCTACATTGCGCCATATGGTTGCTGTGCTGGTGGGCTTAGGGGAGGAGGGGAAGCCATGCGTCTCCCATGGCCTCAGCTCCAGCACTTGCCTCTCAGGCCTGCAGGACTGCAGGTCCCCACCCTGCGTTCCTATCCCAGACCATCCCAAGCCTCCTGTCATTTAAAAGAGAGGAATGTGTTTACTTTTAAGACTAGAACCTTAAGCCTGAAATATAATTGGCTGCCCTTGATACAGCAGAATTTGGGCCAAACAGGCCTTATCCTGAGAGAATGCATGACTAAAAACTAAAAACCAGGTACAGTTGGTCATAAATGATAACATACTAGGGTGTTTCCAAATAACTCAAAGACCTTTTGCTGTTGGGAGACTGGCTACCTTGACTATTTATTAGATCCAATTGCAAGTAGAAACTACTCTTTAAAAGAAAAAAAAAAAACAAAAACACGCAGCTGTCTGTAGTCCAAAACCATGGAAACCAGCTCTCTCTGCAAACAATGAGCCTGCTTCCCGCCAAGACAGCCAGAGCTTCTCAGTTCTCATGATTTTCTTCCAAATCCCAAACAGCAAATGCCTTTAAAACGCACAAAAGAGCAAGGAGCCTACTGAATTGGCAGTTATTCCTGCTCCTTTCTAGTCAATGTCTGTGTAAAGAAAGGGAAGGCATAAAAAGATCTGTGTTTTGCTTGGTTAGGGTTTCCAAAGACAAGATGGCCTCAGGACAAGTTAAGCCTCGGCTTAGAGAGCTTCTTGGAGCAACCCAGGGAGCGCTTCTGCATTTTCATGGCCAATGTATGTTTTCCTTCTCAGCAAAGGCCTTGTTCCAGGGGAAACTGAAATGTATGAGGTCCAGAAGGAACCCCATAGAAACCACACTGCATCCCAACAGGGCCACAGTCAGCACATAGTTTCCAGGTTATAAACCTTCCTCCCCCTTCATCCTTCAATCCCAGAGAGTCTGCAGTCTGTTTTACAAACACTCTTGCAACATACGACTAGAAGCCCGTGTGAACTGGAATCTTAAATACACACAAAATGCAGATAATGCTATCAGGGTCATCCTGCAAGGCCCACCTGTTCCCCCAGAGGCCAACCCAAGCAAAACTGAGACACGGCTGAGGCCCAATGCTGGAAGAGGCTTTCCACCTCCCGCCTCAGCAGCCGGCCCACGTCCACAGGCCCAAGGCAGTGTCCTCAGGCCCAAGGCAGTGTCCTCATGAACTGGGACCCTCTGTTCACACAAGACAGGAAGCTGTTACTCAAGCTACATGAGCACAGCCCAGGATCGCTTATCTCTTCCTGAGAACCTCTCCACTGCCTTGGGGTCAAGTTGCCCCTCAATGCTCCCCGTATTTGCATATTGCTCCCACTCCAACTCCTTCACCAGGCTGTAAGCTCCATTCTGTTCACTGCTGCATCCCCGGTTCTTAGTTCAGTGCCTGTCAGCAGAAGCTCAATAGACATTTCTTGAAAGTTGTTGGAGCGTCAGTCTCGGAGAGATCCATGCATTGGAGTGAATCTCTATTGATAGAAGTTCAGTGAAAGAAATATGAGTAAAAGAGATATTTGGGGCAGAGGGCAACTTCCAAAAATCCATCAAATAGGCTGTCACCTGTGTATCAGCCTGCCCTGTGCATCCGCTGTAACCTTTATTGTGTCTTGGAGTTCTTTGAGAATGTGATTAAATCTATACACCCTTTATTAAAAATATATATATAGACACACACACACATACATATACATGCATTGTTGTCTGTAATTTCAAGAGTTTTAAAGGATGCCGTGAAGCACATTCCTGGGATCTCAGGCTAAGAACACCTGCTTCATCTTAAAATTTGATACTTTTCTCGGCTTCTATTTTAGTCTTCTACCTCCCTGAGGGCAGGAAGGAAATCTTAGTCAGCTCTGTGTCTACCATCATTCCTTGCACATAGTGAGGATCTCTTGAAAAAAATGCACACAAACTGAGAAAGCAATGAACCAGTGACTCTTGAAATTCAGCAATAGCACCAATCCTAAGCAATCCACCGTTTGCTTCTGTGTTTCCCTCCACCTACCCACCCATGGAAGCATGTCTAAGACTTGCAGAGTCAGAAATAAGCAGTGCTTCTGACATCTACACAAAGCAAACAACCAAGAGTGCCTGCCTCAGGACATTGTCCTCTGTGGTGAGGGAGACAGTTGCAGGACTGTCCCCAGAGGATGCTTTCTAAACCTATGGGGGCATGTTTTGGTTGTCACAATAATTAGGGGGCCACTGTCAGTGTTTATTGGGTAAGACACCAGACATGTTGCAATGTCTAGGCTAATTCTGCATTGCAAAGAATTGTCCAAAGTCTCACATGACTCCCAATTGTACCATCAGATATTCATGTAGGTGAAAACGTATTTATAGATCTGTGATTCTGGATCCTAACTCTGTGTTCCAGTGTAATTTTGGTACAGTTCTAAATGTACACTGAGTTTTCCAAAAATGCAGCTACCACATAAGTCCATGTGAGATTGTTTGGCTGGAACTTTACCAAGAGCTGTTCTCCTTTTGACTAATCTCCATACTAACGTCTACATCTCTGTTGGGATTTGAGCCACCAGCGAAGCACACCTGTATCATGCTACATGTGAGAGCTATTTTATTCACAGTGATGCTACATAGGTATGTAAGCTCTGACTACTTTATCATGTCTTCTGCTGTAGTTGTACCGAAGCACTTACGTATTGAAATGTATATTCTTCTTTAAAACTATTTTTTAACATTTCTCATTTATATTCCAGTAAGAACATTCTACTGAATTTCAAAATTATGTTTAGAAGTAAGTTTTGTCACTTAGATATTTAATTTCAAGAGATTAAAAGAAGCATTACAAAAAGGTTCCTATAAAAAGGAAATTAAGTCTGATAGTGAACTACAGCAATACCATTTATAGGGTGAATCATTAAGGATGCTTTTAGATGCAAGTAACAGCATGCTAAATGTGGTTTGAAAAATAAAGATGTTAGTTATTTCATAAAACAAGAAGCCCCGAGGTAGGTATTTTCAGTGTTGGCTTAGTGGCTTAATGCGGTGGAAAATAACCCAGGTGACTGTCATCTTTCTGCTCGGCTACTTTCAGTGAGTTGTCATTTATTCTCAGGATTGTCCCTTTGACATTGCAAGAGAACTGCTGCAGCTCAGTCTGTATCCAAAAGAAAGAGGCACTAATTTTCCCTTGCATGGATCTTTTAACTAAAGAGGAAGATTTTTTTCCAGAAGCTCCAGCGAAGACTTTCTTTCTGGTTTAATTCGCCAGGATTTAACTAGATGCTGATGGCAGCAAGGGGAGCTGGGAAAGCTAGTGTTTTCAGTATTAAATACAGGTGGCTCTGCTGGCAAGGCTTTGGACGGGGGACTCAGGGGCACAGGTGCAAATGGCTGTTGGTTGCAATCATAACTGTTTGCTATGATTACTCAGAACGAAAAACATCTAACAAATGGTATGTTTTAGAATGATATATCTATATGTTTATACTTAACCAAAAGTATGGAAAAAAGTCATCAGTGAGACTATGTTTAATGGTATTGATTCTGCATACCCTTTTTCTTCCTAGTTGCCACAATTTATTGGTTTTTGTTTATTTTTTGTTTTTGTTTTGTTTTTCTTTTTTTTGAGATAAGATCTTGTTCTGTTGCGCAGGCTGGAGTTCAGTGGCACGATGACAACTTACTGCAGCCTCAACCTCCTGAGCTCAAGCCATCCTCCCACCTCCAACTCCCAAGTAGCTAGGACTACAGCTGTGCCACCATGCCTAGATAATTTTTTATTTTTCTGTAGATACAAGGGTCTCTCTATGTCGCCCAGGCTGGTCTTGAACTCTTGGGCTCAGGTGATCCTCCCACCTCGGCCTCCCAAAATGTTAGGATTACAAGCATGAGCCACCATGCTCAGCTCTAGTTGCCATAATTTGATTTTAAATCAAAGTGGCATGTTCTATGTTCAAAAATGATTCAACTGTGCCACCTACCTCATGGCTTTACTGTGGGCGACAAGTGAGAATACATGCAATTACACCTGTAAGGTATTCTTGACCTGATAGCATTATCCCCAAAGAATGCATATGAAACGTAGCTGTAAGTTTATTTATTTATTTTTCACAGAATACAAATAAAAGTTTATTGTACAAAATTAAGGCCTTCGTATTTCATAGTTCACCAAGGCTAAAGAAACACTAGATAATTTAAGTCCTTCACAAAAATTTCACTTTCACTCCCTGTAATCTCTATTACAATGACCCAACCAAATGTTAGCCAAACAAACACTATAAATAACACCAAGTCCTTTAAAGATGACTATCCCAAATGTTATTTCTTGGCATAGGTGATCTTCATAGCATGGGATGTTGTGATCTTAAATCCCTGCAAAGCATCCCTGGCAGCTCCAGCCTGACCATCATTTTCAAATTCAACAAAAGCAATGTCATGCCTCCCTGGTACTAGACATACTTCCTTGAAGCCAGGGAACTGATTAAACAGCATGGATAACATCATCTCATTAGTCTCTTCTGGTAAGTTATTAAGGAATAAAATATAGTTTGGAGGATAATCGAGGACCTGAGGATTTGGTGTTGAATTTCCTTGGATATTAGCTGAATTTGGAGTTCCCTAGCCAGGCCTTTTGTTTGTGGTGGTTGCAGTCTATTCCACAGTTTTGCCCTTTTTCTTTTCTTTGTCAGCAAAAGTGCCGCACATTTTAGATATTATATCCGAATCTGTTTTTGCATATATATTCACATTGGTTTACCATGAAATGGAAATCCTTGTGACTGTCTCAAAGCACTTGTGGATGAGCCCAGTTCCTTAAATATGACAAAGGCCTGCCCTTCATCTTCATGGTCCTTAAAGCCACAAAGTCCACCACATGACCAAACTAAGAAAACAGGGCATATAGGGATCTCTTCAATTCTTCCTTTTTAATTTTGCCATTCACATTGTTGATATAAATTGTATGATTTGGTCTGATACCCATGTTTGAGTTAAATTCTTCAGAAAGAGACAGTAAATAATCTAAGGCCTATGTCGTCTCCCATAAGAAACAGAAACTACTGTAAGTTTATTTTAAGCTAGGTTTCACAGCCTAAATGAAAATAAAATGGAAAAAAATGTGTGAGATTGAAATTTTGCAATCTAACTTTCAAATTCACCTAGAGATATGATAGGTTAGACTACTAGAATACTGAGAATGTAACCTTTTAAAAAATGGAAATAGCAAGAAGGGCAATCTTCTGTCCTGTTTTAATCCCCACTGGCTATGCCCTGTCAAGATCTAGAACACAGTTAGGCACTAGAACCAGGAGCCAACAAAGTGTGATGATGCTCTCTGCAGCCGCCACATGCTGAGCATCTCCATGCTCTTTGGTGCTGCTCAGTGGAGCCAGAGTTAACCCCAGGGACCAGATGTCAGGGTTTGCCCAGGAAGGTCTCACTTTACTCGTACTACGGATACGGACAGGAGGCAAGGAAATACTAGGTAGTAGAGGGCGGTTCCCCAGCAAAGGCCCCACCCTCAAGCCTGGAAACCCGAGGCTTTAAATGGGAATAGGCATTCCTGTTTTTGCCCCCAAATGTTGCCTCTTCCAAGACCACCGTGGCCCACCACACCCCCATCCTATACCTATAAAAATCCCAATCCCCAGGCTCCATGAGCAGAAGTATGGCAGAGCAGCAGAGCAGCATGGCAGAGAATGAGAGAAGAGAGGAAGCATCTGAGAGGAGTTCGGCTGGGGGCATTGGGAGAGGAGATCAGCTTCAGGATGACTGAACTCCAGGAGAAGATCATCTTCCCACTCTATCCCCTCTCCAGCTTCCCATCCCACTGAGAGCCACCTCCATCACCCAATAAGATCCCCGCATTCACCATCCTTCAAGTACATGTAACCTCATTCTTCCTGGATGCAAGGCAAAATTTGGGATGCACTGGGTGCAGAGACCCAAAAAGGCTGTCACCCTGACTCTTCGCTGAGCTGTTTAACACTTAAGCCATCCCCGGACAGCAGGGCTAAAAGAGCATTGTAATACTCATAGACATTGCCATGGGGCCAGAGCCCAAAGGCGCACACCCTGGCTCTGTCTCCTGCTCACCTGCATGCTCCCCTCCTGTAAGGGATTTGAGCATGTGGTGGCCAAGCAAACGAGCCACACCCCTGTTGCAAGTCCCACAGAGGGGTCCAGGGAGTCTCCCATTTCATTACTCCTACCCTAATTAAAAGTGTGCTGGTTTGGGGATAGTTACCCCATGAATCGATTTTGAAATTCTAGACCGTAAAGTCTCAACTCACACCCAATCTCTCAGCTGAAGAAAGAAAAGTTAAAAGAAAGGGAAAGTTGTAGGGTTGGGGAGTTGGAGCAGAAGAGGGTTAAACAGGAAGGAAAAAAAGAGTAGGCCATTAAGAAAATAAAAACTCAGCCCCTACATTAGGAAGAACAAAAATCCAGAATGCCATTCCTCCAGGTATTCTCCTTCTTGGCTGGGAGGGCTGGTGGGGAAGGAAAATTTCACAACAGCCCAATGAATGGATGGCTTGTTTCCCTCCAAGGAGGCTTACAGCTGGACACCAGTAGTCCGAATAGCGGTCCTGTTTCTCAGGCAGGCTTCCAAGGCCGCCAAGTGTTACAAGCCCTTCATAGAGCAGTGGATTTTAAAGGTGAATTGAAACTATTTTAAGATCCCTCTTGGGTAGCAGATGGACAGAATGACGGATTGTTACTATGGTGTAGTTGTTTTCATTCCTGGCCCAATTGCCGCACTAAGCACACAGCACTGTGGGCTCCACAAGAGACAGGCATGGTTTGCTCTCTCTGCAAGCACGATGTGTTCTGTAAAACATGCAAAGAAAGAAGAGTGGGAACCAGATTACAAGTTCTTCTAAATAAAATAGAAAAACATTTACTAGGCCATAATAGGACTAGGCAAGCTAATGCAGAATTTCGCTTTGATATTATCTTTGAGACCCAGTTGGGGGAAGGGGGGTGACATGTATGTGAAATTGTACTTTCAGGAGTTTTATTCAGTAATCCAAAAACTAAGAAGTCTTTTGATTGGATCAGTGTTACCCAATTTTGGGGCCAAAATAATAATAATAAACTTTGGTATACCTCAGCGGTTAAGAGTTCCAGTTCTAGGCCAGGAGTGGTGGTTCACGCCTGTAATCCCAGCACTTTGGGAGGCCAAGGCGGGTGGATCACAAGGTCAGGAGATCAAGATCATCCTAGCTAACACAGTGAAACTCCGTCTCTACTAAAGATACAAAAAAAACTTAGCCGGGCGTGGTGGCGGGTGCCTGGAGTCCCAGCTACTCAGGAGGCTGAGGCAGGAGAATGGTGTGAACCCGGGAGGTGGAGCTTGCAGTGAGCTGAGATCGTGCCACTGCACTACAGCCTGGGTGCCAGAGCTAGACTCCATCACAAAAAAAAAAAAAAAAAAAAAAAAAGGTTCCAGTTCTAGATTAGATAGCCTTGATTCAAATCTCAGCTTCATCGGTTACTAGTAACTCTAGGCAAGTTTCTTAAACACCTTGTATCTTGGTTTTCTCATCAGTAAAATGCTGATGTTGCCTCTGTCATAAGGTTGTTGGGAAGAGCTGATAAACAAAATGCTTAGGACACTGCCTGGCACATCCTGGAGCTTGTTAATGTCAGTTGTGGTGGTAGCTGTCACTGTTAAAAGGTGTAATTTCAAGGTTCCATTGTAATCTCTTAAATGTGCTTAGCTATGCTCAAGTTGGCCAGCCAGGGAAAAATGTTTTTTTCAGAGATAAGGTACTGATATTTCGATAATGCTCCCAGTTTCCCTCCCTTGAGTAGGTCAGGAAGGAGGAAGGTTTGTGAAAGAATGGAGCTATTATAAAATATAGTTACAGGGTTGTATAGCTCTAAGGGGTTTCTGTGCTGCCCTGGTTACTTCTCTTGCAGAAAAAGTGTTTGGGAGACTGAGGCTGGCAGATCACGAGGTCAAGAGATCGAGATCATCCTGGCCAACATGGTGAAACTCCGTCTCTACTAAAAATGCAAAAATTAGCCAGGTGTGGTGGCACGTGCCTGTAGTCCCAGCTACTTGGGTGGCTGAGGCAGGAGAATTGCTTGAACCCAGGAGGCAGAGATTGCAGTGAGCCGAGATTGCGCCACTGTACTCCAGTCTGGTGACAGAGCTAGACTATGTCTCAAAAAAAGAAAAGGAAGTGGTAAGAATTCATACCAATTAGAGTCACCAAAGCTGGGAAGGTAGGACTGAAATGTTTTTGTTCCACAAAAGTTTTCTGAGCCTTTGCCTGCACAAAGTACTTTATTAGGACATTTTCGCGCTACCTGTGTGATGCTCAAGGACTTCATTCATTCACTCACTTATTCCACAAGTCCGTGAGCATTAACTATGGATCAAGAACTGTGCTAGGGGCTGGAGATAGAACAACAGACACAACAGGGTCCTAACCTCAGGGCCTCACAGAGTGTGGGGGATGCTGACCAGTAGCAATCATGAGTGATAGCTCAGGAACTCAGGGAGCAGAGAGAAAAGGGCCAAACTCATCACTTGATTCACGGAAAGCAATCTCAGGTTCTAGCAAGGGCAGAGTCCACATATGGAAGTGTTTCAAAGTGGAGAATTCCTGATTTGATGTCAGACTTAAAAGAGCAGGTAAAACTCAGAGCCAATTTAGTATGAGCAGCGAGGGGAGACAGGGGAGTTGGCAAGGCAGGGACTAGGTACCACTCATTAGTTCTTTGCCTGCAGCGTGATCAGCCTTGTGTTAAGCCCTTTCCGCCATGCTCTATGACAATCCACTGAAGTCAGGAGGCTGTTGTCTTTTGACAGATGAGAAACCTGAAGCACAGGGTATTTAAGTGGCTTGGTCAAGGTCTTCCAACTGCTTAGTGGTGCTGGGTTAAGCAGATGGCTGTGGCTTCAAGCTTTGGTTTTTCCATTGCCCGACGGGGGCTTGGTTCCAGGAAGGCAAGTGGACTCCATCCGGGATATTATGAAAGGAAAACTAAGAGCATGTTGTTACATCCAGAATGATGGTAATATGTTTAAAATTAGATTATATTAGGAAACTGGCAATACTATGTGCCCCTAGGTGTGATCCAGCCTGGATGGGCAAGTCAGGCAAATAAAGATCATTATCAATAGCCTGATATGCCCAAAGTGTTAATTTGCACATAGGACTTGCACTGGCCACTCAATCAGGCTACTTGTGACTTCTCTTTCCCTGAGATACCCATTTGGCCCAGGGATGTATGCAAATGAGTTCTGGATGTTCATAAAAGCTCTGTCTCCCCACAAAATGCAGATTGCCAAGTGATGCATCTCTTCCAACCAAGTTTTCATTCTCACATCTTTGGTTCTTTGATTGATTTTGCTACTCCATTTCTAGAACCTTCTTTACCATCACCCCCATCTTGGGTTGGTTTGTGTTTATATTCAGCTCTAAGTAACAGAAACCTAAACAATGGCTTCAAAGAACCATGAGGTTTAATTTTTCTTAGTGGCAGTTGCTAGCATTAGTGGAGACGTGAAAATGTTGATCCTGTCAAGAAGTAAATTGCTTGCATAGATGGAAAGATATTTCATACTGCCCCGAGTCTCCAGATTGTTATTTACTGTCCTAGATGGGGCCATTTAGTTTTCATGACAGGCTGCTGACTTTCTAGTTACTGTCTTCTCTCTAGCTGGCCTGGCTCCATTCTAATTTCATCAGATTCAGTCTATTATTGGGCCAACCTGGAGCTTCCCTGGGTAGCTGCTCCACTTGCCAATGGTTCAGAATGTGGGTCCTGGGTTAGCTCTGAGATGCCCTTCATTTTGAGTTGCTGAAGCAGAGCTTTCACACACCCTCAGTCCCATGCTCTTCTGAGGGCACAGAGAAACCATGACATGGGAACAGGAGATCATTGAAAAGCCTACTGTGTGCCAGGTGCTTTAGACACACTTTCTCCCTCATGCCTCATGAGAACCTAGGAAATGAATCCTGTTATCTTTTCCATTTGGGAGATGAGGACACAGGTTTAGAAAATGTGAATAAAAAGACTGTATGCCAGCACGGGTCTGTCTGATTCCAAACCCTATTGTCTTTCCAGTCACACTGTGCTGAGCCCTGAAAGTTCCAAATTGTCCTAAGTTCCTTAGATACCTACATCAAGGGTGGGGCAGGGGTGGAGAGGAGAGGGCAGAGTAGACACGATATCTCAGGGAACCTCGGATCAGGCCAGAACCCCAGGGGCTGGGTGCTACAGAAGAAATTTCCCTGGAACCTGCTAGTGACCCAGACTAGGGTCTCTGATGATTATGTAACAGCCATAGCTCCCCCAGACGGCTGGTATCCACAATGGCAGAAACAGGGGATCCCTTATCTAGCTTAGATATTCTATAAGAGCTAGGAGAAATCATACCTAGGTCTACACTACAGTTAGGCAGAAAAGGTTCAAAATGCCGAGTTGCCTTGCTCCTTGCAAGAGTCACATCAGCTCCTGTTGGTGGTCACTTACCTTGCACTCATCAAAAACTATAATCAGTGCTTCTATATCTCTCTCATTAAAAAATGACTTAGATTTCATAATCATTTCATAATCACACAGGGGGCAGTACACAGACCCTCACTGCCCCAACGACATTTGCAAAAGGCACTGGAGCAGAAAGCATCTGTGTACCGCCCCCCAAACTGATCCCCATCAAGCAAAGATTTCCACAGGGGCCCTTGTGTTCTGTCTCTAGAAGGAGAGGTAGCAACCTGCTGATCCTGTGGGCTCAGGTCTCCTTACCCATCCCTCACTCCTCACCAGCATTAGGAGACCCCATACCCCTTTCTGGTCATCACTCTTTGTTCTATGGATTGGGGCAGTGCCACTCATCCACAGAAGAGGACTTCCATGTCTATAGTGGTCTTCGCCATTTCCCAGCAAATGGCCACAAGATATCCAGTTCTTTCATGTCCTCCCAGGTAGACATCCTGCATGTCTACCCCACGTCTCACAGTTCTCTTGGGACTGCTCGGCCTGAAAGGGAAATAAGCAGATGGCTTGTCTATACCATACCTGTTTACAAAAGTTATTTCATGTGGGGAACTGAAGAAAAAAGATGGAACAGGAAGGAAGATTCTGTGTGTCGAGCCTCTGAAAACAGGAATCAATGAAACTTAAGTTCTCTCAGAAAGTGTGGGGTGCATTGTACAACTTAACTTTAGGGAGCATGGTCCAATACAGTGCTTCCCATCCTCTCTATTGTCATGGTGCACGGGGAACATGATTGTATTTGAACCACACGCTGGGGAACAAGGTAAATAAGCAAGGCCGCTCACAGCCAGAAACAATAGGCCAGGAAGCTCTGGAAACCCCAGACCCCACCAGGCCGTACTGAGAACAAGGAACTCAAGTCTGGGCACACCATTGGGAGCCTGTAGTCCAGGCAATAGAAGGGTTGATGAAAATCCAGAGGAGCTCAATCCTGTCGTCACTGATGTGTGTATTTTTCCCCTGGGCAGCTCAGGAACCAACACAGCTACTTAGTGTCTGGAGCAGCTTTCTAAAACCTTCCCTCTCTGAGCCTCGACTTCACCTCAGTCTAAAAATCACTCAGCAGCTCTGAACTCCTGATGATCAAGGGTCATTCTGATCATACATGATCAATTCTGTTTCTCTCATATAGCCAAAAAGTCAACAGTCCCCTAGGGAAAGGAAGGAAGAGAATTTGTATGATTCACACCATTACTGGGCAGTTTGTACTTTATCTCTTCCTTCCATAAAGCCAGTAGCAAAAAAACTGTTGTATTTTGATTGGTGACACCCCACAAAAGGTCTCAAGACACATCTGCTATTTTGTTTTTAATAGCTCCCGCCTTATTGCATCTTACTGCTAATGTAAAATGTCAACCAGTACATTTTTAAGTGGGCATTTTTTAAATAGTTTATTGCATCTTCAATTAAATTTATGACCTAACTAGCTGTTGCAAAGTTATATGAAAGTCATGATTGGAGTTCACAGCATTGATGCTAAAAATAACCTAACAAAAGGAAGAAGTGACTTAAATTCATGTATATGTTTATCAAATTTAATTTAATGGGTAGCTTTGAAATGACCCAGCAATCCCACTCCTAGGTTTATGTACCTGAAAGCAAATTGTGCATAGATCTGCCAAAAGACATGTGCGAGAGTGTTCATAGCAGCTTTATGCAAAATAGCCCCAAATTGGAAATAGCCCACATGTCTGTCAACAAAAGAATGAATAAATAGCTCATGCTATATCCACATAATAAGATAATACTTGGCAATAAAGGCAACACACTTCTAATACAACACGGATGAGTCTCACAATAGAAGAATAGAAGCCAGTCATAAAAGAACACGTCTTTTATTATTTCACTTATATGAAGGTCAGGAGCACATGTCTGGAGTGGTTCCTTCCAGGTGGAGAGGCAGGGATTGACTGGAAAGAGTATGAGGAACTTTCTGGAGTGCTGAACTTGTGATGCCTTGATCCAGATGGTGGTTACAAATATGTACACATGTTTAAACAGTGAGCAACACACTTTAGATTGGTGTAGTTTATGTACTTGTATATCACAATAAAAAAATTAAAATTAAAATATATTTGACATACATTGAGTGTCTGGGAAAATTTCCCCAGTCACTTAACTATCCTTTATGGTTTAAAAAACAAAAATTAGAAGTTGAATTAGGCAAGGCCAGGACCCTTTGGAAGAGAAACAGGATTAAACATCTCATCAGGGACAGGTGGAAAAACCATCCAGCAAAATTCGTAGAACTTCCTCTGCTGACCTGGCCCATCCTGAAGTCTCTCAACGTGGGGCTTATTCTACCCTTTTTGCCTCCATCTCTCATTTTCCTGATTTCTTCATCATGTCTCTCCAAATTTACACGTTGAGGTCCTAACTCTTAGTACCTCAGAATGTGACAGTATTTGGAGACAGGGTCTCAAAGACGTAACTAAGTTAAAATGAGGTCATTTGGGTGGGCTCTAATTCAATCTAACTGGTGTCCTTATAAAAAGAGGAGATCAGGCCCCAGGGGAAGGACCACATAAAGATGCAGGAAGAAGATGACCATCTACAAGCCAAGGAGAGAGGCCTCTGAAGAAACGAATCCTGCTGAGACCTTAATCTTGAACTTCTAGCCTCCAGAACTGTGAGAAAATAAATTCCTGCTATTTAAGCCACCCAGTCCATGGTACTTTGTTATGGCAACCCTAACAAATTAATACAAGGTCTTTCTCCTGGTTGAGACCACTCACATTCCAACTCTGGCTTCCACGTGGTATGGCTGCTTCACCTAAGTAGCCTTAACTTTATCCTTAATCTGTGTCCAGACCTCAGTTCCAGAAGATATTTGGCACTCTGGACACAAAACATACTCCAAGAACAAACTGCTTTAGATAAATACAGGAAGCCCAAGTTTTACTTTCTGGAAAAAGAAGGGTAGGGGGTGGAGTCTAACAAACTCACAGTAACCCAAGCAACTTCCCAGCCTCATTCATGTAAAGCCTCTCCCAAAAGGAAGTAATTATTTGGCCTAATTTAGGGACTCTTTTTAAGAAAAAGAAAGAATTGGACAATCAATCGGAAGAGATCTAGAGCATCATGTGTCTTTC
The DNA here is from genome assembly GCF_024542745.1 of Macaca thibetana thibetana. Classification (NCBI taxonomy): domain Eukaryota; kingdom Metazoa; phylum Chordata; class Mammalia; order Primates; family Cercopithecidae; genus Macaca; species Macaca thibetana. Next base: position 115,348,139 of record NC_065581.1, on the reverse strand, counting down.
TATGTTAACAGCATTTGTCAAACCATGAAAGGCTGACTTCTACTTCCCAGACATGGGGTAGACATGCTGTCCCCTATTCCTTCTGCTAAGTACTTCTAAAAAACCCTGAACATTCTGTATAAAACAAATAGCAGGAAACCCTTTCTACCTGAAAGGTAGAAAGAACAGGCCAAATCAGCTGGAGAACTTGGGACCCAAAGAATGACACGGTGGTGAGTTCCCTGGGTTTTCTTCTTACCTCATAAATCCCAGACTTGGAGCTGAAGAAACTGGCAACTGGGAATGCCAATGGGCACAGACAAAAGAAAGCCTCAATCAAAGCCTACTTTCTCTAGCCAAAGGGCCAGGAAAGGGCATCCAAGTAGGACTGGTTATTTTAAACAATAACCACTCGCCTACAAACACCACAGAAAAAACTATGGCTCACTCACACCAGAAAAGGCCAAGAGGGGAGCCTAGACTTTCATCTTTACGAACTGCAACAAGACCCCAGCTCCACTCTCCACCCCCACCTCAAGCCAGGGTGATGTCAGACAAAGCTGAAAAGGGGCCAGGACTTCACCCTATAGGATAGTAGTAACACCACCCATCAACAGCAGAATGCACATTCTTTACATGCGCCTACAGAACATATACCAAGATAGAACATACCCTGGGTCATAAACACACACACACCCGCCCAATAAATTTAAAACAGTTGAAATCATACAGAGTATGTCCTCTGATCACAAAAGAATCAAACTAGGAATCAATAACAGAAAGATAAGAAAATCTCCAGAGACTTGGAAACTAAAGAAGAGTGAACTATTATGTCTTCTTGATGCATTGACTTTTTGATCATTATATAATGTCTTTATCTGTCTCTGATAATTTTCTTTGCTTGAAAGTCCACTTTATCTTTCTCTTTTTATTGCCAACTTGCCTATATCTTTATATTTAAAGCAAGTTTCTTCTACATAGGATAGATTGGGGTGATTTTTTAAAAATCCACTTTGCCAATCTCTGCCATTTGATTGGTATATTTATACCATTTACAAGCATCGAACACTTTCCACCTAAGATTAGGGACAAGGCAAGAATGTCCATATGCACTACTCTAATTCAACGTAGTGCTGCAAGTGCTAGCTAGAGCAATAAGACAAGAAAAAGAAAAAGAAATAAAAGGCATACAGATTGGAAAAAAAGAAACAAAACTGTTCCTATTTACAGATGGTAAGACTGTCTACATATGAAATCCCGAGAATATACAAAAAAACTTCTAGAGTAAATGAGTTCAGCAAGTTCACAAGACACAAAATAAACATACAAAAACTAATTATACTTCTATATATTAGAAGTGAACACATGGGAACTAAAAGTAAAAATATAATGTAAATTAAAACTACCATAAAGTATCACTTCACACCTGTTATGATGACTATTATCAAAAAGGAAAGTGATAACAAATGTTGGTGAGGGTATGGAGAAAAGGGAACCCTTGTCCACAGTTTGTGGACATAACACTACAGACATACTTCATTTTGTAATGTTTTGCAGATTCTACTTTTTTTCTTTTTTACAAATTGAATGTTTGTGGCAACTCTGTGTCAAGCAAGTCTATCAACACAATTTTTCCAAAGCGTGTACTGACTTGCTGTCTCTGTGTCCCATTTTGGCAATTCTCACAATATTTTCAAACTTTTTCATTATTATACCTGTTATGGTGATCTCATCAGGGATCTTTCACGTAGGCATGGTAATTGCTTTAGGGCGCCATAAATCATGCCCATATAAGATGACAAATTTAATCAATAAATGTGCACATTCTGACTGCTCCACCAGCTGGCTGTTTCTCCATCTCTCTCCTTCAAGCCTCCATATGTCCTGAGATACAACATATTGAAATTAGTTAATAACCCTACAATGGCCTCTAAGTGTTCAAGTGAAAGGAAGAGTCTCTCATCTTTCACTTTAAATCAAAAGCTAGAAATGATTAAGCTTAGTGAGGAAGAATATTGAAAGCCAAAACAGACCAAAAGCTAGGCCTCTTGCACCAAACAGTTAACCAAATTGTTAATGCAAGGGAAGATTTCTTGAAGGAAATTTAAAAGTGGTACTCAGTGAATACACAAATGATAAAAAAGCAAAAAGGCCTTATTGTTGATATGGAAAAAGTGCTAGTGGTCTGGATAGAAGATCAAATTGACCACAACATTCTCTTAAGCCAAAGCCTTATCCAGAACAAGGCCCTAACTCTCTTCAATTCTGTGAAGGCTGAGAGAGATGAGGAAGTTGTAGAAGAAAAGTTGGAAGCTAGCTGAGGTCGGCTTATGAAGTTGAAAGAAAGAAACCATCTCTATAACATAAAAATACAATATGAAACTGCAAGTGCTAACATAGAAGTTGTACCAAGATATCTAGAAGATCTAGCTAAGATGATTGATGAACATGGCTACACAAAACAACAGGTTTTCAATGTAGACAAAACAACATTAAGTTGGAAAAAGATGCCTTCTAGGACTTTCATTTCTAAAGCAGAGAAGTCAATGCCTGGCTTTAAAGCTTCAAAGGACAGGCTGACTTTCTTGTTAGGGGCTAATGCAGCTGGTGACTTTAAGTTGAGGCCAATGCTCATTGACCATTCTGAAAATCCTAAGGCCCTTAAGAATTCTGCTAAATCTACTTCCCTGTGCTCTATAAGTGGAAAAACAAAACCTGGATGACAGCACTTCTGTTTATAGCATGGTTTGCTGAGTATTTCAAGCCCACTGTTGAGATCTACTGCCCAGATAAAAAAGATTCCTTCCAAAAGATTACTGCTCATGGACAAGGCGCTTGGTCATGAAGACCTCTGATGGAGATGTACAAGGAGATGAATGACTGCTAACACAAGATCCATTCTGCAGTCCATGGATCAAGGAGTAATTTAACCTTTCAAGTCCTATTATTTAAGCAATACATTTTGTAACACTATAGCTGCCATAGATAGTTATTCCTCTGATGGATCTGGGCAAAGTAAATTGTAAGCCTTCTGGAAAGGATTTGCCATTCTAGATGGCATTGAGAACATTCATGATTGAAGGGAGGAGGTCAAAATATCAACATTCACAGGAATTTGAAAGAAGTTGATTCCAACCCTCATGGATGTCTTTGAAGGGTCCAAGACTTCATTTAAGGAAGTAACTGTGGATGTGGTGAAAATAGCAAGAGAACTAGAATTGAAAGTGGAGCCTGAAGATGGGACTGAATTGCTGAAATCTCATGATAAACAATGAATTGATGAGGAGTTGCTTTTTAAGCAGGAGCAACTAAAATGGTTTCTTTAGATGGAACCTACTCCTGCCGAAGATGCTGTGAACATTGTTGAAATGACAACAAAGGATTTAGAAGATTACATAAACCCAGTTGATAATGCAGCAGCAAGATTTGAGAGCATTGACTCCAATTTTGGAACAAATTCTACTATAGGCAAAAATCCTATCAAACAGCATTGCACACTACAGAGAAATCCTTCATGAAAGGAAGAGTCTATTGATGCGGCAAACTTCATTGTTGCTGTATTTTTAGAAATTGCCATAGGCACCCCAACTTTCAGCAACCACTACTCTGATTAGTCAATAGTCAACATCAAGGCAAGCCCCTCCACCAGCAAAAAGATCATGACTCACTGAAGGTTCAGATAATCATTGTCATGTTTTAGTAATAAAATATTTTTAATTAAGGTATGTACATTGTGTTTTTAGACAAAATGCTATTGCACACCTAATAGGCTACAGTACAATGTAAACATAACTTTTATTTTCACTGGAAAACAAAAAAAAATGTGTGACTCACTTTGTTGCAATACTCGCTTTATTGTGGTGATCTGGAACTGAACCCACAATATCTCCAAGGTATGCCTGTGTGGGGGTTCCTAAAGAAATTAAAAATTAAAGCTACCACATGGCCTAGAAATGCTTCTTTTCTGGTATATACCCTAAGGAGATAAAATCACTACCTCATAAAAATATCTGCTCCTATGTTCACTGCAGCATCATTCACAATAGCCAAGATATGAAAACAACCCAAGTATCTGTCAATAAATGAATGGATAAAGAAAACAAGAAAATGTAGTGTTGGTGTATGTATCCACACATGCACACAATGGAATATTATTCAGCCTTAGAAAAGGAGATCCTACCATTTGCCACAGTTTGAATGGACCTAAAGGATATTACGTTGAGATAAATCAGACACAGAAAGAAAAATGTTGCATGATCCCACTTACATGTGGAATCCTTTTTAAAAAAAGTCTAACTATACAGAGATATAGAATAACACAGTAGTTACTAGAGTGAGGGACAGGGGAGGGGAGGAAATGGAGAGATGGGGTCAAGTCACAAAGTAGCAGATATGTAGGATGAACAAGACTAGAGATCTAATGTATGAGAGAACTATAGTTAATAAAATCATATGGTACTGAGAATTTTTGTTAAATAAGTAGATTGTAACTACTCTTGTTACTATCTATGTTACCATAGAGAGTAAAATATTTGCTATAGTAAAACAAATTTGCATATTTATCATCTCACAGATTATTATTTTACTATCTATATGTATCTCATAACATCATGTTGTAAATCTCAAATATACACAATTAAATTTATTTCCAACAAAGAAAATTAAAACACATATAATACTATTTATGTTTACTTTAAAAATTAAATACTTAGGTGTAAATCTGGAAAACTATATACGGGATCCATATGCTGAAAAATGCACAATGCTGATGAGAGAAATTAAAGAGGATCTAAATAAATAAACATATTTGCACAGATTAGAAGACTCAACATAATAATGATATCAATTCTCCCCAAATTAACACAAAGTTTGAATGCAATTTCTATCAAAGTCCTTGCCAGAGAGACAAAATATTGTTCTGAAATGAATATGACAAAGCAAAGGAACTAGACTAGTTTAAAAAATTGAAAAAAAGAATAGTGGGAGAAATCAATCTGTCTAATTTTGAGCCATTAGATAATATGTAATGTTAAATGTTACTTCTGAATTAAGGAATATTATATAAGTAATCAACACTGTGGTATTGGCAGAGGAATGGACACATTGATTAATGAAACAGAAAAGAGAATCCAAAACTAGACTCACACAAGCCAGACACAATGGCTAGTGCCTATAGTCCCAGCTCCTCAGGAGGCTGAGACAGGAGGATCACTCAAGGCCAGGAGTTTGAGGGTGTGGTGCACTATGATTGCATCTGTGAATAGCCATGTACTCCAACCTTGGCAACATAGTGAAACCCCATCTCCAAAAAAAAAAAAGGAAGAACTCAACTCAGACAAATATGCCCAACTGACTTTTGACAATGATGAACATGCAATCCAGCAGAGTAAACAGCCATTTTCAATAAATGGTGTTAGAGCAATTGGACATCCACAGGCAAAAAAAAAAAAAAAAAAAATGAACCTAGACCTCCATCTCATGCTTTCTCCAAAAATTAATTCAAAATAGGCCACAGGCTTAAATGTAAAACTGTAAGATGTTTAGGGGGAAATATAATAAAATGTTCATGAATTAGAACTAGGCAAAGACTTCTTAAGCTTGATACCAAAATCATGATCCATAAAAGAAAAATTGATAAATTTGACTTCATCAAAATTAAAAGTTTTTGTTTTGCAAAAGACACTGTTAAGAGGATAAAGAGACAAACCACAGATTGGGAGTAAATATTTGCAAACCACATATTCAACAAAGGATTAGTATCTAGAATATATAAAAAACTCTCAAAACTCATCAGTCCCGGTTGAAAAATGGGGAAAAGACATAAGGAGCATTTCACAGAAGAGGGTATTCGGATGACAACGAATTTACGCAAAAAGATATTCAACATCTTAAGCCAGTAGGGAAATGTAAATTAAAACCACAATGAGATATTACCACAATCCATTAGGATAACCAGGATGCAGAGAAACTGTATCATTCATGCATTGCTGGTGGGAATGCAAAATGGTATAGCCACTATGTAAAACAGTTGGCAGTTTCTACAAAAATAAACTTGCAACTACTATATGACTCAGCAATTACATTCCTAGGCATTTATCCCAGAGAAATAAAACTTACATTCATACCAATACCTGAGCACAAATTTTTATATCTGATTTCTTCCTAGTAGTCAAAAACTAAAAACAACCTAGATGTCATTCTTTTTTGCAGGGGAGGAAGTCTCGCTCTGTGGCCCAGGCTGGAGTGCAGTGGCGGGATCTCGGCTCACTGCAAGTTCCGCCTCCTGGGTTCACGCCATTCTCCTGCCTCAGCCTCCCCAGTAGCTGGGACTACAGGCACCCACCATCACGCCCAGCTAATTTTCATATTTTTAGTAGAGACAGGGTTTCACTGTGTTAGCCAGGATGGTCTCTAACTCCTGACCTCGTGATATGCCCTCCTCGGCCTCCCAAAGTGCCGGGATTACAGGCATGAGCCACCGCACCTGGCCAACCTAGATGTCTTTCAGTGAGTGAATGGTTAAACAAACTTTGGTACATTCTTACCATGGAATACTCCTCAGTAATAAAAAGAATTTAACTATTGATACACATAGTCTCTAGAGAATTATGCTCAGTAAAAAAGCCAATCCCATATTTAATTCTATACCTAACATTATTGAAATGACAAAATTATAGAAGTGGGGAACAGATTAGTGGTTGACAGTGGTTAAGAAGAGAGGGAAGTAGATGTGGCTACAAAACACCAACATGAGGGATCCTGGCAATGATGGAATTGTTCTGTATCTTGACTATATCAATATCAATATCCTGGTTGTGATACTGTGCTACAGTTTTATAGAATGTTATCATTGGGGGAAACTGGGTAAAGGGTACAGGAGATCTCTCTGTATTTCTTTTTTATAACTGCATGTGAATCTATGGTTATTTCAAAATAAAAAGTTTAATTAAAAACACACACACGGAAGAGAAAAAGGTCATATAAACAGTAGAAGGAGAAAATTCTCAAAGTAGACTCTGGTTCAGCACACTATTCGTGATCCAGGTGCATTTTATGAGCACAGTCTTTCTTAGCATTTTATTTGTAATAATCCAATAGGGAAGAGAAAGGAATAAAACAAGGTCAGCAGAGTGAATTTGTTTTGCCAACGCAAACTCGCTCCTCACCAGCAATTGAGCCTTGAGTGAGAAAGGGAGCACAGGTTGTGGTGGTGTTGGAGCCCCACCCAAAAGAGGTCCTCCAGCTGTGTGTTGGCTTCTCCTTGTAAACAGGCAATGGGAGAAGATCTGATAAGGGTCCCGCTTTGCTGAACCCTGTGTTCCCGATTCCCAGAAAGACAGGAAGTGTGGTGAAGTGTGGCACAAACACATATCAAGACCAGAAAGGACTCTCCTCACCTTTTGATAGTTTTGTGGTGTCATCAACAGACAGCTGAGATGCAGATGAGCATGGAGAGTTGCTCCATTTCTTCCTGCCCAGAGCACTGGGGAGGGAGGGCAGTCCACCGGGGGTGGGGCATCAGGAGTCCCGGAAGGACACAAGGAGTGACTGAGCAGCCACAGAACACAGACCCTACTTCTGGGATGTGGGCCCCAGCATCTAAGGAAATGCTCCCTTCTCACCCTGTGATAAGGCCACTGACATGACCCAGCTCCGCCTCTGTATTAGTCAGGGTTCTCTAGAGGCACAGATACTACAAGATTTTTTTTTTTTCTTTTAGGATTCTTTTTTTCTGGTATAGTCAAGGATAGGAAAGGGGTTGTGATGGTTAATACTGAGTGTCAACTTGATTGGATTGAAGGATACAAAGTGTTGATCCTGGGCATGTCTGTGAGAGAGTTGCTAAAAGAGATTAACATTTGAGTCAGTGAGCTGGGGAAGGCAGATCCAACCTTAGATAGATGATTGATAGATGATTGATAGATAGATAGATAGATAGATACATAGGTGGATACATAGATATATAGACAGATACATAGATACATAGATAGATATAAAGGGGAGTTTACTAAGTATTAACTTACATGATCACAAGGTCTCACAATAGTCCCCAAACTGAAGAACTTGGAGTTCGATGTTCCAGGGCAGGAAGCATCCAGCACAGGAGAAAGATGTAGGCTGGAAGGCTAGGCCCATCTCCTTTTCATGTTTTTCTTCCTGCTTTATATTCACCGGCAGTTGATTAGATTGCGCCCACCAGATTAAGGATGGATCTGCCTTCCCCAGCTCACTGACTTCAATGTTAATCTCTTTTAGCAACTCTCTCACAGACATGCCCAGGATCAACACTTTGTATCCTTCAATCCAATCATGTTGACACTCAGTATTAACCATCACAACCCCTTTCCTATCCTTGACCATACCAGAAAAAAGGAGATAGAGCAATGGTTGAAAAAAACATGACAGGAGATTCTTTTATCAGCACCTAACATCTGACCTCTGACCTCTGGCTTGAGTGCAGGGGAACTGAGAAGAGGAAGAGGTAAGGAACGCCACTGTAGCTCTTACATTTTTCATCAGAGTACTACCCCAGACATCAGGGGAGGTGAAGTACATGCCCTAGGGGACCCCAAGGTGCAGCTTGAAGCAATTCACTGCATACTAAAAAGTCTTTGATTTTGTGTGTTTGCATAAGACTCCATGCTACATCTGTTTTATCACTGTAAAAAAAAAAAAAAAAATGATGTGTCGAACTACTCATCATTGAGCAACATGAACTTTCAGACAGGTGGCCATATTTGATTCCTGGCTTTGGGCACAGATGTCATGTCATGCTTGGCTGAGAGTCTGGGCTCTGGAACTAAACTGCCTGGATTCAAGTTATGTCTCTACCTCTTGCTATAACAGATACTTTGGGCAAGTTCCTAATCTTTCTGTGCCTCAATTTCTTTATCTATATCATGGGGGTAGCAGCAGTGCCTACTTCAGAGTGTTGTTGAAAGGATTAGGAGTTAATATGCATCAAATACTTCGCATGTGTGTTCAATAAGTGTTCGTTTTTATTATTATGAGTTACTTTCTGAAACTCTACACCAGTTCCTAGATCCTACTTGAAAAGCAGTGGATGATACAGCAAAGATAAACTTGCCAGGGAAAAACCTGAACATTGATTTCTATTTCAGAAATGTTTTTGTTGTACTGGCAAGAACCTTTTAGCATAGACTTGTATTCTAACCACATTCAAGTCAGAGTCCTGAGTACATTACAAATGAAACCTGTCTCCTCTTTTTTTTTTTTCACCAAGCTGGCTAAGGAGTCTTGCTCCATGAAATGAAATGCTGAATAGTATAAAGGAGAATGCACAGGGAATTGGCCCTGCAGTTTTACGTATTGACACTCTCCATACTCTCCCTTTTTTCCAAGTGGATAAACACCATGTTTCCACGATGGTGACAGTATCCATGTCCTCCGCGGCAGCCACTTTGTCGGCTCCATTAGGGAAGTCTGAAAGGTTGTGGAGAACATCAACAGGGTTCAAATGCAGGCCTCCTGTGGCAGGCTCTTAGTTGGAATGTGGTACAACGAGAACCTTCTGAAGCTCGCCCAAGTTAAACACAGGATTTGTCACACACACGGCAAGGACATAAAACTGGTGTATGGTGGTGCCTCTGGTTTTCTGAAGTGCAAGACCCTAGCCCAGCAGTTAGAATTGGGACCCCAGAGCTCTGCACTGGGGGTGGCTGCTTTAGTGAGTTTCCTTTTAATCGAATAGGCTTAAAAACCAGAATCCTTTGTTGTGTGCAAGAAACAGTCACCAGCTGTTTTCTGTTTCCACTGAGGGCAGGACAAGAGGAAATAAAATGGATCAAACAGCACGGACAGGATTTAGCTTAGATACAAGAGAAAACATCCTGATAGTGAGGATTATTGAACAGTCAAGGAGAGTTATGTGACGAAGTAGACAATCTCCTTCCTGAATTTTTTTTTTTATAAAACCCCAATATGGCTGAGGAGAAGGCTCTCTGAATCACTGACTAGCAGCCAACAGTACTGATTTACTAACTCCTGATTTTCTGAAATATTGGTGGAGCATGAAAGGCCCTCCAGGCTAAAAAATGTACCACATTCTACCATAATCTTGGTTAATGGCCTTCTCTTTTAAAAAGTATTAAATACTGCCAAGTGATCCCATATATCAGCCATTTCTACCAGTAAATATCACCAGAATCAGATGACTTCCTAAAGCCCAACCACGATGCTCCTCCCAGGGAATGAGGTTTATAGAGCTCATGAGAAAAGTCCTGGATCCATCCTAGACCACACACTGAGGTGAGCCCTGGGTGCCAGAAGGAAGGGCAGCTGGGAAGTTGGAGAGGATGAAAGGGAAGCAGGAAGACCCTGCACCCTTCACCATCTTCATTATGGTTTTATCCAAGTCCCCATCGACCTGCTGAGGATGCTGAAAATCCTCTCCAGCCCAGCTCTTGCTCCATCCTATGAATTTCTAATGTGGGAATTAGAAGACTGTCAAGATTCCTTCTGGACTTATGGTCCAATCCTGCAATACCTCTGTTTCCCCAAAAGCCACATATTCTATCTATAAAAGAAGCTCAGAGAGTCCCAAAAGGGAGGAACCCTGACATGGACCAGGGCATGATGAAATCATTAGGGATGCCATTGGGCCATCATAGGAGAAGAGCTTGTACTAGGAAAAGCAAGAGCTTATATATACTTTAATGACAATAGTTGACATTTATAAAGCCAGTAAAATATTACAAGAGCTTTTATAGATCATCTCATCTAATTCTTACAACAAGCCTCTATTATACCATGCTAGAATCTGAGGAGTTATCACACACAAAGAGGTTAGAATTATTCCAACTTTCCCAGCTACGGGTGGAGGAGTTGGACACACACTCCTTATACTCCCTGCGAGTGTGACATATGAAGCTCTCTTCTCTTTCTTGAGTCTCTGCTCCCTTGGTTCTCTCTTCACTCTTCTTTCCAATGAACTTATGGAGTGAGACTGGATACATCAGGATTGGGAGGCACCAAAGAGGTCCTGAGAAACATAGCAAGGAATGAGAGGTTCAGACCAGGAATCAAGGGAGATGGCTAATCCCTTTGCCTTTCAATCATGTCCTCCTCTGGTAGTAGAAGAAGTAAACCCAAAGGAAAATACTCTTGCTGCCACTCCTGTCTCCCATAACCAATCACCCACTTGTTGGGCCAGAAGAAAGCTTCAAAATCTTTATTAACATCTCACTCTAGGTGCCAGTACTGGGACTAGCAATCAAAACGAAACCTGTTTGCTGTTCCTCTCCTTACATACAATCTGTCTTGTTTTAAGACATCTCAGACCCATTTCTAACTCAGGCATACATTCACCATAGCAGCACCGCCCAGTCAGTAAATCATGATGACAACAATAAGGGTGTGACCAGCTGGTTGCACCAGCTCTGCTGTGCCACCACTGCTGCAATCCCCGTGCAGCGCCTGATAATGTTCAAAGCACCCCATTTTGCTGCCTCGGCAAATTAAGGGAAAAGGTAGAAACAAATACCTGTGTACAGAGAAGAGCGTGCTGGAGAGGGAGACGGGGAGCCTGGCCTCAAGCTAGTGTTAGGTGTGGAGGGTCCGTAAGGCTTCTCCAGGCTTACTCCAGTCCTGCAGACCACCTGTGGATCTTGTCACCAGCAGAAAGCAGAATGTCTTGAATCCTACTCCTGGAACTCTCTCGGCTTTTCCACATGGTGTCCCCTTTTACAGGACATCAGGCACCGTGAAGCTAAGCTTGGCCTTCTGGCTCCGCTTCGACTGTCTTCTTGCCTCCCGAGTTCAAAGAAAGAAAGGAAGTGGAGCGCCAAAGGAGGCCAACCCGCGGGAAATGTTTGACTTTCGAAAGGACTTGAAGTGAGAGAGGTCATCCTAGACGTTGAAGAGGGAATGTTTCAGAAGAAGGAAGAGCCCAGCAGGAGAGAATGTGGAAGACAGAAGAAGGGATTGACCCTTGGAGCAAATACAGCCGGATTCTCTCTTTCTGTCTTTCAAGAAGAAAACAGAAGTGTCTGGGAGCTGCTGGTGGTTCTCAGATAAACAAAGCAGGACACTGTGCTCATTCCTTTACATTTCAGTGATTGCCCTGAAAGGAAAGATGTCCATAAAGCAGTAGTGGAAGGGTTTGGGTTTTGGGGTTTTTGCATTTTTGTTTATTTTTAAAGTGACTAGCTAATTACTTTTGCTGCGTGCGAGGATTTAATTCCAAGCTCACCTTCTCACATCAAGCCCAGAATGGTAACAGTGGAACTTTTCAGGTAAAGAAAAGGCATTCTTTTCACCTTTAGGATATTATTTAAATAAAACTTCAGAAAACGAAGAGGATGTGGGAAGAGGACAGTTGCTCTGACTCTGGCAAGAGGCTTAAAATGAGAAAAAGAGATGCAGGCAGGAGCCCACAAAAAGGCCAAGAAAGATAATGAAGGAAGAAAAAAAAATGGGGTCACAAAGAATGTGTGAACAGTAGAAGGTCTGATCCGCCATTTGTTTGTCCCTTCTTCTAGCTCTCCCATTGGGCAAGGTTGAATCCAAGAGAATTTGAATGATGATAAGTGGAACTCAGTGTTCCACCATCCTCATCCTCATCCTCCATATTCAAGCACCTACTTGATAACCCAGCTCACACTTTCTTCCATGAGAAACTGGAAAGGAAAAATTCCTGGAGGATTTACAGGAAGTGCTGTGGGGCCAGCCCTTGACCAACTCTGTTGAAAGTCAATGATGGGATGGAGAACTACTTTTTACAGCAAGGCTCAAAGCCCCAGAGATGGTATGAATGGGTGTTTTCTTCTTCCTCTCAGGTTGGCTTCTATGTTGAATCCCTGGATTTTGAGATGAATAAAATATTCCCTGTGAAAGTAGCCTGACTTTCATATCAGGCAACTTTCAAGAGTTTTAGGTTTATTAGGAACAGAAAGCCACTAAGAGGGTCTTGTCATGATCTAGGAGCCTCAAACGTACAAAAAGATCTAGCAGTACTCAGTAGTTCTTAGTGGTGGCTCTTGAATGGAAAAAGGGATAGACGGGGGGGGTCTGAAAATAGGCAATAAAAACTGAGTTTCTGAAGTTTGCACAGGGGGGCTTTTACAGTCTAAGTGTATACAAAGATACTGAACAAACACATTGAATTTTCCACTGTAAATTTTTTGACCTATCTAAAACAAACAATTAACAAGAAAGAAAACCTGCATAAACAAAATTTTCTTTTGACTAGTCCATTAAAGAGCATTTAATAGCCACACACCATCAAACTGATAATCATTAAAAGAAAGGATAAGAAAAAGATCTCAAAGTGGGAGGGAGAAGGGGAAGATTCCAGATAAGGAGATGTGTTTCCTACAAACAAGTATGCAAACAAAATAGATCCTGCAAAAGGCACTGCTTAAGGGAAGGAAGTTAAACAATGGCTTTATTGATTTAAGACATGTGGATTTCATTAGGGAAGCAGAATGCACAAAAAATGGATTGCGATATCTGAAACGAGGCAAGGAGCAAAATTAGGTCACAGGGCTCCTCAGACAAAAGGAATGATGAATCTTTATTAGGTAATTGGACTCAGAGGTAAGAGGAAAAAAATAACTCTTCCCAACCCCACTTCGGATAGTGTTTAAGCCTTCAAAGGTAAATCTACATGCTGAACTGTATGGCAAATCCCAGGGACCTACTCTTTTCGACACAGCATCCGCACTGCCAAAGAATCCCTCAGCCAGAAACTAGAGGTTCCCCAGGAAAAAACTCATGCTGATATGGAAATAAATAACGTAGAGATCAAAGCAATGCGTGTAAGATGTCCCAATGGCCCCAACGTGAAGCTTCAGCTGAATTCAAAAGTAATAAAGTAGCAATAATAATATTTTTTTACTGGGATAGACATTTTCCTCTTAAGAGCTCATAACCCATGGTAGCTTATATAAAAGCTGATATGCTCTTCATGTGGGAGATCATTTTTAAAATAGTGGACAACAAAGCAAAAATCACTGAACTGCTCTAGTGAAAAAATTTTCACGTCAACAAATACTTAGAAAGTGCGATGGGAATACTTTTGCCCAAACCTCTTAATTCAGTTTTGACCCTATGGTCTGACATGCCCAGTCAAGACAAAAAATTTTAATTAAGAGAAATAGGACTTTTAAGTTCTGTTAAGTTATGTCTTTCTTCCTGTCTCCTTCCTTCTCTGCATTGCTTTTTCTAAAATTTTCTCACCTGTATCTTATGACCTAGCTGCCTCTTCCTGCTTCCCACCAAGAGCTTGATCCCATAAAACTGGCCCTTCGCTGATATCCTTGCACATCTGGTCTCCCCAGGATTCCATTTCCCCTAAGACCAGTCCAGGGAAGAGCTATTCACGTAAACCAATCTCAGGAAGGAGTTATTGGCCTAGTAATTTTCCAGATCAGATAAGATTTACACTCAAATTGTTGCCTTAGATACATTTCAACACACAATGTTATCAATTGAGCCAAATAACTATGGAAGAATTTACTGACCAAAAAATGTAATAGCTTTTTATATCAAAGATAAATAAATGATTTTTTAGAGCACCTGATTTGTACAAGGTGTCCCGTTAAACTCTTTGAAATGACACAAATACAGCACTTAACCATCCTGAGTCCGAGGACTACAGACTTCATGAAAGAAGTAAGCCAAGCATCTTCAGTGTAGGGCTGGTGTGTGGCACAGGGAGGTATACAGAGACCTTTGTGGAAGTTCTCTGTATGGAGGAAGGGCTTGGAAGGGTTTTCCCCTAGGTGAAGGGATTGAGGAAAGATTTGCTAAGTAGTGCTTTTGTCTGTGTTTTGTAGAAGGGTTCAACCAGTATAGGGAGGATTAGGGCAGATTAAAAAATCTTGAGCAAACATGTGAAAAGTCCTACCAGGTGGTTTGCTCCCTTAGACAGCCCTCAGGGATGTCATAGTGATGGAAGGCTTTAATGGCATAGACAAGGAAAGAGGGGTCCCAACGTCAGGCTTCCAACTCACAGCCTCCCTGCCAACCAGTGTAATCCAGGCTGGGAACCCAATTGCCTCCTGATGGATGTCATGGATAGAGCTATGTGGGAGGAGAAAGGGCCAGAAAAACATGTTCAGATTCCATGTGACAGGCCCCAAATGCTATGCCAAGGAGTTTGAACATAATTCCAAGGGAAACAGGGAGCCTCAGAAAGCACGAAAATAATGTTTTCAGACTCCTACATAGGCAAGTGTGTGTGACTATGTGTGGGTGTATGTGTGAGTGTATGTGCAGGTGTGAGTCTGTGTGTGTGTGTATGTTCATATGTGCATCTGTGTGGGTGTGTATAAGTGTATGCGTCTGTGAGTGTGCACATGTGTAGATTTAAGGGTTTGTTTGTGTGTATGCAGGTACGTGAGTGTTACGTGTCTGATTGTGTGTGTTAATGTGTGAATGGGGGTGTGTTAGTCCATTTCAGGCTGCTGTAGTGAAATACCTTGGACTGGGTAATTTATAAACAGCAGAAATGTATTGCTCACCATTCTGGAGGCTGGAAAGTCCAAGATCAAGGTGCCAGCAGATTTAGTGTCTGGTGAGGGCTCGTTCCTCATAGATGATGCCTTGTATGTTCCTCACATGGCAGAAGGGGAAGGGGCAAACAAGCTCTGTCAAGCCTCTTTTGTAAGAGCTCTAAACCCATTCATGAGGGCAGAGCCTTCATGACCTAATCACCTCTCAAAGGCTCCACCTCTTAAGATGATTGCACTGGGGATTTGGTATCAACATATAAATTTGGCAGGGGAGTGGGGGGCACAAACATTCAGACCATAGCAGGGGACAGTGGGGGAAGGTACTGACAGAGATGAGCTAGTCAGTATAGAGGAGAACTGAGCTTCATGCAGTGGGGACTTGATGGACTCTGATGTCAATCAATAGTTCCACCTCATTGTTGATGTATCCCAGCCTTGGGAGGGAGGGCTGTCATCCTGAGGGCCTCTGCTGCCCAACCGGGAGCCAAGCCTCTGGCATTGACTCTCTCTGACATCCCCTGCCTGTCACTGAAGGCTGTCATTCACCCCTGCTTGCTTCTTCCCTTAGGGAAATGCAGGTCTTCTTCTTCTCTTCTTCCTGCCTTATTATTATTATTATTATCATTATTATTATTATTATTTTTGAGATGGAGTTTCATCCCTGTTGCCCATGCTGGAGTGCAATGGCACAATCTCAGCTCACTGTAACCTCCACCTCCCGGGTTGAAGTGATTCTCCTGACTCAGTCTCCCGAGTGTCTGGGATTACAGGCACACGCCACCACACCCAGCTATTTTTTTTTTTAATTTTTAGTAGAGACAGGGTTTCACCACATTAGCCAGGCTGGTCTTGAACTCCTGACCTCTCCACCCGTCTAGGCCTCCCAAAGTGCTGGGATTACAGCCTTGAGCCACTGCGCCCGGCCCTTCCTGCCTTATTTTTTTAAAAAGCATATATATACACACACATACACAGATACACACACACACGTAAACACATACACATATACATATGTAGATGTGTTTGTACATATATATGTGCATATATAATTTTTAAAACAGAGAACAAGGAAGAGATATGTGATAGGGTTTTATTTTAATCCTGTTTTTTAACCTGTCATTGATTTGCAACAGGACCTGGGACATGTTATGCAACTAATTTCTTCATTCTAAAAATGTTGGCCAAAAGCCTAATGCATGCCCAGCACTGTGTTGCCTCTTGCTGGAGTTACTTTCAGGAACAAAAACAGAGACAGAACTTACTAATAGGGGAGCTAGACATTACAACAAATTACACTGATCTGGCAACTACGTGGAGGAAAGGGCTGGGGTCAAACGTACAGGGTACTATGAGAAAGTGTATTTGGGGGCCCTAATTTCCTCAGTGGGAATTGGAGGAAGCATCTTCCTTTGTTAATCGGGGATACTGGCACTGACCTGAAGGGGCTGCTGTGAAGATTATACCATATGCCCCGGTGCCTGATAAAACGGCGGTGATTATTATTGCGGTGGAGGCCCGGTCCCAGACCACTGCAGGAAGGCAGCAGGCTGGGACGCACAGAGACCATAGCAGCCAGAGACGGTCAGTCAAGGGCAAAAATGTCCAAGAGCTGGAGCCCAGACCTGCGAGAGAAGCTCACAGAGCCCAGCCCGGGGAGGCCTGCCAGCAGTCAAGCCAATTCCCCTACTCCTGGCACAGGAGGAGAGGGACACTGCCGCCACAGTCTCCAGCCCTCCCACCAGACGCAGCTCTAGGTTCTGTTTTCCACCAATCCACAGCAGAAACCAAAAGAAGAAATACATATGACAGAATCAAAGCCATGCACAGTTTTCCAAGTTACAGCTATCTCTCAGGTCAATCCCCAGTTTCAAGTCTCCTTTGCTTCTGAAGTGTTCAAAGTAGCTGAACACAACTTTTCCATTACCCAGCAACTCCAGTGACAGGAGATGCTCTGTGTTCCCTGAATCATTGGCCTACTGAAAATAATTTTAGTGGGGTGTTTTAAACTATGGTTAAAAATAAAATAAAATAAAATAAATAAATAGCATTTTAAGCCATTTTAAGTGCACCATTCAGTAGCAGTAAGTACATTCACATGTTGTACAACCAGTCCCCCATCTATCTCCAGAACTCCTTTCCCCTCACAAAAAGAAACCCTGTACCCATTAAACAACAACTCCCACACCTCCTTCCCCAGCCCCCGGTAGCCATCATTCTACTTTCTGTCTCCATGAATGTGCCTATTCTAGGGACGCCACACAAGTGGAATCAGACAGCATTTGTCCTTTGGTGTCCGGCTTAGCATAACGTCCTGGTGGTTCTAGAAGTTAATGCAGTGTCCACATGTGGATGAAGCTGGGAAACAGGTTAAATGCTGAGTGAGTTTTATATTACAGCAGAGCATCGCGAAAGTCAGCAGCGCTGTAGGTCCGGCCTCATGAGCTGTTTGACTGGGTGGAAGTCACTTAACCTCTCTGTGCCCAGGCTTCCTCACATACAAAATGGAAATAATGACAGTACATATTCATAGGGCTTTCATGAGGATCAAATAAATTACTATATGTAAGACACAGTAATACCTGGCACACTGGGGACACTGGACAAATATTAATATAATTTAAAATAAAGCACACACATGAACATATGTCTAAATATAAAATTACAGGCCCGGCACGGTGGCTCATGCCTCTAATCCCAGCACTTTGGGAGGCTGAGGTGGACATATCACCTGAGGTCAGGAGTTCGAGACCAGCCTAGCCAACATGGCGAAACCTCATCTCTACTAAAAATACAAAAATTAGCTAGGCATGGTGGTACATGCCTGTAATCCTAGCAACTTGGGACGCTGAGGCAGGAGAATTGTTTGAACCCGGGAGTTGGAGGTTGCAGTGAGCCAAGATTGCACCATTGTACTCCAGCCTGGGTGGCAGAGAGAGACAACGTCTAAATAAATAAATACAAATATAAAATTATAAAGTTTCTATCCTCACACAACAGATTTTTATGTGATTATGATTTAAAAAATAAAACCACTCTCAAAAAGAATACCTTATATTCATCTAGAAATTAAACATGAATTTTCTGTTGGAAACATAGAAAGAAATTTAAATTCATCTATGACAGCCCTCAATCTTAAGAAAAAGATAAGCTCTAGAAGGATTCTAAGCAAGTTTAGAAAAGATATGCCCCAGACTTCCATTTGACAGTCTCCACAACCATTCAAGAAATGAGAGGTAAAACTTAAAACACTCTGTGATAAAGCAAAATATTGCAAAATTGGTAATGTTCACAAGTTGAGATCTAGAAATACTATAAGCCGTAAACTTCAAAGGGAAAAACATCCTCGATTACTGCATATTTATGGAAGAAGTTTCCCCATACTGAACAAAGAGATGTCTGTTTATCTCAGATAAACCCATTTTATGGGTAAAAAAAAAAAAAAAAAAAACCTAAATGATCATTTTGAGTGTAGATTTTGCAATCAAAATCTTGACCACATTTTAACATTCTCCCTCCAGTCTTCTACTTCTCAGTCAGAGGTCATCATTGTCACTTTGTGGCTTGACTTTGCAGCCACGTCTTCCAAAGGCCTGTTGTCTTCTCACCCCGGCACCCACAGGACGTCTGCAGGGAAGCCATGTTGCCTCCTAAGGGCCTGCAGGCCTGCTGTGATCCAGCACTATCAGAGCCAGGTAAGATTTGCATTGTCTCTTCATCTGGTCACAGACGGGCTTTTCCCTTTTTATAAATTTGACACACAATAAGCTTTGAGTGAGACCAAAATCAAGGAACCCAACATGTGTACCAGAGGGTCATTTGAGAGGGTCATTTGCGTCAGGGCATGGGTTTAAGAGTCCTACAGCTTGGAGGCAGGTCCTTGCTCTTGTTCAGGTCAGAAACCTGGTAGTTCTTCACTCCCAGCAGGACTGTAAGGACAAAGAATTCAACTGTTTTGACTCTACAGTTTCAGAAATAGAGTTTTCCTTTTCAGAGAGAATAGTCATAATTCTCTCTTATCTTACGCTTTCACTTGGCCTTTTTGTGTGTGTGCTGTGCTGGCCTGATTGGAGTCTGTTGTCTTTAAGGGTTTTTCTGAAACGTTTACTCAGGAAACACATGGAATGCACTCTGACAAGTAAAGCCCACGTCTCCATTTACTGAGGCTTTTTGTTTTCACATATTAAATATCTCATACCTAACCCAATACTTTATTTGCCAATAAAGACCCAAGGCTTCAGGCGCAAGGAAAGGAAAGGGAACCAGTGGAAATCAGTGGAATCCCAGTAAGAGGGGAAATATTTCATGAACTTTATTTTTAAAAGCAGGTTTTTAGGGGTACGAGAAAATTCCCCTAGACTTGTTTCATTAGAAAGAAAACACAGTATGTGTCAGGGTATGAAAACAGGAAAGGGTGAGAGAGTAGCCGTTGTTTGATCATCTCAATCAAGGGGAAATTTGTCTGAGGTAAACAGTTCTCAGAAACAGCAATAGTTTCACAGATTTGATTTTTAAAATAGTTTTGGTATCCTCCAAATCAGGCCTAGACTAAAAGTCTGCACTCCTTAGGACAATGAAGGCCAGTGTAAGTCATGCAATAATTAGGACTTGCAATAATTACCTTGGAACCCAAAATGGTGATGACTTTTTTTTTTTTTATCATGGAGTAACTTAGAGATAACAATGTCTAATTTGTGGAGATGAGAAAATAAAAACCAGACTGAGTTAAATATAGCTCTTACCTGCTGACAATAATAGCATGTAAATTGATTGAGAGGTAATTGAAGGAAAAGCATATGGATATATATAGATTATTCAAAAGAATAAAATATTTATTAACATTAGACACATTGATTAAATATACATGATAAAATTCTAGGGATACACTAAAAGACTAGAAATAAACTGCACAACTTCCAAACTCATAGAGGGAAAAAAAGAAGCAGTACAGATAAGGCAACTTATTTTATAAATTTCTATAATAATTATGTTGACCATATTTAAGAAATAAAAATTAAAGATGACTGCACTAAACATTCAATTTAAGAAGTTAACTTTGAAAAACAGAATAGACCCAAAGATAGTAGGAAAAAAGAAAGAATAAAGGCAAGAGAAGAAGTTAACAAAATAGAAAACATAAAAGCTATAAAGAGGATCAAGATGCTAAGAGTTACATCTTTAAAAACACTAATAAATGGGCAAAATTCCAGCAAAACTGATCAAGAAAAGACAGAGAAGTTATAAATAAACAATATTAAGACCGAGGTAAAAAGAGGACCAAACCACAGATGTAGCAGTAATTATAAAGATAGAAAAAGAATATTATGAGTAAGTTTATAAAAATAAATTTGAAAAATTACATGAAGCAGCCAACTTCTCAGAAAAATATAAATTACCAAAAATGACTCAGGCAATAATAGAAAATCTGACTGGCTTGATAACTGTTAACAAAATTCAGTCAGTAATTAAAAATCTTCCCACAAGAAACTCTAAACCTAAATGGTTCTACAGGTGAGTTCTCACTAAATTTAGGAACAGATACTTTCAATCTTACCAAATTCTTTCAGCAAGCAGGAAAAGAGAGAACATTACCTCAACTTATTTTACAAAATTTGTAAAATCAGGGAAAAAAAACCTCATCCATAAAAATAGAAGCAAAACTCTCAACAAAATATTGACAAACTGAAATCTATATAGTATAATCCTACATAATATGTATTATATCACAATCAAGTTAGGTTTATTCTAGGAATGCAAGGTTCAAACTCAGAGAAATCTATTAATGTAACTGATCTAACAGATTAAAGAGGATCAATTAATCATCACAGAGATTCAGGAAAAGCATTCAATGAAATTCAATATCCAATAGACTAAGAATAGAAGAAAATGTTCTAGTTTGATAAAAGACATTCACAAAAAAATGACAGTAAACACCCAATGTTGAAATACTACAAATTATTCCCCTTGAAATCAGGAGCAATTCAAGAACATTTATTCTCATTTCTATTCAATATTATTTTAAGAGTCCTAGTCATCCTAGATAAATAAGAAACATTTGAAAGATATAAGGATCGGGAAAAAAGAAACAAAATTGTTACTATGTGCAAATCATATAATTGTATGCACAGACCACCTTAAAAATTTACAGATGTATTATTAACATTAGAGCTTCTAGCCTGCTTACTAGCTACAATACCAATTTGTATTCTATATACTGATAACAAACATTTAGAATTTTACATTTTTTAAAAATACCATTTATAATATCAAGAAATATATACAATACTGAGACATAAATATGAAAAAAATGTGCAATATTTTTCTGCAAAAATATTCTACAAACATTTATTGCAGAGATTTTTAAAGTAACTAAATAGAGGAACATACTAACTTCATAGATCAATTTTGCAAAGATGTCAGTTCCTGGAAAATTGATTTATAGTATTATAAATCAAACTTCAGACAAATTAAGTTTAGCAGAATTTATTTGAGCAAAGAACATTTCATGAATCAGGCAGCATTCAGAACCAGAAGAGGTTCAGAGAGCTCTACCCAGGAACATGAGCAATGAGCTATGGAAATAGACTGAATATGGAAGCCAAGTAGAGAAACCATCTGAATCACTACAGCTGGCATTTGCCTTATTTTCTCATGATGTAATCAGTTGGCTACCTGTGATTGGCTGAAACCCAGCCATTTGTTAGAAAAAAATGTCAAGTTTAGTACATGCTAAGTTAGGTTGCAGTTTGTTGCATAGGAAATCAAGGTACAAAGACAACCTCAGTTTACTGGCCTCTTGCTTATTTAATTTAACAACGGATTTCATGAATATCTAATCAAAATCCCCAAGTGACTTTTCCTGGCAATTGACAAACTAATTCTAAAATTTATATGAAAGAGTAAAGATCTTACGGTCATTAAAACACTCTTGAAGAAGAAAAGTACGTAGAGAGATTTCCCCAGTCAGATATCAAGACTTACTACAATGCTGTAGTAATTAAGATAATGTAGTCTATCTTAATAGGACAGACAAACAGACCAAAGAGACAAATTGAAGAGCCCAGACTCAGATCCATGCACATGTGAAATCTTGATATTTGTTGTAAGTAACATTACAGAGGAAATGCTGGATTACTTGCAGAGAGTGTGGGACTCTTGGATATCTCCATAAAAATTTATATTGTCTCTCTACCTCATAACTTACTCAAAAATGAATTATTGATGGACCAAGAATTTAAATGGGAGAAGTTAATTTTTAAAACTTTTAGAAGCATATCACTATTCATAAAAAAATAAATTGGAAGTATTTTGGGTAAAGGGCCATGATTTACTTACTTTACCATTAAAGTTTTCAAGAAAGAGATTTTCAAAAGGTGAGAAAGAGAATGCAAAAGAAAATGGGAGTAAAATGTAAATAATATGTGCATCTGGGAATAGGGTATACTGAGGTCCTTTGTACTATTTTTATCTTTTCAACATATCTATTAGCTTGAAGGTGTTTCAAAATAAAAGGGTGTTTTTACAAAAAAAATCTTTAGAATAAAATATAGGAGAATATCTTTATCACCTCAGGGTACTTAGGCCGCTCTTGAACACAATTCAAAGGATGTAAATTATAAAGGAAAATATTGACAAAATAAATTACATTAAAAGAATTTATGTTCATCAAAAATAGCCATTAAAAGAGAGAAAAAATACATACCATCAACTGGAAGAAGATATTTGCCACACATCAAACTGACAAAGGATCAGGATCATGAATATATAATGAACTCCTATGAATTAATAATACATACAATACATATCTCTTCCTATGTGTCAAGGTCTGTTAAAAATAATAAATAACCCAATAAAAAATGGACTAAAATGAATATTTCACAAAGGAAGGAAAGCAAATATTAAAAACATTAAAAGATTCTTAGCTCATTTGTAACCAGAGAAATACAAATTAAACCCCCATTGGTGTAAAATTTTAGTCCTACAGGACTGGCAAATATTAAAAATCTTGGCACTATCAAGTATTCATAAAGACCTAAAGCAACAGGATGTCTCCTATGCTGATGTACAGCAGAAATCAGTACAACCTTTGGCATCACCTATTTTAATTCACCCTTCAATTCCAATCCTAGATATTTACAGATACTAGCAAAAGTCTTGCATGTGCAAACAGGTGATAAGCATAAGATTATTTATAACAGAAATTACTTATAATAAATAAAAAGTTGAAAGCAACCCGAAATTTCCATCAACAGTAAAATGAATAAATAACAGTGGTACATTCATAGAATGGAATGAATATTAAATGACTACATATGGCAATATAAATGAGTCTAAATAATGTTGTGGGGGAGAAGAAAGACCTTGAAGAGTTCAAGCAGCTATGAAAAGATGAAACTTTGAAAAATGAGGCGTGAGTTAGACACTCCAGTCAGCATCTAGGAACAGCATGACCCGTTTGGGAACTGCACATGCACAACTCCTCCCCCATGGCATGTTTCCCCAATATGGAACTCGGTCTATGTGGACTAAGTTACTCTAAGTCTCTGAGATCACAATGGGAATTATCAATGGAGTTCTTAAAAATCAGAGTTTGTATGTCCAGAAAGGAAGATTCTGTCTGCTTGCCCAATCATTGACTATAGCAGGGTTTAACATTAGTATTCAAGTTATTAAAGCTATAAATTAAGAATCTTCATTTTTCTGAACATTTAAATTCAGTTTGCGAATCTTTCTTTTTTATTTAGAAATATAGCAATTGTTCAAAAATAAGAAGAGTTATTTTCATGTTCCTTGATAAATGTTTAAATTAGTTCATAAGTTAAAAACTAAAATTTCCTGTCTTAAATAACAAAATCTTCTTAGACACTTCGAACTACAATTAAGTATTTAACACATCTGAATTGCTCAAATGCCTGTCATGCAGATTTAATAAATTTAATAAGAACATTCTTTTGTAGCATTCAATCTATATGATAACTCTAAAAAACTTAAAAATATAATAAAGTCAATAACTTGTGTATATATGTGTATGTGTTTTCTTTTTTTTTTATCATTAATACTTTAAGTTCTGGGCTACATGTGCAGAACGTGCAGTTTTGTTACATAGGTATACACGTGCCGTGGTGGTTTGCTGTACCCATCAACCCGTCACCTACATTAGGTATTTCTCCTAATGTTATCCCTTCCCTAGTCCCCTACTCCTGACAGGTCCCAGTGTTTGATGTTCCCCTCCCTGTGTCCATGTGTTCTCATTGTTCAACTCCCACTTATGAGTAAGAACATGCGGTGTTTGGTTTTCTGATCTTGTGATAGTTTGCTGAGAATGATGGTTTCCAGCTTCATCCATGTCCCTGCAAAGGACATGAACTCATCCTTTCCTATGGATGCATAGTATTCCATGGTGTATACTTGCCACATTTTCTTAATCCAGTCTATCATTGATGGACATTTTGGTTGGTTCCAAGTCTTTGCTATTGTTAATAGTGTCTCAATAAACACACGTGTGCATGTGTCTTTATTGTAGAATGATTTATAATCCTTTGGGTATATGCCCGGTAATGGGACTGCTGAGTCAAATGGTATTTCTAGTTTTAGATCCTTGAGGAAAGGCCGCACTGTCTTCCACAATGGTTGAACTAATTTACACTCCCACCAATAGTGTAAAAGCATTCCTATTTTTCAACAACCTCTCCAGCACCTGACTTTTTAATGATCACCATTCTAACTGGCATGAGATGGTATCTCACTGTGGTTTTGATTTGCATTTCTCTAATGACCAGTGATGATGAGCATTTTTCATATGTCTGTTGTCTGCATAAATGTCTTCTTTTGAGAAGTATCTGTTCATATCCTTTGTCCATTTTTTGATGGGGTTGTTTGTTTTTTTCTTGTAAATTTAAGTTCTTTGTAGAGTCTAGATATTAGCCCTTTGTCAGATGGAAGGATTGCAAAAAAT
This sequence comes from Macaca thibetana thibetana, assembly GCF_024542745.1. Taxonomy (NCBI): domain Eukaryota; kingdom Metazoa; phylum Chordata; class Mammalia; order Primates; family Cercopithecidae; genus Macaca; species Macaca thibetana. Next base: position 115,322,732 of record NC_065581.1, on the reverse strand, counting down.
TTCTCCCATTCTGTAGGTTGTCTGTTCACTCTGATAATAGTTTCTTTTGCTGTGCAGAAGCTCTTTAGTTTAATTAGATCCCATTTGTCAATTTTGGCTTTTGTTGCCATTGTTTTCGGTGTTTTAGACATGAAGTCTTTGCCCACACCTATGTCCTGAATGGTATTGCCCAGGTTTTCTTCTAGGATTTTTATGGTCCTATGTTTAAGTCTTTGATCCATCTTGAGTTGATTTTTCTATGAGGTGTAAGGAAGGGGTCCACTTTCAGTTTTCTGCATATGGCTAGCCAGTTTTCCCAACACCATTTATTGAATAGGGAGTCTTTTCCCCATTGCTTGTGTGTGTCAGGTTTGTCAAAGATTAGATGGTGGTAGATGTGTGGTGTTATTTCTGAAGCCTCTGTTCTGTTCCATTAACAAAGTCAATTACTTTAATCTCACATATCTTAAAATCAGATAAAGCATACTTAAAGTGGTATAGTAATGACAAAACTTACTACATTCATACAATCCCTACAAATACATACCTTACATAACAATAGCAATATTACGTTAGAATTTTTGTTCTGGATTTACACACTTCCCAGTGAAGACCAGCATTAGCACCTCTAGCTGGCCACAGGAGCTGGGACATGTCCACTTAGAGATTTTGACATTGGACTGGCCACTGCTGACTAGATGATACTACCCAAGCCACAAACCAACAAGTTGAGCCCTGATTTAACTTAGACTCTATCTTCTTACCCAATCACTTACTGAAATGCTTTCATAACGTTTTTCTGCATACCCACACTCCTCTCCAATTCCCTGCCCCACCCAGATTGCAATACTTGTATGTCTTTTCATTTGTGAAATTCTGTACCCTTTAATATTTTACTTTGACATTTGTTTTATCATTTCTATAATCATTTGTTTATACAAGGCTAACTTGGGGGGGATTAATATTCTGAATTATAAATTCACAAAGGCATTAGACACTTGGCTAGAGGATGAGCCAAAGATAAAAATTATTCTTAGACTATAAAGTATCTAAAATAAAGAAAAAGAATTTACAAACATCTTGAAACTGTGGGTGAGGGAGTTTCCAATTGCTTCTGACATGCAGGGATCGACAAATAAAAAACACTTCAGTGCTGGTTGCTAGCTTAAGATGTGTAAAATGTCACTGCATTTGTCTCTATCTAATGCAGACCTCACCAGGGATATACAGTTGCTGTTACAGTTACAGCAATAATCCAAAATGCAATAACTTATTACCCCTAACTGCTAGTATAAGACCTTGGGCACCTCTGAATTCCATCCAAATATTTCCTGGGGTCCCCCACAAATGTCTCACATGTTTTCCTAAACAAAATCACTTACGCAGTTGAGGCAACATTTTTATTTTTCAGAGATAGGATCTCATTATCTTGCCCAGACTGGAGTGCAGTGGTGTGATCACAGCTTACTGCAACCTCGACCTCCTGGGCTTGAGCCCTCTGAGTAGCTGGGATTACAAACATGAGTCACTGCACCCAGTCCTAATTTAATTTAAGCATTTTTCAATGACTGCCCCCAATGTGCTCCAGACCCCGGGAGACCTGGGTTCATTCTGCAAGGAGGGTTCCCGATTAGAATCCCTCTGGGTACAGAATTTGGGGAAATAGTTTGGGGAAATGATTCTTTGAGATTTTCTTTTAGCTTTCAGCTTTGCAGGGATTCAGCTAAGATGAGAGCTAAATAGGGCAGGCAGGGACTGGGAAGGGAAATATAGAAAAGAAAAAAATGTAAGAGATAAGCACCAGCATTCACACACAAAGATGGCACCTTATGATGGAGTGTGGTGACGGGGATTAAAAAGGAGTCAAAGTGAAATTAGAGTTTCTCAGCTGTTGCCAAGGCAGTAAATAACAAAGAGGGAGGATGGATTGTACACAGGAGAAAGATAAGAACTTCTCTCTTAACTTCCTTCATGTACTTCGGCATGCCTTCACACAAACCTTACCTCGAGGTTTTGAGAAGGAAATGTATTTGCGGTTCTTCAGTTGACATCTATTTTCTCATGTGTATTTTGCAAGCTTTGTAGGCCTAAGATAAAGTCAAAACAATGAAATTCTGTTTATTAGTGTTGTTACAGTTATTAAACTCCATTTTCTCTTTTGGGAAATGTGGAGTTCCATTAGGATTAGAAGATTGTCCCCAAAAATGTTTTCACAAGGATATTTGAGGATGCTTTGTTCATAATGGAAACAAATCAAAACAAATGTCCACCAGTGATTGAACTGGGTAAATAAAGATCTATAGAGATGATGAAGTCATTGAAAATGATCCATTCATTCATTCATTCAACATTTTTTTTTAATGGTTTCTGTATGTCAGGCAATCCTAGTTTCTTCAGAGGTGAACAAAGCTGGCAAAATATTCTGTGCTCCTTGACCTTACACTCTAGTGGAGAGAGGCAGTAAACAAAAAAAGTAAGGAAAATACATGTTAGATGTTAAGAAGCACTATGGATACAAATGAAGCAGGCAAGAGGACTAGGGAGGCCGAAGAAGGATGCCATTTGAAATAGGGAGATGAGGGAAGGTGACGTTTGAGTAAAAATATGAAGGAGAAAAGGGAGAGCCACATGGATATTAGGGTAAGCTGTCTTCTTGACTTATGTAACAGCAGATGCAAGAGCGCTGAGGCAGGAGCAAGCTGGATGTGCCCAAGGAAAAGAAAGGAGACTGGTTGAGTAAGAGAAGCAAGTGAGCAGCAGAGAAGTAAACTAGAGGATCATTAAGATCAGAGATGCCAAGTTACACAGGGCTTGTCATAGACTTTAGCTTTTATTCTAAGTGACATGGGAGATCTTTGGGCAATTCTGAGCAGACAAGAGCCATGATCTGATTTATGTTTTACAGGATCCCTCTGGCTCCTTTGTTAAGAATGGGTAGAAGGGGCTGGGCATGGTGCCTCACGCCTACAATACCAGCACTTTAGGAGGCCAAGGTTGGAGAATCACTTGAGGCTAGGAGTGTGAGACCAGCCTGGTCATCATGGAGAGACCCTATCTCTACAAAATATTTTTTAAAAATATTTTTAAGTATGGCTAGAAGGAAGACAAAGGCAGTAGAAAGGTTACCAGTTAGGAGGCTATTAGAATAACCCAGGTGAGAAATGATGATTCAGAGTGGTAGCCTTGAAGGTGATACAGTTTGAGTAAGATCTGGATACATTTTGAAGGTAGAGTAGATGGAATTTGCTGACACATTGCATTAGAGGTCTGAGAAAAAAATAAGGAGGAAAAAAATGACTCCAAGGTTTTTGGCCTAAGCAACTGGAAAGATGGAACAGCCATTTACCAAAATGGGAATTCTGCAGGAAGAACAAGCTCCATTAGGTTAAACTCTAATGCCATTTTTGCAGGTTCAAAACATTTGAGTATCAGTCTTTTCATATAGTTTAACCTAACGTAAATGTATATATGTTGACATAGAAAGATATCCTGGAAATATTTTTTTGAGTAGAAAAAGGAGGATACAGAATTGCCAAAAATCATATGATTCTATTTACAAAAAATTGAGTGTGTGGGGGGGACCCTAAGACTTGCAATGTGAAGATTTGGCTTGATGTGCTCAAGAACTTTAGAAATCCAGAGCCTTTTGGGTGCTCTGGGATTGCAGAAGTAGCCTACTGCCTTCTACTAAGACTGACATTGACCTCTTGCTTGAAGACATTACAGGGTCTTTTAACTTAAAGACAACACTTGAGCCTCTCAGGATCTAAACCATCTGTCCTCCTGGACATCACACCGATACGCAGGATCAAGTCACATGAGCCAGCATGGGAAGTGCTGAGCTTGTTAAGCCAGGACAGGGTCTCTATGCTTAAAAAAAAAAGCCACTGGACCTAATCAACCAGTGCTAGCTAGAGCTGGGGTTTGGGGGGCATGCATGGGGCTGGATCCCAAGGTGATGCGTCAAGGAAGACAAGATCAACTCAGATAAGCGGGGGAGGGCTCATTCATATGGGAGCATCATCTTGTAATTCAAAATTCAACACTCTTGCAAGGATCCCAGAAGATGATGCTGTATGCTGAGAGGAAGCTCTCAACCTCTTGGAAAACGTATTTGCAATAAATGTAGGAGAAATGCTAGAGCTGCTGCAGCCAACAGTGAAGGGGAGAAAAGGCTTGTAGAGGTGAGCATGCCAGAATGAATCTTCCGCATGCAGCCAAAAAGCCTTTTCACCTGAGCAGCAAGGACAGGCTGGTTAAAAAAGGGAGCAAGCCTCACTAAGAAGCTCAGTGGCACGCCCAGCAGCAATGCATCATAAGACGGAAGTGGTACTTCAGGATCAGAGCACTCAATGAAGCTGCATGAAGAGGTGGCCCAACCCCACATGACATCTAACAGTACCACACATGCACTCTCCCTGAGCTGCATGGGGGAGGGGATCGCTTATGAGCAGCTAAAGGAAATTTGTAAAAGGCTGAGCAGAGCTCACCAATGGATGGGTGTCTTGGTGTATGAGTACAAGCTAAAAACGGATGGCTTCTGTGTCACAGCCCCTCTCACAAATGGCACTGAAAGCAGCAGTGGGGAGGGATCTCCCAGCGGGCAGAGCTTTAGGTAGCACACTTAGTCATCCACAATGTGGTAAGAGAGTAACTCAAGTCGAGATGATACGTGGTTTCATGGACAGTGATAAACCATGTGACTGGTTGGTTGGATCTGTCAAAAGAAAGTTTAGAAGGTCAGAGACAAGGGGGTCTGGAGAATAGGCTGCAGATAGACATAGAGGAGCAGAAACCACATGGGAGGGACTTTGTTTCCCATGTTAATGTCCATGACAGAGCATTCATCATAGAAGACTCACTAAACAACCAATGAGACAGAATTATTTGACCCATGGACAACAGCCAGCTTCTGTCACCAGCTATGCCAAGTGTTGGCACAATGGGCTCATGGACAGAGGCCATGGGAGCAGACATGGAGGCTATATTTGGGCCCAATAGTGCTGCTATTGCTGCAACCAACTTTACAGGAACAAAGCCAACACTGAGACCCCAGTTTGGCATGATCCCTCAAGGACATCAGCCACTTGGTGACAAGTTGACTTCACTGGACCATTTCCACCCAGGAAGGACCAGTCGTTCATATTGACTGAGAGCAAATATGTATTTCAAGTACAAGTTTGCTCTCCTGCCTGCCAAGTCTCAGCCATCACCATGATCACAGGCCTTACTGAGTGTTGGACCAATTGATATGGGATATTGTTTAACATTGTCTTGGACAAGGGTCTTACTATGCAACAAAGGAAGTATAGCAGTGAGCACATAACCACGGGATCCACTGGTTCTATCACATACAGTCCCACTTAGAAAATTTGTGCCTGATAAAAATTAAACAGCTTTTTGAAGGTGCAGCTGAGGCACTAGCTTAGAAGTGACACTCTGCAAATACGCAACACTCTTCTCCAGAATGCTGTGCACATCCTAAATCAATAAACGTTACTGAGCTGTGTCCCCTGATGTATTCTATAACCCAGGTCCACGAGGAACCAAGGGGTGGAAGTAGGAGCAGCCCTATTTATCACAACTCCAGCGGGGAGATTTGAAATTGCCCATCCCTGAAACACTTGGCTCTGTGGTCTAGAGATCCTGATCCCCAGAGAGCAATGATTCCACCAGGGAACAAAGTAAGAGTCTCAGTAAACTTTAAACTGTAGCTGCCACCCAGTTACTTCAAAAGCCTCATGCCAAGAGACCAGCAGACAAGGAAAAGGTCATCACCCTTGTTGCTGTAAATCATCTGGGTAAAGTGACCCAGATCATCAGAGGTGGAACTGAAGTGATACAATAGGGCGGGAAGGAATATATTGGGCACCCAAGTGATACCATGAAGCATCTCTTTATACTTCCAAGCCTAATTTTAGCGATAAATAGGCAAATGCAGCAGCCACAGCCTAAGCAGGGCATTGTGGCCAGGGGCTCAGACCTCTCAGGAATGAAGTCTGCTCACACCAGACAAGCCACCTCGACCAAGACAGGTGCTAGCCAAGGGTGAAGGGAATCAAGAATGGGTCATAGGAGAGACGATGTGTGTAAGTTGAAGCCTCAGGACCAGGTGCAGTAGCAAGGGCTATAGTTTACCTAATAACCTGTCTTTGGCAGAGTTATCCAGGAACCCTGGAGGAGCTTATCGCAGTCGGGATAAACTTACCATATGAAGCAAGTGGTCCCAAGTGGCGGAATGTGTGTACTCCAGTGGTTACTGTGGGGCACTGCTCAGATCCCCCTGGATGGGGCATTTGCTTCTAGCTGTCAGAAGTGTTGACTGCCAACAGCTCACAATTGAACCTCCACAGGAAAAGTTCTCAGCAGAAGGAAGCCGCTTTGCCTAAGGTTATGCCCCCTGCTGAAGACACAGGAGCAGCCCACATCCAATGACTGGTAGATAATGCAGAGTATAAGGCCCACTCCACTTGCCTTAATTTGAGCTAACTCCGAAGGGCCAGCCCAGCTCCAGAAACCATGGGATCAGCAGAGACCTCCGTTGTAGCTGTATTGCAGCTTCACTTCTGTCTTTCCCAACCCTGCTTCATTTATTTCCTCACAGATGCTGTTTCATGATCCTCCCACACGCACATCTCCATCTGCTGTGGTTTAAATGTGTCCCCAAAAGTGCATGTGTTGGAAACTTAATCCCCAATGCAACAAAGCTGAGAGGTGGGACCTTTAAGAGGTGATTAGGTCATAAGAGGTCTGCCCTCATGAATGGATTAATGCTGCTATCATGCGAGTAGGTTCATTATTGTGAGAGTGGGTTTATTAGAAAAGCGAATTTGGCCCTCTTTTGCTTGCTTTCTCCAATGTGTCCACATTCTCTTGCCCTTCTGCTCCTGCCATGGGATGACACAGCAAGAAGGCCCTCACAAGATGCCGGTCCCTCAATCCTGGATGTTCAGCCTTCAGAACTGTAAGAAATAAATTTCTGTTCTTTATAAAATACCCAGCCTCTGGGTGTCCTTTTATAGCAGCCCAAAACAGACTAAGACACCATCTCTGTGCATTTTCACAGAAAACTGTGCCTAAGATACTGCAGTATTTCAATTTTGGAAGAAGATGGGGAAAGAGAAGCAACAGCTTCTGCTGTTTCCTCACCCTGTCCCTTCACTCTTTTCTCCTACAAAAATTGCATCATCTTCTCCTCATCTATATTTTGCTATTCCAAAATAAAAGCAAAAACCAAAGCCACTCCAGCCTCCCCAGAGTCTTGTCTTAGTTCTAGTATGTACATTATCTAGGTAGAAATGAGCAGGAGCTGACATCCCTCAAAGTATGTCTCACCTGTCCCATCCCAGGCTCACACTCTTCTATGCACAGAGAGCTTCTTCAGAAAATGTGAATAAGAAAGAACTTTGTTCTTGCCATTTCAACTTTAAACCATGTAGCAAATATTTTTCTTCCCACTACCAGGTTAAAATCACACCAAACCGGACAATGTGTAGTTTATTACAACTCTGTTTCCACTGGGGTAGCAGAAAGAGCTAATGTTATTGTTTTAAATATACTGAAGCCAGGTTTTTTGGGTTATTTTTTGTTAGTACAAGCCAGTAAGACCAACTAGCTCATTTTTTTATCCTCCAGAACAATTGGGAGGTGTTTGGGTTTTCTGTTTTTGCTTTTTAAAATCTCAACTGACTCATTTGGTGGGAACAAATTCACATGTCAGCATGTGGTCTGACCAATATGACCTATCTACAGGGAAAAAAAATAACATTTTCAAATTAAGGTACAATCAGCAGTTATACTCTCTTGTTTTAAAAAATATATACTGACCAGCACCTAGCCATATAACAAAGAACATATGCCTGAGATTACCACAGTGGGAAGATTGATCAACATCAGTCCCATTGTTTGAGTCAGGATAACTTGCTCACATTTCAGTCAGCTTGAGTAAAAGGGAACTTACTGCAAGATGAGAGGAGTATTTCATGAAACTTGAAGAATATACATAGGAAGTCAAATCTTTGGTAACTAAACACTTGCTCTGTCTATTTTTCTCTCCCTTCTCTATCCCAGCCCAATGGTCTCTCCGCTTCCCTCTGTGCCTTTGCTCCCTCCTCTGGCTTCATTTGCAGATTGTCCCTAGCTCTCTCTGCTTCATCACCAGTCCTCAGGGCCCAAAAAAGCTGCTGCAGCTCAGTCTTCTAGAAGAAGTCACCTTCATGGAATACAGTCTTTTAGCCTCTTAAGTCAAACTTTTGTGATTTCTATCTGGCTGCTTTAGGTAGAGTCAGATATCCCTGATCTACCTGTTATAAAAATAAAATGCCCAGCCCCACTGTTCAGCAAAGCTTATGCAGACACCTAAGGATGGAGATTGACCTTTTCAGGCACCCCAAACATATTTGCCACATTTCTTGGATGTACATTTGAATCACCTAGCACATTCTACCATATTCCTTTTGGCAGACAGTGAGATGAGAGACAAATTATCCATCTCAGTGAACCTGTATATCATGTTTGGTTTTATATGGTGGCACCCAGTAGAGATGGGACTGATGGGACTGATAATCCTGAGGTTCAAGGAATAATGCTTATCTTTGAAAGAAAAGTAAATGGAGGGTGGTAATTATTACAATAGTTTTCAATATATTAGTAGAAGCATCATTTATTTTTAACAAGAAACTTACTAGCTAAAACCTGCACAGCATCCTTTGACTTAGGAATTCCACTTCTCAAAATGCATACTAAGGAAACAATCATAACAGTATTGATATGGTTTGGCTGTGTCCCCACCCAAATCTCTAATTGTAGCTCTCGTAATTCCCACGTGTCATGGGTGGGACCCCGTGGGAGGTAATTGAATCATGAGGGTGGGTCTTTCTTGTGCTGTTCTCATGATAGTAAATAAGTCTTACAAGATCTGATGGGTCTATGAAGGGGAGTTTCCCCTCACACACTCTCTTGTCTTCTCCCATGTAAGACATCCCTTTGCTTTTCCTTCATCTTCCGCCATGATCGTGAGGCCTCCCCAGCCTTGTGGAAATATGAGTCCATTAAACCTCTTTCTTTTATAAAGTATCCAGGCTCAGGTATGTCTTTATCAGCAGTGTGAAAACAGACTAATACAAGTACACAAAACATTATAAAGAGGTATTCATTATAGTTATGTATTAATATAAATGAAAAGAAACTACATGTCTATTAATAGGAATTCCAATGACAAACTTATGTTTTATGCATGTGGTTGGCTATTGTGCAGCCTTTAAAAATTATCTTTTTGAAGACTATTTACTAACATAGGAAAATGTTTATAATATGCTAAGGAAAAAAGACAAAATCACATGCATCCTCATAATTGTATTTTAAATTATTTACCTATAATGCGTTTAAAGATAAGAAGGCAATATATCAAAATGTTAATAGCTATTATTTCTGAATGGTGGGGAACGGGTAATTTTTATTTTCTTTTTGATTTTTGGCTTATTTTCCAAATTATCTAAGATGGATGCATATTGTTTTTACAATTAGTTTCTTTAGCCTTTCACCTCACAGCAGTGAACTCAATAAAATGAACATTCAAGAAGAAAAGAGAGAAGAAAAGATTACTGAAGTACCATGAAACATGACCAGAATTGACTTTTATTTTTCAGCTCATTTTTTGTTCTTGTGGGAAGGGCCCACAGAAACCGACAGTTTTGGTGGAACTCCCATCTGACAGTAGATGTTTCTTATTCCTTGTATGAACTACAAATGCCCCAACCTCGTGTTTGTGATCATCAACAGTCACTTGTGCATTTCTGCCTCCACTAATGCATGGGGTGGCTAATTGAGTTTGTGAAAAAGGTCACTTCCATCTTTTTTTTTAAATGAATGGTTTAGTTTATTATTACAGTGGAGTGTTGACAAGCATGGCAGAGACTAAAAATATAGTTCCTTTTCAAAATAAAATATTCAGCATTTTGACTGGCTGCAGATTTATTTGGCAGTAATTTCTTGGTTAAAATTCCCTGAGGTTTGTTTATATGGCTATTTTGGTTCTTTATTTTAAGTATATCAGCATTTTTCCACAGCTTCAAGCTATTCTCATCTCAGCATGTAGGAAGTTAATAGGTAGCACAGAAGCTTGTTACTCCAATTCCAGTAAAAACATAATTGGCTCAAGAAGCCAAGGTACCAGCACCATCCTTTCTGCTACCTTGAAGGACCAGCAAGAATGGCCACAAACTCAAACTCATCACAACAATCGGGCCCACTCCAGGCAGTGCCCATGAATATGGAATAAGGACCGCTTGGAATTTTGTTTTTTAGTCTCAAAACTTTGTAAGATTTTTTTTAAAAATATGCATAATAGGAATGCAATTCCATTTAAGGTGATTGCCCTCGTAGATATACACGTAATCCAGTGGTATCACCATTCTTCCAAACATCTGTGAAATTTCTGTTTTGGAATTGCTTTCAGATATAGTTTATGGAGAAACACAGCAGAAAATTAGTCTCGTTCATTTCTAATCACATATGAATGAGATTAAAAAGTTAGATTACTCAACTTATTTACCAGACTGGGCAAGAGATGCCTTTTGCATTTTCTAAATAGCAGATTCTCTCACAAAACCAAAGTTTGCCACCAATAAATCTTTCAAACCACATGCCTTGGTCTAGGATGAGGAATTCCAATAAGAGAATTCCAAAAGGGATTAGATTAATGGTAGAATCATTGGAATAAGTGTACAGTCTTCCAATCCAACAACTCTGAACTGGGCATTTGGATCTGTAAGATCAGGCACACTAAAAAAAAAAAAAAAAAAAAAAAAATCATTAAGTGAGTTCCAGGCTCTGTTACAGGGGCTGCAGCACCATATATATATATCAGATTTAGCCTTTGCTCTTTGACAGTATCAGTCTTAAGAGCACTGACTTGAAAAAGTGATCTAAAATAGTATCTTAGAGTTATGCTAATTTGAACTACCCCAGTCAGAAAGATATGGAAAAGCAAGAAAGATGGAAAATGTTTTAAAGGCCTTTTCTTTGTCTTTCTCTCATTTTTTTTTTTTTTTTTTCATTTGCAGGACATTGAAACAAAGCAGGGAAGTGCATTTGCATTCAGCTAAATTTAATTTGCATGCCTAGATAACCTCTGGGAATTTGGGAGGCTACCTTAGCTGGAATGTGCAATTGTAGCTACCTATTTACCTCACAGTGGTTCTTATGAAATAAAGGACTAAAACCTTAAAATGCAGTTCAGTTTAAATATCTTGATCATCATCAGTAGCAGCAGCAACAATTCTCTCACAGATTCCATCCTTGAGGAAAAGGCAGGAAGTCAGTTAAACTTAATTCGATTTCCATCGACAAATATAATTTGGACATCAGGAATGGTGCCATGCAAACACACACACTCTCGTTCAACTCCTTCAGCTGCAAGGAACTCATCCAAGTTACCTCAAGCACTGGAGTCTTACTGTGACTATAATAGGAATGCATACTCTCCCAGCCCCTAATGTTATCAAACCAAACTGGACTCCACCTGCCTGGCGCAGTAAAACGAGATATCCACACTGAGGTTTACAGCAGGAGAAAGGAAGGCGTTTATTTGCAGGGTGCTAAGCAAGGACAATTGGCAGCTATTGCTTAAGAGTCAAGCCTCCAGATGGTTTACAGGTAAAGGCTTTTTAAGACAGGGGGCAGAGGTTGCAGGCAAAGTCATAAATCAATACATGGATGCTATACTTTGGCTTGACCTCAAAAGGTGGGACATCTCCAAGCAAGAGCCCATAGATTATAAGTGGATTCAAAGATTTTCTGATTTCCAATTAGTTAAGAAGGCAAAGCATCATCTAAAAATTTGGAATTAGTAGAATGTTCAGGGCCAGGAATGTGACCTCCTCCAGGCCCCTCAGGAAGAAATTTAGAACAAAGAGTTTGGTCTTTGATTCCCCCCTATCTGGAGGAGATTCATTTGGGTGGGGGTGCGGGGTTCCAGGATTCTGAAAGACAACTAAGGGACATAGGTTAAGATGTTATCTTTAGTTTCTGAGAGGAGCCTAACATTTCGTGATTCTAACTTCCTTGGATACTGTTTAAGCTACTATTACCTTCTTGCTTATCAAGTTGCTCATTTACTTCTCAGGGCTAGCTAGGTGCCTGCAACTTCCTTTGAAGGAACTCAAGATTTTCCTTTAATTCCATTCTTGTTGGGGGGTGTGGTGGCTCCCGGTCCCCAAGAGGGGCCCCTGCTCTGTCTCGCTAGCTAGGAACAGTTCCAGAAGCTCATCTCTCCCCTTCCACCCATCTAGATACCTGGAGGGCCCTAAGCTTAGCAGAGTCTCAGTGTAGAAGAAATGTTCTTGCTCATGGGATGGCAGTCCCTTGGCAGGCAAAATCTAGAAAGACAGGCGGCTTGACGTTCCCATCCAGAAAATGACCAGCTCTTAACAAAACAGAATTGCCTCGCAGCGGGAATGTGAAAGTGCCAGTTATATCACAAAGCTTCCTCTCATGTTGGGTAGAGCCCTTGGTCTCCACTGGGAATTCAAGGACTACCACTCAAAGTGCTTCTCTTATTTTTCAAACCAACCCTAAATTTGAGGGTGAGGGACAGTCCGCTGATCCCTAGAACCAGGTACCCTTTTCTCTGCATCATTTCCCAGGCCCCACTCTTCTCTCCTTTAGGTGCATATTAGTCTTTTCTCATAAATGCCATCGTTACATCTAAGAAACCAAAGTACCTGACCTTATTGATCATGATCTTGATTTCATCTATTTCTCCTGAGTCCTAACTTTGATCTTTTGAGAGATACTGTGTGGCAGGTGTCTCTTACTGTCTTCTGTGCTTGCTCCCATCCTCAAATCTGCTTGATGAGTAAGCAGTGCAAATGCTGATACTGAATCTCAGAGTAAGGAACACTACTCATCTAGCCCGGAGGTTTTCTCTGTTAGAAGTTATGATCTAATTACTTCCAACTCTAAAAATTTTGACCAACTCTAAAAATGTTGACCAATTACAACCAATTGTCTAAAGATCCATTCCTAAAATCCCATTAATTTAAATTAATTCCTCCCTACCAGCTTGAAAAAAAGATATTTTACCTCTCACTTGAAATACCAGTTCCTTTCGACATAGAGGGCTGTGACTATGCTATGAGTATATAAATTCTCCTTCTAAGTTGCCATTATATAGATAAGTAGTGGGAGTAGCTGAAATTTAGGGATATATTATAATTGGCATTATTTTGTTCATTAAAGTAATTTGAAATAAGAAATGTACATTCAGGCTGGGTGTGGTGGCTCACGGTTGTAATCCCAGCACTTTGGGAGGCCAGGGTTGCAGGATCACTTGAGCTCAGAAGTTCAAAACCAGCCTAGGCAACATAGTGAGACCCTGTCTCTATGAAAAATTAAAGTAGTGGCCAGGTGTGGTGGTGCGCACCTGAAGTCCCAGCTACTTGGGAGGCTGAGGTGGGAGGATCGCTTCAGCCCAGGAAGTTGAGGCTGCAGTGAGTTGTGTTGGTGCCACTATACTCCAGCCTGGCCGAGAAAGCAAGATCCAGACTCAAAAAAAAAAAAAAAAAATTTACATTTAGTCAACAAATTATTAGGCTTAATGATTCAAGGTGGGTAGTGATTCAAATGATTTCCTCTCACAAAGGAAAGTTTTGTGAACAAAAAGGATTTAAATTGACCTGTGACCTTTGACATTCCAGTCACCCAGGTGGTCAGGAGTTCAGGTAATGAATAATCAGAATGAAAATTGCACTTAATTTGTTCAAATCTAAAGATAATGATTTAGATTTGATTTAAATTAGATTTTTCTTTTCAAGCCAAAAAAGAGCCCCTTGCTTTATCTTGTCTTCTAATACTGTATCACACACCTGTTTTGAATCTTTGCATTGGTGAATGTTACATTTATTCTTTTAAAGTATCTTGTAACTGCATGATCAGAATATAAGTAGACTTCAGAAACTGGTTTATACTTTTATTCTTTAAACAATATATAGCACCTAATATGTGCCAGTCATTCCATTTGGCTTTGAAAAATTTGAAGATGAAGACACAGTCTGTACCCTCAAGGGCTTAAAGTCTATTTGTGGAAATAGGTGAATAAATTATTAACAAGACAGAATGTGGCTAATACATTAATGAAAATATGGACTAAATGCTTTGGAAGCATAGAGGAAGTAGTGAATAATATATTCCTGAAAAGTTGAGAATTAACCAAAATTAAATCTGCCACCTTGGGACTAGACTGGAATGGCAGTTGTAAGGTGATTGAATTTTTCTGACCCCAGCCTAGTCTGGTACATTTACTGGTTTTCCTCTTTCCTGTAGACACCTTTACCTTGTTTGCTCAAGAATATTGTGCAACAGTGGACCTTCATGGTTTCCAAGTAGAAAAATGCTGTTTGACCACTGAGCAAATTCTTCTTGATGGCTTTGGATTAAGAATTGCTACTCTGGTGAAATTAAGCCAAAGTGTCATTCGGGAAGCAAGATGTTTCGTTTGAACAGAACATAAATCAAAGCTGGAAGTGGGGGCTGCCTAGACTCCCTGTTCTGAAGCCCTCTTGAGTCTGCAAATTCCATCACCAAATCCTTGCTTCCAGACCTCAGGAACATGGCTTCAACAGGTCTGTCTATTCCAAACCCACGCTCCCCATTACTTTCATTCTGAGGCTTCTAGGGCTGTTTCAAGAATGCAATGCAAAATTAAAATTTCATGGAAATTATGCAATTCTTTCTAATAGAAAGCCAGTAAAATTGTCAAGTTTCATTGATTACCAAGCCATGTAGATGACTGGCCAGTTTGAATGGTCCACACTATGGTTTGAATCTTCATTTCCCCACCAAAATCCATGTTCACACTTAATCCCCATTGTGGTGATGTTAAGAGGTGTGGCCTTTGGGAGGTGATTAAGTCATTTATGGCATTAGCACCTTATAAAAGGGCTCAGGAATGAAGGGAGCACCCTCTTGCCTTCCTATCTCTTCCTCCATGTAAGGACACTGCCTCACTCCTCTAGGGTGGATGCAGCAACAAGGTGCCATCTTGAAAGCAGACAGCAGCCTCACCAAACACCAGTTCTACTGGCTTCTTGATCTTGGACTCTCAGCCTCCAGAACCATGAAAAATAAACTTCTGTTCTTTATCAATTACCCAGTCTCAGGTACTTTGTTGTCGCCGCACAAAAATGGACTGAGACAGTCTATTAAATTAAAAATAAATGAAATTTATTAACAAATTCCTGATAGGCTTTATTCCTCCTTGTACAGATATACAAAACACTGAGCAATGACTGACAAATGAAAGTCACTGTTACCTCGGTGATGTTTCTCTTAGACGAGTGCACCTCCCGGAGGTGATGGTACCCAGTCAGAGCTCAGAGCTCTGCCTACAGCTGCATTAACTCACTGTGGGAAGTTAGTCAAGCTATTTTAACTTCTTCCTAGCTTAGCTAATCCACCTGTAGAAATAAATGAGAAAAACTATACATTGAATTTTTTGAAAATCAGATGAAAGATGATATAAGAGTAGAGAAAACCCCATTTTTATTTCATTGAGATACAATATTATTTAGAAAATGATTAAAGTGATACATTAGGTTAGAGGTTCCCAGATTTTTGACATCAGAAATTCTTTGTTTGGCTTTGTGAGATCTTTACATTTCTCTCCTTTCCAAGTATATATAAACACCTATATATGTACTGTATAAAAATTATAAATATATATACAAAGGCACTATATAAATTATATGTATAATTTTTATATAGTATGTTTTTAATGATAAAAGTGATACATGTTCATAGTAAGAAATTCAAATAGTACAGAAGGTTGAAAAGATTATGGATTTTTACTACAACAAAAAATGTTACAATAAAAGTCCTTATCCATTGGATGCATTCCCGGAGGTAGAAATGATGGATCAAAGAGTGTGTGCATTTTAAATTCTAACAGATATTTGTCAAATTACCTCCAAAATGTTTGCACCTTTTCATGCCCCACCAAGAGCGGCTCTTTCCAGGCACCTTCCCCATCCCTGGGTATTGTCAAACTTTTCAATGTTATCAATTTTTGAGGTTAAAAAATTATATTTGATTGTGGTTTTAATTTGCATATATTTGTGAGAGAAATTGAACAAAGTTTTACTTTTACTAAAGCCAATTTAATATTTTACTTTAATAAAGTTTCAGAGGGGAATTTTATAATACTTGTTTAATAGATAACACTGAGCTAATCTCATGAAGTTAATCTAGAAGGTACAACTTACAAACAAGCAAAAGAAAATTTGATATCGCCAGTGGAAAGTAGAAAGAATAAACTAAAAGAAGCCATGGTAAATGGAAAACATGAAATCAGATGACAGAAATATTTATTATACATTCTAATATGATTATTATATACCCTTATATATCATGTTATACATAATGTAATTATTAAAATGTCAAAGAGTTAAAACAGATCAAAAGGCAGAGACTTTTAGCATTTATTATTGATTATTAATATTAGTAATAGCTTATTCATAATTAATATTTCTTATTAATATTACTTCCAAGATACATGTTTTTTAAAAATATAGAAAATTTGAAGTGATGGAAAAAGAATAAACTAGTCAAATATGGATCAAAGAAAGATGAAACAGCAGTTTTAATATTAACATGTAATATATTTAATCTAATACTAACATTGGAGAAAATAGAATTTAAAAGTAAAAGAAACCATAAGATATATTGCTTGCAAAAAGAGGAATTATTTAGAAAAGGCATTGGCTTATTACATGAAAAATAATAAATTTAGAGGCCTACCTCACACCATTAAAGGATAAATGGTCTGAGCACAGTGGCTCATGCCTGTAATCCCAGCATTTTGGGAGACTGAGGCAGGAAGATCACTTATGCCCAGGAGTTTGAGACCAACCTGAGCAACCTAGTAAGATCCTATCTCTACAACAAATTTAAAAATTATTTGGGCATGGTGTCATGTGCCTTGTAATCCCAGCTACTCAGGAGGCTGAGGTAGGAGGATTGCTTGAGCCCAGAGGTTGAGGCTGCAGTGAACCATGATCACACCACTGCACTCTAGCCTGGGTGACAGAGCAAGACCTTGTCTCAAGACAAAAAATAAATAAATAAACGCAAAAATAAAAATATAAAATTAATAGAAGAAAATGTTGGGGGATTTTTGGAAAAATCCCCCAAAAACATAAACCAGAAAAGTAAAAACTGACAGATTCAACGAAATCAAAATTAAAGATTTGGGGACAACAAATAAAGCTTAATATTTACTGTGTATTGATTAACCTAATCTTCCTAACGCCCATAAGAAGTAGAAGCTGTCATTACTGTATCGCAGAGGTGAGGAGTCGGGCACAAGTTGGTTAAATAGCTTGTCCAAGGTCACATCAGTAATTTAGGAGCTGAAGAGAGAGCCCTCGTGTTTAACCACTATACTACATTGCTGCCGGAAGACGATAGAGACAAATTAAACACGTGGGTGATAGACTGGGGGAAAATATTTTAAATATCTACAACTTACACAAAAGAATATACAAGAAACCCCTGCAAACTGACAAGGGAGGAAAAAGGAAAGCCTGTCAAACACGGACAAAAGATCCAAACAAGCAATTCATCAGAAGAGAAAACCCAAATAGCTAACTAGTATGTGAACAGACGCTCAGCGTAGCTGGTAATGAAAACACGTAAAGTTTTAAAAAGGCAGGTTTTACTGGCCTCGCCCCAGAACCTCCCAATCCTTGCCTGCTGAATGAAGTGGTAAATGAGTGAGTACACAGACTTTGAACAAGCGGACCGCACGTCGGCTCCTCCGTCTACCTGTGCCTCTTCCAGTCCCAGGCAAGAGGCACTGCTAAATCTCAGGTCCCCTTTGGACTTGAGTATCTCCCATCGTAACATCTCCAGCTGGATGCGATTTCATTTTCCTCAACCTCTCAAAGTTATGGCTTGTACCGCTCTAGGGGCACTCAGCCTATGCTGCTTCCCACTGTGGTTCTTTGTGTCTGTGTCCTACAGTTTGCCCCCCAAGGACAGGAACTAAGTCTTAGTCATCTAGAATTCTCTGGAGTACTCGCATAATGTTTTGTGCATAACAGGAGCCCAATAAATATTTATTGAATTGAATTCCATGGAAGTGTGGTATGTTAAGCTCCCAGTGAGTAGTCAGGAAACCATGGGAGCTTTGAAAATGAAGAAAAATTAGGGGGGAAAAAATTGACAAAGTTGGACAAGATCAGCACTTTCTGAAGTGTTCTCTACAGAACACAAATCCTATAAAATACTACCTGAAGGAAGGGTCTTGGGTGAAATAATTTTGTGGAGCACCACATGATCTACTCCCATCCACCCAATCCTTTTGGGGACCATAAGCAGTGGTGTGCTGGAGCCGGCTTGCTCCAACTTGCAAAAGTCAATTGTTAAATGTCTAGGAAGTTTGTGAGCCAATTGTTAAACAAGGTCATTATTAAAAATTCAACTGCATAAACTTCTAATTAAATAAACTCTATTTAAAAGGCAACGATTACCGAACACAATACTTCCTAATTAATTTACCACTTTTTACTGTTAAGTGTGCTCTTATTTATGTCTATTGCACTGTCTCATAGAAGTGCTGGGCAATGTGTGTTGCTATGTATCTCTCCCCAACTTCACAATCATCGATATGTTGGTAGCTGGGTATTGGCTGTAGTGGGAATATTTACACCACAGAAATCAGCAGCTGCTGCAAAAGCAGGGTTTTTTCTCCAGAGAACTGGTTGTTAAGCATGTAGCAGCATATTCCTAGTCCCAAACATGTCAGTCTGTTAGGCAGAGCGTGGTGGCTCACGCCTGTAATCCCAGCATTTTGGGAGGCCAAGGCAGGCGGATCACCTGAGGTCAGGAGTTCAAGACCTGCCTGGCCAACATGGCGAAACCCCGTCACTACTAAAAATACAAAAATTAGCCAGGTGTGGCGGTGGGCGCCTTTAATCCCGGCTATTCGGGAGGCTCAGGCAGGAGAATCACTTGAACCCAGGGGGCAGAGGTTGCAGTGAGCCAAGATCTTACCACTTCATTCCAGCCTGGGCAACAGAGCAAAACTCCATCAAGGAAAAAGAAAAAAAAAAAGACAGAGAGAGAGTGAGGGAGACAGAATGACGAAAGAAAGAAAAAAAGAAAGAAAGAAAGAAAGAAAGAAAGAAAGAAAGAAAGAAAGAAAGAAAGAAAGAAAGAAAGAAAGAAAGAAAGAGAAAGACAAGAAAGAAATTGCTGATAGTCCTACAGTAAACACACCTGTTTAATTGTATAAGTGACTGTTCTGAACTTTATCTGATCATGAAATTCTTTTAATGCATAACATCTACCAACACCTTAAGACATATACTTTGGGGAAAACTGGATTAGCTAATCGCTAAGCCCCTTCCTATTTCTTGCAATATATGAAAATAAAAAGCCTTCACATACAAACTTACCATCCTCATTTCTTAGATTTTCAATGTATTAAGAAGGTGGATATGAGTTAATCAACCTTCTCTTTAAAAACAAAGTCAAAATAAATTTAAAGGATTTTTACTTCCTAGGAAATATTATCTGATTGATCTTTGTTCCTCAGTTCTAAGCAATTTAAGGGCAGAATATTACACAGAAAGATTTTATTTACACTCCATCACTGAGCAAGGAAATCAATGTCTCTAAATGTCATTTTCTTCATCTGTAAAGTGGGATACATTATAGGATTTTCGAGAAAGCAGCCCAAGATTATGCTTGAAGAATTACTTGGCTAGCTGTCCAGTTTTTACATATAAAAGGAAATATGATTCAGGTGTTTCTCTCTGAAAGTGGTGTGATAAATATGGTTCATAAACAATCCTTAGCTTCGTTTGCCAAATCTCAGAAGCCTTTTCCCAAATGCCTGTAGCAAAGTGGATAAAGTCTTGGCTCAAACTCCAAAGTAACCTAACCATGCTCCACTGTGACAGCTCAAATGTGATTGTTAAGATGCCTCCTGGCTGTATGGCTCAGCTCACAGGAAACTGCAGTTATGTTTTCAAAAGATACAATCAAAGCCAATTGTATCCAGACTGATAGTAAATGGGAATGGGTGGCTGGGCGGGGCGGGGTTGGGGGGAGTCCCAGTGCAGATGGACTTTGTGGTAGCGTGTTTTCAAGAAGTGGCCCTTGTAATTGCAAGACATTTATGGTTCAGAGCCCACATGCAATTTGACTTGAGCCCAAGAGGTGATTTTTATCTCTCAGGTCAAATTAATGTGGCGTAGATCCACTTTGGAATATTAATTTCATAAACATAGATATTTTCATTTTTGCTAAGGGTCTAGAAATGTTAGTCTGCCTCTGAAGAGGTCACTTTTCGAAGGTGAGGATGAGGAGAGGGGAAGAAAGGAAGGAGGAAAACCTAGCTTGCTTGCTTTCTCTCTTTGATCCCTAAGCACGTAAAAGGATGGCAGAATGCCCAGCATATGCTTCTTGCTTTTGCTGGCCTACACCCAAGGATCTGGGGTCTTCAGCAAGGCCTGAGGGCTGCAGTGTAGCTCTTCTGCTGCTGTTGCCTGCAGTGGTGATCTGAGCATTTAACAACCAGGACAGCACAGGCACCGATGGACCAGGCGGGCACCAGCCAGGGCTCTGCAAGCAGCATCCTGGAGGCCTGGCCTGGGCCAGGTGTGCCTGCAGAGAAAACTGGGTGCTTGGAGTGACAGGGGCCCCTGGAAAAGGCTGAGGACAACATTAAATTACCAGCCCATGTGGACCTATTTCCATATTTTAACAACTGACATGAGCATACAGAGCATACTGGCTGAATGTCAGCCTTGCCTGCCTGCACCCCACCTTAGAAGTAAAATTTTTCTAATAACACATTTTCCAGTTTTTTGACTCTGCCCATGTAGAATAATCCACGTATGGGCAGCTATGGGTTCACCAGTGTACAGTAATAATGCAGTGGCCAGCTATGTCTTGCTTAGGAATAAGAAGGGACACTGGTATTTATCTACCACTCACTTATGCACCAGACGTGGTGCTCAGTTTTCATAATTATCTTACCTAATCCTCAAAATAATCCTATTGGATAAGTATTGTCATACTTATAGATGGAGAAAATGGGTAAGTATTATCACCCTTATATTACAGGTAGACGCTTATATCATAAATGGTCAGGTTACTAACCCAAATTCACACAACTAAAAATTGGTAGAACCAAAGTGTCTGTATGGGTCTGTCTGGCTATTTCTACCATACTAGATGGGGTAGTGGTTGAGCACAGGCCCTGAAGTCACACTGCCTGGATTTCAAGATTATCTCTGCCACTTAGCTAGCTATGTGAGCTTAGACAAGTTACTCAACATCTCTATGTCTCAGTCTCCATATACATATGTGTGTGTGTGTGTGTATATATATATGTGTGTGTGTATATATATACGTGTATATATATATATGTGTGTGTGTGTGTGTATATATGTGTGTGTGTATATATATACGTGTATATATATGTGTGTGTGTGTGTATATATGTGTGTGTGTATATATATACGTGTATATATATGTGTGTGTGTGTGTGTGTGTGTATATATATTTTTTGAGACCTAGTCTCACTCTGTCACCCAGGCTGGAGTGCAATGGCGTGATCTTGGCTCACTGCAACCTTTGCCTCCCAGGTTCAAGTGATTCTTCTGCCTCAACCTCCTGAGTAGCTGGGATTACATGTGCAAACCATCACACCCAGCTAATTTTTGTATTTTTAGTAGAGATGGGGTTTCATCATGTTGGTCGGGCTGGTCTCGAATTCCTGACCTCGTGATCCACCTACCTCAGCCTCCCAAAGTGCTGGGATTACAGGCTTGAGCCACCGTGTCCATCCGCATTCCTATATTTAAAATGGAAATAAGAGTACTTTCCTCAAAGTTTTGTTGGAGGATAAAATACATTGTAAAGTCCTTGGAACAGTCCTGGCATACAGTAATCATTCAATAAATCTTAGACTTTTCTTGTTCTTGCCTCTCTCAGGATGGCCACCCAAGCCCAGCCTGTTTGTGGCCTGGATCTCTCCAGGTCAATGGATCTCCAATCTTGTTAATTTCACCTCCTTTCTGCTCCCAAGCCAAATATTGGACATCTAAGAAAATCAATTCTTCAGCTTTCACTGTAGCCTTAAATACATAATTTTAAGACAATATTGGGCTCTTTTGTGACCTGGTAACTAAGGTTTTACTTTTATTTTGTCTAATGACTTACTTGTCACCCAGACGATGTCTCTAATATGAAGAGAGAGAGGAGAACAGTCAGAGGGGTGACCTAGGAGTATGGGGACATGACTGGGGCAGGGCACTGGCTCATGAGATTTTTTTGGAACTGAATGTTTTAACAGGCTTTGTTACTCTTTAGGCATGGTGAGGCCAACAGATGGAGAGACAATAGCCATTAAAAAGATAGTTTGTTACTCACAGTTCCCCAGAGGAGGGGACACAGCACCATGAGGGCCACACGGGGATGAACCAGGGACCATCAGTAGGCAGAGGGAGCAGAGAAACTACAGGCAATTTCTGTGGGAAGGAACAGGCAAGACGGGGTAAGCTAGTTAGGATTGGACGGCTTGAATTATTTCAGTGGGCTCTGGGAAAAGGGTCTGTCCCTAGTTGTCTAGTACCTGGACCTGGGGGGATGAGGGCAGACGGGTAGTGACTCAGAGTATGAGAGCCCAGCAGAGAAGGTGGTTGGGGTGTGGGCTCTAGGTTGGTTGGTTTGTATTTGAAAATAGTGAATAGTGCCGCAATAAACATACATGTGCATGTGTCTTTACAGAAGCATGATTTATAATCCTTTGGGTATATACCCAGTAATGGGGTGACTGGGTCAAATGTTATTTCTAGTTCTAGATCCTTGAGGAATCGCCACACTGTCTTCCGCAATGGTTGAACTAGTTTACAGTCCCACCAACAGTGTAAAGGTGTTCCTATTTCTCCACATCCTTTCCAGCACCTGTTGTTTCCTGACTTTTTAATGATAGTCATTCTAACTGGTGTGAGATGGTATCTCATTGTGGTTTTGATTTGCATTTCTCTGATGCACATGTACCCTAGAACTTAAAGTATAATAATAAAAAAAAAAAAGTAAGAAAATTGTGCCCTTGGGCAAGTTGTTTACTAGCTCTAAGAATTGGCTAACCCTGAAAGGGGCAGTCCCTCCAGGGACTCAAGGCTCCGGATGTCAAAGCATCAGAATACAGAAAAAAAAAGCCATGGTTCACACACTGAAGCACAGGGCACTGGGGTCCTATGGGAGAGGAAGGGGAGACTCTAGAAAGGCATGTGCACGTGAATGACCCCAGCTCCATAGAAGCACCTGAGTGGGTCTCTCCGGCTGACTCCTGCCCTCCTCCCCTCCCTCTTCACCCCCATCTCCAAATGCGGGGCCTCCAGGAACTCACACTTCCATCTGTCAGCCCTCCCTTCTCCATTGTCTGTCTCTTGCTATGCCTGCTCACCTCTTCCTATCTTCTCCACAAACACCTGATTGTCAAGTCTCCAGGCTCTTCTGGTTGGGCCCTAGAAAACCTTGCTTTTCCATCCTCGTTTCCCCAGAACCCAGCAACTCTGTCACGCTTAAACCCTTTCCACCAGCTTATACAAACAGGCCTTTTACAGAATAGCCACTGGCAGCAAAGACATATACAAAGTCACAATGGGGCACATTCAGCAGTCAGATGTGAACTTCTGGGTGTGGGCTTACATGTCAATGGGCTTTGTAAAAACCAGTGATCTGTGCCCTCCTAAAAGGGCAGGACCAGGGCAGAGTTCTGAAGCTGACCAGGCTCAGCTTTTGGGAAAATTGCCTAAATGCTTTCTGAGTATAGCTGAACACCACTGAGTCATCTCTGGGTCACTCCAGCATGGTCAGAAGTGCTGGGGGACGCCAAGAGGGCAGTCGCAGTCACCCAGAGGGGTCATTTGTATTCCTCCCTTCATGTGCTGGCAAGCTGTGTGTGAACCACTTGCAAAGTCACCTGAGGGAAGAACAGTGACTTAGGGTATGGGTGACAAGCAGGTTCCATAGATTGTGGACTTGTAGGAGGTCTGTCTACTAGAACCCAGTTATACATGGGTGACTAAAATGCAGTCAAGCTCCCCTCCCATTGACACTTCACAAACCAACACAAAGCCCTACGTCTAAAGCCATCAGCTTTCCCAACTGAAGGTACCACTCCAAAGTTCTGTTTTAAAATTGTGGAGGTTTCTGGGAAGTTCCTTCAGCAAGAAGCTTTAATTCTAGTAAGTTAAAGTGTACAGAAATGAGACAAACATGACCGTAATTACATAATTGTTTTCTCATTGAGAAACCTTCCCATGTGAGATATTTCAAACCACTTTGGACAAGGCAAAATTTTCTTCCGTGGTTTTTTTTTTTTTTAAAGACCTGATACAAAAAGACCTATCAGAGAAATGGTACAAGAATTGGCCTTTGAAATTCTGATGTTTTTAATAGTTTTATTTCAGCATATATACACAATATTTTAAGTTTTACAATAAAACATGCATTTAAACACGTCTGCAGTAAAAGAGCCAAAATTGTCAGCAGTTATTACACAATTCAGACTTTTAGAATTGATTTTTTTTCTCCTGTTTCTCTCAGAGTATTTGTAAAATATGAAGCCCAAGTGCCTGAGCTCTTCTGAACTTTACCATATAATTTCTGCTTCTCCTGAACACTCATTTCCCTTCTGTGCCCTCTGCCCACACCATTTAACCTGCCAGGAAAGACCCCTCCCCTGCCTGCGTCAACCTCCAACTCACCCCCTTGGTCAAGCCCTACATCACTGACCCTCACAGCCTGAAGTAATGGCTATCCCCTTCCAATGCACAGCTATTACTGCTGATGGGATGGCCTTGGCAATTAGCCCAGGATCCCCATGAAATAGCTCTTCCATTGCTCCCTATTAAAATGTCACTCAGACACTTTACTGCTGTTTGGTTTTCCCCTGAGTTACATCTTATCTCCCCAACAGGACTGCACTATTGCTTTACTACTTTTTCGTGTCCCTGGGAAAACCCAGCAAAGTCTCCCTAGGAGGTGATGTCATTACCGTGAGGTCTTGTTTTTGCCCTTTCACCCTTTACCATTTTCTGAGTCCACATACACTTTCATTAAATGCTGGATGTTTGACTTCTCTCTGGTAACCCGAAACTCTCAGTTCTGTTGGTTTTGGAACCTGGAAGACACGTCAACTGTGCTGCACACAACTTTCTTTAAAATGGGCAGATTAGAAGATTTGAGTAAACAAGTTCTTTCCCATCAATGACTTCGGAAAACATACAGACCTGTATGTTGTGTCTTCATCAGTTTTACCTCTCAAATAGGTGGGACTTATATTTCCACATCCGGTAGTTATCACGCTTTCTCGTGCAGCCGGGGAAACTGAAACACTTCCATAGCTGTGATCCAGTGATGGCAAGCAGGATGCTATTGAGCTGCTGAGGCTGAAGTACCCCTATCCATTTCATATCCAGAAACATTAGAGGGTTCAGCTAACCGCGCTAATTTGAAATATACCAGGGAGACTCAATCTGTGAAAAAGTGAGAAAGATTTTTATTTTATTGCCAGAGTTGAAACCAGACCTGAGTGGTACTTAAAGCTTCAGTTAGATGCGGCGATGGGTTTCTTTACACTTGACGAGGCCTCTTACATCTCTGAGTTGGAATGTGTTCAGCAAAGGAAATCCATAAGCCATATGTTGGCAGCCTCTACTCATTATGAAACAATGTGTGCCTCAGCAGCTTAAAAGCAAACAAACAAGCTTAAATCCCCCTCTCCTGGTTTCATATGTGAGGACAGTGCTGCAGTGAGTGTCCTGAGAACAAACACCACAAGCCTCTCTCGACCAGCACGCAGTGCCATGTACAATTGCAAGAGTTGCCTGTAAGGATGTTGAGAATTTCTCTAAGTTTCCTGTTCCCAATTTGGTGAGCCCTTCATCCTAGAAGAACCAAGGACAGTCTCTTTGCTCTGTTTGGAGAAGCCTCAAGAAGTCTCAGTGGCCAGGAGTCAAGTTTCAAATGTGACCATTACAGATGGGGGACTTGGGGTTAGATCACCACTCCTGGACACAAACACACATTTATGTCCAACCCTGAACCAGGAGAAACCACAGAACCAGCATCCCAGGCCTGACCCTCACAAGGCCTGGCCTGGAGCCTGCCTCGGACAGGGGACCCAAGCCACTCCAAATCTCTCCACAGCCATGTGTCTTAGTCAGCCCGGCTACTGTAATGAAATGCCAGACTCTGGGCGGTTTAAACAATAGATACTTGTTTTCATATCATCTAGAGGCCTGAAGTCTGACATCCAAGTGCCAGCAGATTCAATTCTTCATGAGGGCATTCCTCCTGGCTTGCAGATGGATGGCCACCTTCCTGCCATGTCCCAGTGTGGTCTAGAGAAAGAGAGAAAGGAAGAAAGAACAAGAGTACATGCTTGGATCTCTCTAACTCTTCTTATAAGAGCTCTAATCAACCCCTTCTTAGGGCCTTCCCTTCATTACCTGATCTAAACCTAAAGACTCCACTTCCAAATGCCATCATAGTGGAGGTTAGGGCTTCAGTATATGAATTTTGGAGGGACCCATTCAGTCCATAACAGCATGCCAACTAAGTAACATGACGAGAATGGGTCAGTTCATGGGGGAACATAAAGCTGAAGTGTCATGAGGCAGAATCGGGCCTGTAAAAGCCAAGTCCAGAACAAGCTGCAGTTGGAGCCGGGGAGGGGAGACCGGGAGCAGAACTGAAATCAACGAATAGAGATTGGAAGCCACTTTTGTTGTGAGGCAAGAAAAAAGCCATACTCCTAATCAGGTTAAGGGAAGAGCATAAGAATGCATTTCCACAACTGTGACTGCTGAAGTCCCCAGGACCTCCTGAAATCAGTAATTTCCTTCCAGCTCCAGCATGCACGAGGACAGACCCTGCTAGGCTCCTGTCCTGGGATGTTAATGACTTATTTTTTTAGATGTGTATTCCTATCATAGGCTTCCCTTTCCCTGAGTTTGTCTGACTCAAGGCTGACTGGTACAGTCACAGGGGGCAGGTAACATCTCAAAGGCCATCCCCAACTGAGCGAGCTGAGGGCAGATCCCTAGACAAAGGGGCTATTATGGGTTGAACTGTGTTCCCCAAAAAGGTATGTTGCATCTTAACCCTTGGAACCTATGAATGTGACCTTATTTGGAAATAGGGTCTTTGCAGATATTTTTAAGATGTAAATTAAGAAGACGTCATACTGGCGTAAGGAGGGCCTTTCATGCAATATGACTAGTGTCCTTACAAGAAGAGAAGAGCCAGAAGCACAGAGACACTCAGGGAGAAAGTCATGTGAAGATGGAAGCAGACAGGGAAGCGATGCAGCTGCAAGCCAAGGAACACTGAGGATTGCTGGCAATCCCAGAAGCCAGGGAACACTTTCTCCCCTAGACCCTTCAGAGAGAGCATGGCCCTGGTGACACCTTGATTTCAAACTTCTGGCAGGAAAGAATAAAGATATGTTGTTTTAAGCCACCCAGCTTTTGGTGATTTCTTACAACATTCCTAGGAAACTAGCATGGGGACTTAGGTATTTTTAGAGAGTGAATCCAGAAGTATCCCAGAACTCTGGGATTTGGCCAAAGAGGATGGATGTGAACGAGAGCTATAGCTGGAGACTCTGCATGTAGGAGTCTTGTGAAGATGCTCTCTGCCTGCCTGGGGCAGGGGAGGCAGGAGGAAAAGAGAAGGTAGAGGTTCCAATGCAATAACTCTCCATTTGAATTTGTTGCCCCTTCCTCTACCACTGATCACTGAAGTTCCAGGATGTCCAGTGAGTGAATACTGACTACAATCAAAGAAGAAGAAGGAGGAAAGGAAGGAGATGAGGTGAGGGAGGGAGAAGCCTTTGCTCCAAGTATATAAAAAGACTGCTTATGGTTGATTTATTCAACCAAGATTTCGTGAATGCCTATAATGAGCTATGTCTTATACTAAGCACAGAGATTGCAAGGTTGAAAAGATGCAGAGTCCTTCCCCTTCAGCAGGTCACCATCTGGGTAAGGTGATGGGTACGTCTATCTAGCAATGTATTATAATAGAGCAAACGCAAATGCGGTCTTTGCAGCTACAAGGGACTTCTCTTTGGGTGCTGAAGTTTGCAGGGTAGACTCTATGGAAGGAAAAAGTAAACTGAGTCCTAAGGGAGCAGTGGAAGTTGTCCTGACAGATTGCTCCGTTGGAGGCTAGGACATTGAACCTACACCACGGAAAGGAAGACAACAAAGACTGCAGCCTATGGAAAAGCCCGGAACCTCATACAAACAACATCTCAGATTCTGTCTCTGAGCTTCCTCAAAGTCCTCACTTTGCTGAAAGGTGCTCTGATAGTCATGTCCTTTGTGCATTCAGACTTGGTAAAGGACCCCTCTGCAAAGGCCATCCGTCTGAAGTTACTAATCAGTGAATTGGTTTTATAAAATTTTGCACCTCTTTCTTAGATTTCATCACTCTATGGAAAGGAGCCCCACTTTCCAATGTTCTTACTAGGCACTTAAACTGTATTTGCCTAACCAGTTTTTACCTGTTCACAGTTTCTTCCTTTTCATGCATGCTGAAACGGAGATTCTGACAGCGCCTTGGACTGGTTCTGATAAATGTTCCCATATGAGAATTTTCAAACATGGAAAAGCTCTTTAGAGACTACTCTAAAATATTACATCAGAAGCAAGTTCTTCTCTCCAGATTGCTGTAGGTCAATTTTGAGAGGCCAGAATTTTTTTAAATGCCTTTTGTATGGCAGGGATAACAAATTTGTACTACCCTGTCATTCTCTGTCCCCATCCTGTCACCCAGGCCAGGGGACCTCCAGCAGTGTCCCAAAGGAAGATTTGAGAGTCGCCCCTGCTCTCCTTGCCAGCATACTCTGATGTTTTGTGCCTTTCCTGTATCTGGTTACGTAGATTTATGAACCATAGTACCTGAGTTTAACCAAATAAACCACCTCAAAATAGACAAGCAACTTGAAAAGACAAGACAACAAATAATGCAACATCAAGTCAACACCAAAAGGATAGCAGAGCTGCCACTTCCACATGTTACTTGAACTCTTCATCAGCTAAAAACCAATCATCCAAAACAAGAAAGATACAAATATTAACAATATTTTTGTAGGAGGATTATAATGGAATAAGCTTGGATTGGTTGTTAACAATATTTTAATGTTAAAATGAACCATATTCATATTTGAATATATTTATGAAGCAAATTTAGAGAATTCTCTGCTCAACAATTAATAGATCTGTTTCTTATTGTTACTGTAACAAATTATCACAAACTAAATGGCTTAGAACAATAAAAATGTATTATCTTACTGTTCTGGAGGTCAGAAAGCATAGAATCAAGGTGTCCACAGGTTGTATTCCTTGTGCAGTTTCTAGGGGAAATATTATTTGCCTGCCTTTTCCATTTCTAGAGGTTGCCGACATTCCCTGCATCTTTTCCTCCATCTTCAAAGCCAGCAAAGTGAGATCTTCAGATCTTTCTCTCTGACTTTACCCCCTGCTGCTGTTGTCACATTTCCTCTGACTCTGACCCTCTTGTGTCCCTCTTATAAGGACCCTGTGATTACATTGGGGTCCCCAGATAATCCAGGATAATCTCCTGCTTTAAGCAGGAGATAAATGTGAGTTGCCTTTGCATCTGTACAAGTCTCCTATTGTTACTGTAGAAAATTACCAACACAGTGGCCACAAACAGCACAAATTCATTATCTCACAGTTCTGGAAGCCAGAAGCACAAAACAAGTCCTACAGTCAAGGTGTATTAGTCAGAGTTCTCTAGAGGGACAGAACTAATGGAATATATATATATATATATATATATGAGTTTATTAAAGATTAACTCACATGATCACAAGGTCCCACACTAGGCTCTCTGCAGGCTGAGGAGCAAGAAGAGCCAGTCTGAGTTCCAAAACTGAGAACCTAGAGTCTGATGTTCAAGGGCAGGAAGCATCCAGCACGGGAGAAAGATGTAGGCTGGGAGACTAGGCCAGTGTTTTCAAATTTTCCTACCTGCTTATATTCTAGCTGAGCTGGCAGCTCATTAAATTGTACCCACCCAGATTAAGGGTGGGTCTGCCTTTCCCAGCCCACTGACTCAGATGTTAATCTCCTTTGGCAACACCCTCACAGACACACCCATGATCAATACTTTGTATCCTTCAATCCAATCAAGTTGACACCCAGTATTAACCATCACACAAGGTGTTGTCAGGGTTGCCTCCTTTTGGAGGTCCTAGGGAAGTATCCATGTTTTTACCTTTTCCAGCTTGTGGAGGCTTCCTGCATTCCTTGGCTCATGGCCCCTTCTTCCGTCTTCAGAGCTGGCAGTGTTGCTGCATCTTCCTGTCTCTCCCTGATTGGCCTTCTTCCACACTCCTCCACATTTAAAGGACCTTTGTGATTACACTGGGTTCACCTGGATAATCTAGGATAATCTCCTTGTCTCAAAAATCCTTAATTTAATCATGTCTGCAGAGATCCCTTTGCCATATAAAGTATTAGGTTAGTGCAAAAGTAGTTGTGGGTTTTGCCATTACTTTTCATTGCAAAACCCACAATTACTTTTGTACCAATCTAGTAGCATATCACAGGTGCCTGGGATTAGACATCTTTGGGAGGCCATTGTGCAGCCTACCACAGGCTCTTTAAGTAGTGCATATTTACAGATACATAAATGTGCCTGTCTTTACTACAATAAAAACTAAAGATTACCCTTAAGTTAGATCATAAAATGATAAAAACGGAACCTACTGTTCATATTTATTCTACTCATTTCTCCCTTTAATCACTTATATAATGCCCTGGAAGAATAAATACTTACCTGAAAACCCCAATGATTACAATCCCAATCAATAACAAATGTTTATTGAGCCAGCATCATGGTTTAGCAAATTTACCTTGCTTCATTTTTCACACAGGAACCGAGGAAGGCTGTAATCAGTAAAACAGCCAGCGCTGCCTTCACTTGGCAGTTTGCACTACAGTGTTAGGTCATTTAACAAAGGGTCAATTCAGAGGAGAAAAAAAATCAGTCCAGTTGCTTGTTTGACTTTCACATAGGCAAAACAACCATTTGACTGATGGAGTCTTTCCTTTACATGCAGTTATTTTAGCACCTTATAACTACAAGCTAAGTGTGCCATTTACATAAACACACAGAAGTCTATTTACAGGGTTATCAAATGTTTTAATTCATCTGTGAAATCAACATTAACCACTCCCAACACTTATATTTACCTGTGGCACACCCAACCCTCACCGCCTCTCCACGCTCCTTCCTCCCCCAACCTCCTGGTTTTCCCTGTGAGCTGTGGGCAGAATTCTCCATCTAATCGGGTCTTTGCTATTTTTATTTTATTCATTTATTTTTTATTTATTTATTTTTTGAGATGGAGTCTTGTTCTGTCGCCCAGGAGTGCCGTGGCGTGATCTAGGCTCACTGCAAGCTCTGCCACCCAGGTTCACACCATTCTCCTGCCTCCCCCTCCTGAGTAGCTGGGACTGCAGGTGCCTGCCACCATGCCTGGCTAATTTTTTTTTTTTTTTGTATTTTTTAGTAGAGACGGGGTTTCACCACATTAGCCACGATGGTGTCAATCTCCTGATCTCACGATCCGCCCGCCTCGGCCTCCCAAAGTGCTGGGATTACAGGTGTGAGCCACTGTGCCCGGCCAAGTATTCCCCCAAATGCCTATTATGTGCCAGGTACTGAGTTGGGTCCAAAAAAAAAAAAAAAAAAGGTAGCAGGATGCATAATGATGCTGGCATTTTTTAGCAAGAGACTCTCATGGTCCCCTAGTAGTGTGGGGGAGTTTGACAGGTTGGAGAACTTTCTGGGAGCTCAAGGAGCAGTCATTTGAGTGGCCTGCTTGTAGTGTTCTTGGTTAGGCACGAGTGAGGTGGGCCAGCACCAGGGCTCCAGGAAAGCAGTACTAGATCTTACTGTGGTGTGTGAAACTGCACTTTACTAAAACATGTTGGGGATGCAGATCTGTTCACTGAGAACACAGGCAGGCAAATTTACAAAAGCTTCCCAGGCAGCTTTTCCTTTTGAAGGTTCTATTTTATTGGGAAGTTATCTAATAAGTTAGAAGGGTCTTTACTGAGGTCTGTTGGTGGAAGAGGAGCCCTAGGGTCCCAAAGGGGACACTATCATGAAGGGATGAGGAGTTTGGACTGATGGTTCAGTCTCAACTCCAGCACCACCTAGATGGAGGAAGGAGGTGGAGGGGAAAGAGATGACATTCTGGCACAGTGTATGACAGAGGCTGCAAACTCCTCCAGACACAGCCCTTCTCACACAGAGATTATGCTCTGGGATCATTTGGTTGGGTGTGTGAGCATAAACTTAAAAAAAAAAATCTGTGCCAATGGTGCCAAGACCTGGCAGATCTAGATGAGAAAGAGCATCTGTAAAACATTGAACAAAGACACATTGGCCCACACAGGGCCATTTTCACAGTGATTTCACTAAAGGGCCAAAAATGAGTCCTGGTATCCATAAACTGGGGGCCTCTAGCAGACTAATCAGACTCCCAGGTCTTTACCTACCGGCATTTGGAGACAAGACTGACCTCCTTGGACTGAAAAGGTCTCCAGAATGCTTAAGTAATTGTGGGAGTGAGAATAGGGAAGAGAAGAGCAAAAAATGCAAATTTCCTGCTAACGGAGGGAAATGGTAGGTAGCTCAGCATGTCTCTGGAGAAATGAAATAACAGATATGTGACTATATTTGTACCCCAAGATGGTAGCATGGGTAATCACATCTGATTGTCAGTATCTAAAGCTGAACAACATACCCCAACAATTACCAGGATGATGGTTGTTGCTACCAGAAATCCTTAGGGCCAGGAGAGAGAGTGATATGTCTAAGGAAAGGGAGACAGAGTGGAGGAGGTGAGGCAGGGAGGGTGAGAAGTGGGAGATGAGGCTGTAGAACACAGGCTGGAGCAGGAAGACCTTCCATTTTCTAGGATTTGCAGGGTCCTTCTTTTCTTGCCATAAAAAAAAGAGCCAGAAAGTGCTACTGGGTCAGAGCAATGGGAAATAGCTGGTGTCCATCAATGTGGCTAGTCTCTTGTGGGTAATTTGCATTCCTGGAAACCTCCAGATAAATATTCATCCCAAAATCTCCTACTAGAAAAGTGCCCTGAGGGCATTTGCTTTTGGTTCTCAATTTAGCAAAGGACTGTAATACCAAATTTCCTTTGTAAAAAGATACAGCAACACAGCTAGTTAATGCTCAGTTAAAGTATAACAACAACGTACTGCATACTTGAAAATTACTTAGAGTCATTTTTTTACGTGTTCTTACCACCAAAACAGGATAAATTTGTGAAACAAGGCATATGTTAAAATAAATTGACTTAGCCATTTCACGATGTATACAAATATCAAAACATGATGTTATATGCCATATATATACAATTTTTACTAGTCAATAAATGAATAAATGTCAATTAAAGTAAAACCTCTCAAAATTTTACACTAAGCATAGAAACATTTTGATAAAAACTTAAAACTAAAACTTCTAAAAGACAAATTTATATTACATTCAACCAAATATAGGCTAAAATGTAATTATGCCTTAACTTTTGAAGAGACAAATTGCATGGAGGCTTTTGTTGAGGAGGGCATTATTATATTTTAAATAAATTGCATGATAGCCTAAAATGACATAGTTTACTTCACATTTATGTTTGGCTTTTGCAGTAGGGTCATAAAGAAAGGAGGCCGAGGAGGATGGGTCACCTGAGGCCAGGAGTTCAAGACAAGCCTGGCCAACATGGTAAAACCCTGTTTTTACCAAAAATATAAAAGAAATAGCTGGGCATGGTGGTGCGTGCCTGTAGTCCTAGCTACTCAAGAGGCTGAGGCATGAGAATCGCTTGAACCCAGGAGGCAGAGGTTGCAGTGAGCTGAGATCACACCACTGCACTCCAACCTGGGCAACAGAATAAGACTCCATCTCAAAAAAAAAAAAAAGTAATTAGAAAAAAAATTCTCGGACATTATTAATTTTCCCACTGTGTCCCTTAATCCTTTGGTGGCCAAATCATTTTCTGCCTGTGGTTATGTCCTGCCATACCTTTCCTAAACTTCTCTCCTTCAGTTGTTCATCAGGTTAACTCTGCCGAACTCTCATTTGTCAACACTTTGAGTGTGATTCCAACAATTCTCCAACACTGCTTTGATGGATTTTATGAATTCCTGGCTCTCATGAATTTGTACTTTGTTGTTGAATGTTGACAACATCAGACCATCAGCAAGAGAGAGGCTACAAAACGCCTTGACATGATGAGTTGAGAAATACTCCAGCATCAAGCCGGAAGGGTTGTTTGTCTAAGGACTAATTTCCCCAGTGGTCAGATCATTAGCGAATGTTTTCAGGCCTTGATGGTTTCTGTTTGCCTCTGACTTTGATTTCCCTCTGCATCCTGCAACCTCAAACCTGAAGAGACTCCTTTAATGAGTATGGGATTAGCAAGGACCCCCTAATGTTTGCAACCCACATTGTATCAGAAACTAAGTTCCTCATCTAGCCCCAAAGCCAATTTAGCTCCTAATACATACAGACTGGAGTAGGATGACTTGTTTGCAACTTACCTCGCCCTCATTAGGGAATGATTTGTATGAAAAATGCATCCTGGGTTGAGAGCATACCAGGAACATACTTTCCCTTCTGGCCAGAAAGCAACAGCTGTAGCAGCAGCCTCCCGGGCACCAAAAACTCATTAACTCTACAATAAATAAATGAGGACACTGATTATAAAATCCCTTGTAGTTCTAAAAGCTTGTGGCAAGGTGACTTTCTACATCCCTGAAGACACCTCTCTGGAGGGGCCAATCCAGGTATTCTAAAGCAGGACCCCTATAAGCATTGGTAGGAACTGACAGACCCCTCCTGCTCAGAGGGGACTGTGGAATCAAGGCGGTCTTGACATTTATCCCTACGTAGTCTCACTGCTTGATTTCTTTTACTACACCATGGTTTATTTTTAGGCACTGGGTACATGAGCAATTATTCATGGTTGGGACATAGTCTACCTCGATCCTTTGGTGAAGACTATCCATGTGTATAGGTCATTTAAAGCAAGCAAACCAGGTACGTGGAAGCAGAAAAAATAGAAAAGGAACAGAAATAGCAACTTCCTTAAGCGGTTTCTGATATGTGCAGCTTTATTTCTAATTATGACTATAATCTACCCCGTTTTCTGTTCTGTAGGGTTTGGATTTATTGCTGTAGTATTAGACAAAATGCTTCTTCCATATTAATGCTGAAACTGCTGTTCCTATCAAGGAGTATAACGTATTATATCTGAAGATACTGGTAACCACTGAATTACATCTAAATGCTTGTAGGTTTTTAACCATAAAACGTCAATGACCTTATTTTTGTTAAATGCAGTGAAGGCCCTGTTATAGAAATCAAATTCATATCATAACAAAAAACTTAATCACAAAGCGAATTCAAAACCCTAACAATGTTTAGTTTAACACATAACTTAAAAATAAAAATATAAAAGCTCCACTGGGAGAATCTAGAACTATCCTTCGGTCATAAACAACTAGTAAACTGGACAAAATATAGGAAACAAGAATTTTCAGAAGTGGTACCACGAGCAGTGCAGGACTGTTCTTCCTGAAAAACGGAAAACAGGCCAAGTGGGCCCCACCACTGACTGACAAGGCTTTCTGCCTGGAGGAACTTTCTGGACTTTAGTGCAAGATTGTGGAATGGAAACAGAGCCCTGGAATCTTGCTGAGTTGAGGAGACAAAGATGCAAGGTTAGGGAGTCCAAGGCAGCTCTGAGGGGGAATAGGAGGGAGTCATGCAGAGAAAGAGCTCCAGAAACCTGCGTGGGAGTCCTTGGGAGTCTTTAGCTGAATGCCAGTCTGCGTGTGTATGAGGTGGAAACTCATAAGGCCAGGCAAAAACAACTTCCGCAGAGAGAACAATCACCAGAGAACTGTACACTGACAATTCCCAGAGTTCACACAGGCTTGGCAATAGTTCCATTTCTCATGAGGCAAAGTAGAAGGACCTCACTGAATACACGAGGCATTTAGTAGATATTCCAGGAGGGCCAGGCCTCCTGGAATAGGAGTAAAGGCTGCCTTGGAGTAAAGGCTAGGTTAGCCCCATCCCAAAAGAGTTTAAACATAAAGCACAAAGGGGCCGGGCGTGGTGGCTCACGCCTGTAATCCCAGCACATTGGGAGGCGAAGGCCTCCAAAAGGATCACCTGAGGTCAGGAGTTTGAGACCAGCCTGACCAACATGGTGAAACCCCTGTCTCTACTAAAAATACAAAAATTAGCCGGGCGTGGTGATATGCCCATAATCCCAGCTACTCAGGAGGCTGAGGCAGGAGAATTGCTTGAACCCAGGAGGGGGAGGTTGCAGTGAGCCAAGATTGCACCACTGCACTCCAGTCTGGGTGACAGAGTGAGACTCTGTCTCAAAAATAATAATAATAATAATAATAATAATAAAGCACAAAGGGATTAAGCCAATCTGCAAGTAACTTAGCTGCCTGCCATTAAACAGCCTAACACTCTTTAAAAGAATGTGAAAAAAATCCAACCTTTAGCAATGTAAAATTTGTAATGTCTGGTATTTGGTCAAAAATTACCAGGCATGCAAAGAAGGAAAATATAACCCATAACCAGGAAAAACAAGTAATTCATAGAAAGAAACTCAGAAATGGCAGAAAATGGCATTAGCAGTCAAGGACTTTAAAATGACTAATACAAATATTATCATTATGATCATGGTGTAAGAAAAATGTGAACATGTTAGTGTAAGAAACAAAATATAAAAAAGACACGAATGGAAATTCTAGAGATGAAAAATACTGTATTTTAACAGAAAAAATATACTTGTTGGGATAAAAAGCATACAATACAGAAAAAAAGTTTATTAAACTTGACCATACCAATAAAACTGTGCAAAATGAAGAACAGAGAGAAAATATTTTTTTAAATGGAACAGAATGATAGTGGCCTGTGGGTCAATATACTTGATCTATATACATGTGATTAGGGTCCCAGAAAAGGAGGGATAGATATAGAAAAAAAATTGAAAAAAAAAAAGATTAAAATTTCTCCAAATTTAGTGAAAAGTATAAACCACAGATACAAGAAGCTCAAAGAATCACAAGAAACATAAAGAAAACTACACCAACACCATTATAATCAAATTGCTCAAAACCAGTAGTAAAGAGAGTACCTTACAAGTAGCTGGAGAAAAAAATACACACTATGTAGAGAAATAAGAATTAGAATGACTGCAGACTTCTTGTTAGTAACAAAATTACAAGAGAATAGAACATCTTCAAAGTTCAAAAAGAAAAAAACTATCATTCTAGAATTCTAAATCTAGAGAAAATACCTTTCAAAATGAGGGCATGGCCAGGTGTGGTGGCTCATGCCTGTAATCCCAGTACTTTGGGAGGCCACGGCAAGCAGATTGTTTGAGCCAGGAGTTCAAGACCAGCCTGGACAACATGGCAAAACCCCATCTCTACAAAAAAATACAAAAGCTAGCAGGGGCATGGTGCTGCATACCATAGTCCCAACTACTCAGGAGGCTGAGGTGGAAGGATCGTTTGAGTCCAGGAGGCAGAGGTTGCAGTGAGCCAAGATTGTGCCACTGCACCTCAGACTGGGTGACAGAGCCAGATCCAGTCTAAAAAATAATAAAAATAATAATAATAACAAATAAGGGCAAAATAAAGATTTTTTTTAGACAAAAAAATAAAAATAAAAAACCAGAAAGGTCTTCACCAATCAAAGTTTTTCCCCACTTTCCACTTGTGTTTTGTTTTTGATAGGTTTTGGGGAATAGGTGATGTTTGGTTACATGGATAAGTTCTTTAGTGGTGATTTCTGAAACTTTGTTGTACCCCTCACCCAAGCAGTGTACACTGTACCCAGTGTGTAGTATTTTATCCCTCGCCCCTCCCCGTCCTTACATCCTCAAAGTCCATTGTATCATTCTTATGCCTTTGTGTTCTCACAGCTTAGCTCCCACTCACAAGTGAGAACATACAATGTTTGGTTTTCCATTCCTGATTACTTCACTTAACATATGGTCTCCAATTCCATCCAGGTTGTGGCAAATGCCATTATTTCATTCCTTTTTATGGCTGTATAGTATTTCACAGTGTATATATAGCACATTTTCCTTATCCACTGGTTGATTGATAGGCATTTGAGCTGGTTCCATATTTTTGCAATTGAAAATTGTGTTGCTATAAACATGTGTGTGCAAGTGTCTTTTTCATATAATGACTTCTTTTGCTCTGGGTAGATACCCAGTAGTGAGACTGTTGATCAAATAGTAGATCTACTTTTAGTCCTGTAAGGAATCTCCACGCTGTTTTCCATAGTGGTTGTACTAGTTTACATTCTCACCAGCAATGTAAAAGTGTTCCCTTTTCACCTCATCCACTCCAACATCTATTATTTTTTAATTAGGGCCATTCTTGCAAGAGTAAGGTGGTATCTCATTGTGGTTTTGATTGACATTTCCCTGATAATCAGTGATGTTGAGCATTTTTTCATGTGTTTGTCGGCCATCTTTATATATATATTTATTTTATTTATTTATTTATTTTTGGAAACAGAGTCTCGCTCTGACGACCAGGCTGGAGTGCAGTGGCCGGCTCACTACAAGCTCTGCCTCCCAGGTTCACACCATTCTCTTGCCTCAGCTTCCCGAGTAGCTGGGACTACAGGCACCTGCCACCACACCTGGCTAATTTTTTTTGGATTTTTAGTAGAGACGGGGTTTCACCGTGTTAGCCAGGATGGTCTCGATCTCCTGACCTTGTGATCTGCCTGCCTCAGGCTCCCAAAGTGCTGGGATTACAGGCGTGAGCCACTGCACCTGGCCTGTATATCTTCTTTTGAGCACTGTCTATTCCTTTCTTTATGAGGAAGGATGAGATTGTTGATGAGATTGTTTTTTTGATGAGATTGTTTTTGATGAGATTGTTTCTTTTTTTCTTGCTGATTTGTTTGAGTTCCTTGCAGATTCTGGATATTAGTCCTTTGTCAGATGCATAGTTTGTGAAGATTTTCTCACACTTTGTGGATTGTCTGTTTACTCTTCCGATTATTTATTTTGCTGTGCAGAAGATTTTTAGTTTAATTAAGTCCCAAGTATTTATCTTTGTTTTGGTTGCATTTGCTTTTGGGTTCTTGGCCCAAGGCCTTTGCTAAAGCCAGTATCTAGAAGGGTTTTTTAATGTTATCTTCTAGAATTTTTATGGTTTCAGGTCTTAGATTTAAGTCTTCGATCCATCTTGAGTTGATCTTCAGACAAAGTAAGAGATGAGAATCCAGTTTCATTCTCCTACATGTGACTTGCCAATTATCCCAGCACCATTTGCTGAATAGGGTGCCCTTTCCCCACTTTATGTTTTTGCTTGCTTTGTCAAAGATCAGCTGGCTATAAGTATTTGGCTTTATTTCTGGGTTCTCTCTTCTGTTCCATTGGTCTATGTGCCTATTTTTATGACATTCCCATGCTGTTTTGGTGACTATTGCCTTGTAGTATAGTTTGAAGTCAGGTAATGTGATGCCCACAGATTTATTCTTTTTGCTTAGTCTTCAGTTGGCTATGTGGGCTCTTTTTTGGTTCCATATGTGTGGGAGTTCAGTCAGGCTGGTCGGAGAAAATTTTAAAGATAATTATAAGTAATAGATACAAACCTTCTTGAGAGGCCGGGAGGGTTGCATAAGCTTCAGTAACAGATCTGGTTGAAGGCAGCCTAATCCTTACCTTAAGTAAATAGCTTAAAGTAGATACAAAAGAACGTAAAGGAGTTTATCTAAATAACTTGTTTACTCATGTGATCATAAAACTAACCTTTGATTGATCATTCGCAGGCAGGATGGCTCTCTTGGGGGGAGGGCAACCAGGTTAATTACCCTCTAGTGGTGTTGACTCAAAACCTTTGTCATTTAATGTGTGCTGAATAAATGCTGGCAGGGCCAGCTAGTAAGGGCAGCAGCTACTAGGACTCTTTTGGTCAGCGGTCTAGTCCCCTAGCCCACTCTTTCACTGAATATCGTTGTCTGAGTATGTTATTCATCTGTTGTGCAGCTAGGGTCCAAGGGACGGACCCTGGAACATATGAATTTTAGAATTCTTTTTTTCTACTTCTGTGAAGGATGATGATGGTATTTTGATGGGAACTGCATTGATTTTGTAGATTGCTTTGGGCAGTATGGTCATTTTCACATTTTCTACCCATCTATGAGCATAGGGTGTGTTTCCACTTGTTTGTGCCATCTGTGATTTCTTTCAGCAGTGTTTTGTAGTTTTCCTTGTAGAGGTCTTTCACCTCCTTGGTTAGGTATATTCCAAAGTATTTTATTTTATCTTGCAGCTATTGTAAAAGGGATTGAGTTCTTGATTTGATTCTCAGTTTGGTTGCTGTTGGTGTATAGCAAGGCCACTGATTTGTGTGCATTGATTTTGTATCCTGAAACTTTACTGAATTCATTTATCAGTTCTAGGAGCTTTTTGGATAAGTCTTCAGGGTTTTCTAGTTGTATGACCATATCCTCGGTGAACAGTGACAGTTTGATTTCCTCTTTACTTATTTGGATGACCTTTTATTTCTTTCTCTTGTCTAATTATTCTGGCTAGGACTCCCAGTACTCTGTTCAAGAGAAGTGGTAAAAGTGGGCATCCTTGTCTTGCTCTAGGTCTCAAGGGGAATGCTTTCAACTTTTCCCCATTCAGTATAATGCTCACTGTGTTTGTCATAAATGGCTTTTATTACCTTAAGGTATGTTCCTTCTATGCTGATTTTGCTGAGGGCTTTAATAAAGGGATGCTGAATTTTGCCAAATGCTTTTTCTGCCACTATTGAGGCAATCATTTGATTTTTGTTTTTAATTCTGTTTCTGTGTTGTATCACATTTATTGACTTGCATATGTTAAACCATCCCTGCATCCCTGGTATGAAACCCCCATTTGATCATGGTGCATTATCTTTTTGATATGCTGTTGGATTCAGTTAGCTAGTATTTTGTTGAGGATTTATGCATCCGTATTAATCAGCAATATTGGTCTGTAGTTTTCTTTTTTGTTGTTGTTGCTGTTATGTCCTTTCCTGGTTTTGGTATTAGGGTGGTACTGGCTTATAGAATGATTTAGGGAGGATCCTTTTTCTCTAAATTTTGGAATAGTGTCAACAGAATTGGTACCAATTCTTCTTTGAATGACTGGTAAAATTCAGCTATGAATCCATCTGGTCCTGGACTTTTGTTTTTGTTGCCAATTATTTTATTTCCATATCAGTCTTATTGCTCGTTATTGGTCTGTTCAGAGTTTCTATTTCTTCCTAGTTTAATCTAGGAGGGCGGTGTATTTCCAGGAATTTATCCATCTCCTCTAGGTTTTCTAGTTTGTTTATGTAAGGTGTTCATAGTGGCCTTGAATAATCTCTTGTATTTCTGTGGCATTGGTTGTAATATCTCCTGTTTCATTTCTAATTGAGCTTATTTGAATCTTCTCTCTTCTTTTCTTAGTCTCACTAATGGTCTATCAATTTTGTTTATCTTTTCAAAGAACCAGCTTTTTGTTTCATTTGTCTTTTGTATTTTTTTCTTTCAATTTCATTTAGTTATGCTCTGATCTTAGTTATTTTTTCTTCTTCTGCTGGGTTTGGGTTTGGGTTGTTCTTGCTTCTCCAGTTCCATGAGGAATTTAGATCATTCCTTAGATTGTTTATTTTGCTCTTTCAGACGTTTCTGATGTAGGCATTTAATGCTATGAACTTTCCCCTTAGCACCACTTTTGCTGTATCCCAGAGAACTTTCCTCTTAGCACCACTTCTG
The DNA here is from genome assembly GCF_024542745.1 of Macaca thibetana thibetana. Lineage (NCBI taxonomy): Eukaryota > Metazoa > Chordata > Mammalia > Primates > Cercopithecidae > Macaca > Macaca thibetana. The sequence continues at coordinate 115,280,823 of NC_065581.1, read as the reverse complement.
CTGTATTGATAGGTTGTGTCATTATTGTCATCCCATTCAAGTAATTATTTAATTTCCATCTTGATTTCATTGTTGACCCTACAATTATTCAGAAGCAGGTTATTTAATTTGCTTGGATTTGCATGGTTTTGAGGGTTCCTTTTTGAGTTGATTTCCAATTTTATTCCACTGTCGTCTGAGACAATCTTTGATACAATTTCAATTTTCTTAAATTTATTGAGGCTTGTTTTGTGGCCTGTTATATGGTCTACCTTACAGAATGTACCATGTGCTGATGAATAGAATGTATATTCTGCAGTTGTTAGGTAGAATGTTCTATAAATATCTGTTAAGTCAGTTTGTTCTAGGGTATAGTTTAAGACTATTGTTTCTTTGTTGACTTTCTATGTTGATGATGTGTCTAGTACTATCAGTGGAGTATTGGAGTCCCCCACTATTATTGTATTGCCATCTATCTCATTTCTTAGGTCTAGTAGTACTTGTTCAATAAATCTGGGAGCTCCAATGTTAGCTGCATATATATTTAGGATTGTAATATAATGTCCCTCTTTGTCTTTTTTAACTGCTGTTGCTTTAATGTCTGTTTTGTCTGATATAGTAATAGCTACTCCTGCTTGTTTTTGGTGTCCATTTATATGGAATATCTTTCCCCACCCCTTTACCTTAAGTTTATGTGAGTTCTTATGTTAGATGAGTCTCTTAAAGGCAGCAGACACTTGGTTGGTGAATTCTTATCCATTCTGCCATGCTGTATTTTTTTAAGTGGAGCATTTAGGCCATTTGCATTCAGCATTAGTATTGAGATGTGAGGTACTATTCTATTCATCATGCTAGTTGTTGCCTGAATAACTTGTGGATTTTTTTCTTCATTGTTATTGCTTTATAGGTCCTGTGAGATTTATGCTCTAAGAAGTTTCTATTTTGGTATATTTTGAGGTTTTGTTTCAAGATTTAGAGCTCCTGTTTTCAGTTCTGATAGTGCTGGTTCAGTAGTGGCAAATTCTCTCAGCATTTGTTTGTCTGAAATAAACTATTTCTTTCCTTTGTTTATGAAGCTTAGCTTTGCTGGATACAAAATTCTTGGCTGATAATTGTTTTGTTTAAGGAGGCTAAAGATAAGACCCCAATCCCCTCTAGCTTATAGGGTCTCTGCTGAGAAACCTGTTGTTAATCTGATACATTTTCCTTGATAGGTTACCTGATGCTTTTGCCTCACAGTTCTTAAGATTCTTTCCTTCTTCTTGACTTTAGGTAACTTGATGACTATATGCCTAGGCAAAGATGTTTTTGTGATGAGTATCCCAGGTGTTCTTTGAGCTTCTTGTATTTGGATGTCTAAATCCCTGGCAACGCCAGGGAAGTTTTCCTCGATTATTCCTTCAAATATGTTTTCCAAACTTTTAGATTTATCTTCTTCCTCAGGAACATCAATTATTCTTAGGTTTGGTTGTTTAACTGAATCCCAAACTTCTTAGTGGCTTTGTTCATTATTTTGATTCTGTTTTATTTGTCTTTGTCTGATTGGGTTACTTTGAAAGCCTTGTCTTTGAGCTCTGAAGTTCTTCTATTTGTTTGATTCTATTATTGAGGCTTTTCAGTGTATTTTACATTTCTCTTAGAGTATCCTTCATTTCCAGAAGTTGTGATTACTTTTTATTTATGCTATCTACTTCTCTGGAGATTTTTCTGTCCATATCCTGTAACATTTTTAAAATTTCTTTAAGTTGTTATTCATCTTTCTCTGATACTTCCTTGATTAGCTTAATAATTGACCTTCTGAATTCTTTTGCTGGCAATTTAGATATTTCTTATTGTTTTGGATTCATTGCTGGTGAGCTAGTGTGATCTTTTGGGGGCATAATAGAATCTTGTTTTGTCATATTACCAAAATTGTTTTTCTGGTTCCTTCTCATATGGGTAGACTATGTCAGAGAAAAGATCTGGAGCTCAAGGGGTGCTGTTCATTTTCTTTTGCCCCACAAGTGTTCCCTTGATGTGGCACTCTCCCCTTCCTCTAGGGATGGGGCTTCCTAAGAGCCACACTGCAGTGATTGTTATTTCTCTTCTGATACTAGCCACCCAGTGGAGCTACCAGGCTCTGGGCTGGTACTGAGGAGTGTCTGCAAAGAGTCCTGTGATGTGATCCATCTTCAGGTGGATACCAGCATCTGTTCCATTGGAGGTAGCAGAGGAGTGAGGTGGACTTTGTGTGGGACCTTGGTTGTAGTTTTGTTTAGTGTGCTGTTTTTCTCTAATACTGATTGTCGTGGCAGTAAAGTTGTCATGTAGACAGACTCAGGACCTCTGGTTATCCAGAATATTACAGGCAGTGGAGTTAGCTGTTTTCTCCTTTCTTGGGACAAGGCTGTTCTTTTATGAGTTGCTGCAATGGTTTGTGTTGATTGGCCTCCAGCCAGGAGGTGGCGCTTTCAAGAGAGCATCAGCTGTGGTAGTACAGGGAGGATACAAGCTTGCCGTAGGTTGGCCAGGTAATAGATGAAGCCACAGAGCTTCGAAGAGATAACGTCTTTTATCTTTGGCTACCAGGGCAGGTAGAGAAAGACCATCAGCTGGGGGCAGTGTTAGGCATGTCTGAGCTCAGACTCTTCTTGGGCAAGGCTTGCTGTGGCTGTTACAGGGGATGAGGGTGTTTTTCTACAGCTGACAGAGTTATGTCCCCTGGGGGATTATGGCTGCCTCTGCTGCATCATATAGGTTGCCAGGGAAGTGGTGGAAAGCTGGCAGTGACAGGCCTCACCCAGCTCCTATGCAGCCAAAAAGGCCAGTCTCAATCCCACTGTGCTCCCCCAACAGCACTGACTTTATATCCAGGCAGCCAGTGAGAAAACTGTTTTTTTAAAAGATCATTTTTCCTCAATTTTTATATTTAAGAAAATATATTTTTTATTTATAAAAAAAATTTTTTTAAGGAATAAAAAATTTGTAAAGTCTTCAAGGAAAAACCAATAACAATGTATTGGCAAGAATCATGATGCCAGAGTAGAGGGGCTAAATTAGCCCCAAGTAAAGGATATGGTGGGCCCACCATAACAAGCTTAAAATGAAGTCTTAAAAAGATAAAACTGATCCCAAGTAACTTAACTCCTAAAAAGGGAAAAGAGTCAGTATTCATTAAATAAATACAGCAAAATGAGCACTCAACAGCATAAAATTGGCAGTGCCCAAGATCCAATCAAAAATCACAAAGCATGTAAAGAAACAAGATTACCTATAACCAGGAGAAGAATCAATCAATTAGACTCAGAAATGCCAGATATAATAAAATTGGTAGAGAAGGACCTTAAAAGATTTAATATTAAAAGATTAAGATTTTAAAATCTTATTAACATGTTCAAAAGATATAAAAGAAAACATAAAGATAATGATAAAAGAAATGGGAGATATGAAAAAGACCCAAATGGAACTTGCAGAGGTTAAAAAAACCTCTGATATGAGACATATAAATGATAAGATTAACAGCAGATTAGACACTGCAGACAAGGGATTGACTGCAAAGGGTAATGAGAGCCTTTTGGAGGGCCATGGAAATGTGCTATGTCTTATCTTGATTGTGGCAGTGATTACATGATTGTATACATTTGTCAGGTTATCTGACTGTTCACTTAAAATAAATGAGTTATATTGGATGCAAAGTATACCTCAATAAAACTATTTTTTAAATACTACAGCAAATGAAAGACATCAGACATAAAAGAATACATACTATATGGATCCAAATATATGAAACTTCTTCACCTAATTTATAGTGACAAAAGGCAGACCAGTGGTTGCCTGGGTGCAGAGTGAGAGAACAGTAGGAGGTTGAACTGCAAAGGGATGATGGAAATGTTCTATACATTCATTGGCATGGTGATTACATGGGTGTATACATTTGTCAAACTCATCCAACTCTACACTTAAAATAGATGGGTTTTGTTTTACGTAATTACATCCCAATAAAGTTGAGAGATAAAGCAAAGAAATGGTTATATGTAAGTCTTCCTGTAAATGTGTGTTGGGAGGAGTTGGCATTTTTCTCAGCAGGTCTGGACTGGTCAAAGCATTTTAAAATTTCATCCAATGGTATTTGGACTGAAGACCCACTGTTCTATTCTTGGAAATTTCCCCTATACTGAGAATAATTATTTAATACTCTAAGGAATATTAATGTGAGTTCAAAATGAAGGTCACTGGTGTTCAAAAAACTTCATTAAAAGCAATAGTGAAATACAAGCCTCTAAAAGGTAAATTTAAATAGCAAGACTTTTAAAGGTAAAGGAAGGGGCAGCTACCTAGATATTTTTTGACCTGTTGGGCTTCTCAGTGTTGTTAGTGTCCTTGCTGGTAGTCTTTTAGGGATCTAAGAAAGCCAGTATCAGTGTAGTGGATGCTGTGGTACCCAGCCAAGCTCTTCCCTTCAAGACCAAGACACTCTGTTCCCCAGCAGCCTGGAGTATTCACTTCTAATGGCTGCTAAATTTACTCTCTGCTAAAGGGAACTGCCTGGCTCAAGTTTACATCCCCCCCTCCAGGGTAGCCCACATCCAGTGAGGGGTTAATGTGGGGATACAAAGGCCTTGCCTCCTTACTCCAATTCAGGACAACTCAGAAGGATCATCTCAGCTCTGGAGCTCCCTGTGGGAGCAGCTGAGGTCCCTGTTGCAACCTTGCTGCGGTTCATTTCTCCCTCTCCCAATCCTGCTTCCCTCCCTCACCCCTCATGGATGTTTTCTTTCCTTTTTTTTCTTTTTTTTCTTTTTTTTTTTCTGACAAGGTCTATCTTCTCCCAGGCTGGAGTGCAGTGGCACAATCTCAGCTTACTGCAACCTCCGCCTCCTAGGCTCAAGCAATCCTCCCACCTCAGCCTTCTGAGTAGCTGGGTCTACAGGCGCATGCCACCATGCCTGGCTAATTTTATGTTTTTTGTAGAGATGGGGTTTTCCCATGTTGCCCGGGCTAGTCTCACACTCCTGAGCTCAGGTGATCCGCCCACCTCAGCCTCCCAAAGTGCTGGGATTACAGGCATCAGCACAGCACCCAGCCACTCATGGATGTGTTCTTGAGGGAACAGTCCCATAAAACTTCTGCACATAGACCTCCAACTTCAAGTCTGTTTCCCAGGGAACTTGACCTAAGGCAATGAGTAAATAAGGGGGGAATTGCCTGTGTCTGGTGGGAGCACTCTATACCCAGGTAAAAAATAAATATCCAATGTCACTAGCTCTTTTATTTCCAAATGACCAGTGATAAAATGTAATGCGAAGGCCGGGTGCAGTGGCTGACACCTGTAATCCCAGCACATTGGGAGGCTGAGGCAGGGGAATCACAAGGTCAGGAGTTAGAGACCAGCATGGCCAACATAGCGAAATCCCATCTCTACTAAAAACACAAAAAATTAGCTGGGCATAGTGGCGGGCTTCTCTAATCCCAGCTACTCGGGAGGCTGAGGCAGGAGAATCGCTTGAACACGGGAGGCAGAAGTTGCAGTGAGCCGAGATCGTGCCATTGCACTCCAGCTTGGTCAACAGAGTCCATCTCAAAAAAAAAAATTCAATCCTGATAAAGAGAGTGATTTTCCCTAAATTAGTCTATAAGTTTGATGTAGTCTAAATTTGGAATTTGATAAAAATAATACAAAGTTCATGCAGAAGAATGAACATTAAAAAATAGGGAAATTAAAAAAAAAAAAACAGAATGTAAGATGGAGAGTGAGTGTGAGCCTTGTGCCACCAAATTTTGTAATATAAAGCTGTGGTCATTTCTTGCAGGACTCTTTCTTCTTCCTAGGCCCCCTACCCTGAGACTGAGACCCTCCAAAGTGTTCTCCACCTCCCCCATTTCCTGCTATGTAGTAAATACCTGTTCATTTTGTCTCTCTTATACTGCTGTAATCTCTTAATGGGACAATCTATGCTTTTCAAGGTATGTCTTCAGTACCCAGCCTGCACAAGCAATGCTTGTGCAAAGTGTTGAATGAAAGAATGAATCATCGAGTGAATAAACAACCAACGCAAAGCCAAGCACAAAAATGGCTACAGTGGAGCTTAGTTCATTCCTTCCTTTGAGAGATCCTGGAGCCACTGTCATTATAATCTAAGCTGATACCAATACCATCAAGTAGTAAATACTTATTTCCTGCAGATATGCCCCGTGTGCAAAATTACATTTAAAATAATACATGTGACCTGGTGCGGTGGTTCATGCCTGTAATCCCAGCACTTTGAGAGGCAAGGCAGGCTGATCACCTGAGGTCAGGAGTTGAAGACCAGGCTGGCCAACATGGTGAAACCCTGTCTCTACTAAAAATACAAAAAATTAGCCAGGCGTGGTGGCAGGCACCTGTAATCCCAGCTACTCAGAAGGCTGAGGCAGGAGAATCACTTGAACCCAGAAGGCAGAGGTTGCAGCAAGCTAAGATCACGCCACTGCACTCCAGCCTGGGTGACAAGATCAAAACTCCACCTCAAAAGAAATGATAAAAATTAACATTAAAATAAAATAATACATGCACTTGTAAACATGTCCACATATACATGATAACACTGCACATCAGATTACATTCTTAAGTCTGCCCAGCAATGAAGACCTTTAAAGACCAGTGTCTCAGCTGCCTTTACAAGGAAGATGTTTTCAGTGCTGTCGTTGAGAAATGAAAGCCTGTTTTTCTCTTGGGAAAGTCAAGGAAGGGCACTGCGTTTACACCAGGATGTGTTGACAATGTCTAACTACATCGAATCTTATCTACACCAGCAGTAAATCCCCTCACCCATTGAGCTGGTAAGAGGGCCCATTTCCTCCATCACTGCTGCCAGCCAAGGTTTCAGTCCTTCCGCTCCCCAAGAGATTTCATTTCAGAACTGAGATGATAAAGTACTCAAATGGTGCAATCCAAGTCCCAAGGAATTTTAACAACAATAACCCCTTTGCAAAGCAGGGGAGAGAATGTACTGTCCTACTATAAACTTCCTGGCGATCCTCATAGTCATTTGACCAGCTGTTCCCATACCCAATATCAGAAGGCAGGATTCACCTATTTCATGAAAACTTAAAGCTGGACTTAAAGCTACAAAACCCCCAAGCACATTTCATTTTGAATTGTTAATACAGTCCCAGTCTACCACCTGATTACCCAGTAGATTTTCAGTTTCAGCTTTTATCAGTGTAAAGCTCAGAGCTACAGAGCGCCAACTGGGCAAATGATTTAAGGAAAGCAGAATGAAGGCACAGGCTTGGATACTACTAAAAGACACAGTGGAAGTTTTTTTTTTGTTTTTGTTTTTGTTTTTTGAGGAAGATATGTAAATCTGATGAACAAAAATTGTAGTTGAGTGCACCCCTGGAAGTATAATGAAAACTCCCCCTCAGTTAGAAGCACCTATACACATTTTGGGTCTCTTAATACGTAGCTTTCAAATCCTTGCAACTTCAGGGCCCATGTACTCCAACTCTAGATGTGCCATCAATTTGATCTGAATGCTGTAATGAGAATTCAGTCTGTGGTCTTAGAACTTAGAGCTGGACTCTTTAAAGTCTGGACCTTTTAAGGAAAACAACCTTGTTGTTGTTTATGTGTTTTCTTTGTTGCTTTGGCCTCAAGCTCCTCATAAAAGGGCTTGAAGAAAATTCATAAAACATGCACAAATAATATGCATAATGTGCAGAAACGGCCTTGAAAACATGCATATTGAAGAATGCCCATAAAATTTAAAGAAGCTAGCACCTTCTTAAATCTTCATAACAATGCTACAAGGTAGGTATTGTTAGCACCATAACAATCCCCAAGATTCAAAAAGAAAACACTTGAGGAAAAGGACTGGCTGAGTTACCCCAAAGAAGGGAAAGGTAAACTGCTCTGATTTTCCTGGGGATGAAGACAAAACATCTTTTAGAAATCTCTTTGAGTCTGGTCTGCCTAGAAATAGCTGTTTCTGGGAAAAGCAATCAGGCTGAATCAAGAGTAACATACTAATTCCAAATCCTCACAATTACATGTTGAGAGCCTGCCTAGATATTCTGGGTGCCACCTTGCAATTGGCCAGTTGTGTTGCTGACAGCTCGGTGCATATCAGGAAAAAGACACACTCTCAGTTGGCGCCTCTTACAGTCACATTAATCCTACTGAAGTGTGGTTCTGGAATACAGCCAGTCTACCCCATTGAGGCAAGGCTTGATGGAGCACAAGCTAGCATGGCTGCACCTGACCAGCTCAGGGGAGGAAGGATGGAGGAAGCAGGACACTTTAAATGTCTGTATGATGGGTATTCATGCATCACTGTTAACTAAAAAGACACATGGAGCCAATAGCCCATGGCATAACTGTGGAAACAAAGACAGACACCTGGCTCAGAAGAGCTGACAGGGATCCCAAACTGGCTCATTTTAAGTGTAAGTCATGTGGGCTTCAAGACAAAGATGCTAATTCATGAACACAGAACAACCTTGGCTCACATAGAGTCATCAACCAAAAGACAGTTTTTATGTTTCCAGAGTGGTGATAGCAGCAATATTCATAACTCACTTATGCCTCCCAACCTCAAATAAGATATAAGAAAAGTTCCAACATAGTCGCTACCTGGGAGGAAGGATGTCCAGCTAGCAAGGCAAAAGTAACCCTAACCAAACTAGGAGAAGATGTACCACAGCAGATTATGTCTAAATTGTAGGGCCCAAATAGTAATGGCCATAACCATTCTGAGGATGCAGAGATCCTTAAGGGTGAACTGGACCCTCCAGGGTAAGCAATTTAAATTGGTACACAGGCAAGCATCCCATGAGGAGGGAACAACATAAGCCGAGGCACGTAAAAAGAAAAGAGACTACTGGACACTGAAAATATTGAGAAAGCCAAACCATACAGTGAAGACCAGGGCCCCCAAACAAGAGATTTACACTTGATAATCAGACCAGAAATTTTCAAACAACTCAAACGTTTCTCCAAGTAGACATTGCAAAGAGTAATGAAAACATCGTCCTCCCCTCTGGCAGCCCCTACTCAAATATGTTTTTAACCAGGATATTCACGTTTGGTCTGTTTTATGTATTCAGATTCCATGTGAGATTTTGTTTTAGAATAAGTTGCTTTAAAATATTTTAAAACATTACAGAGATCCTAACAAGGAGAACAAGCAGGATAAGCTACAAAATCATAGTTTTTAAAAAGCCAAACATTTGCAGATCAATAAAAGTTGACTTAATTCATGTCCAGCAAGCCAGCACAATAAGAAATGTTAAAAATAAGTTTTTCAGGTCCAATGGAATTGATACCAGATAGAAGCATAGATCTGCTAGAAACAGTAAAGGGCACCAGAAAGACATTTTTAAAAATCAAATACCTAGGAATAAATCTAAAACAATAGCTAGAAGTCCTCTACACTGAAAACTAAAAGAATATTTGCTAAGAAAAATTAAACAAGCTGTACATAAATGAAGACTTATACAATGTTCATGGATTAGTAGACTAAATATAGTTAGGAAGTCCATGTAGAGTCTCTCTTTTTTGGTCAAGATAGAGAAACATAATTTTCCTTCCCACCTGAAACAACTAAAAAACTAGACAAAATACATAAAACAACAATTTTCGAGACAATAGATATCAGGCAATGAAGAAAAATAATTCCTAAGAAAAAAGGAAAAAAATTAATGAGTAAAGTGAGTCCTATGATTGCTCTAGCATATAACCTTGTATTTTCAGGCCATGAGAGAGGGAGTGGTAATCTAGGTAGAGCCCAGCAGATTTCCTTAAATTAAGGAGATGAAGTTGATATTCAAGGGAGATCAAGGCAGCTAGGGTTCACAGGGCAGAATACGCGAGAGGAGAGAGCTGCACAGAAAGAAAACTCCAAAAATCTGAGATGATCCCCTTTGAGTATATATACCAAATTTTTTTTTTGGTCTACTATGTGTCTTTTCAATGACAAAAGACAATTTTTTAACAATGCATATAATCAAATATGTCTCTACTTTCCTTTATGACTTCTGGGTTTGCTGTCTTGCTTAGGAAAGTCTACTTCATTTCAAGACATTTTATTTTATGAACTTGGCTCAGCATTTTAAGGGCATATTCTTTTGGGGGGCCTACAGCACTAGACATAATAACCTTAAAGAGACGAAGAGCAGGAAAGGAATATTTTCAGAAAACCATGCCTGCAGGTGGGGAACAGTTTAGGTATATAGTGGTTAAGAGCTCTAGAGTCAGATGGTCCTGGAGAGGAGTTCCACTTCCTGAGTGAGAATCCTGGGTGAATAACTCTGGGGCCCTTAGGCAAGTTACTTAACTTCCTCTGTCAAAAGGGAGATATTAGTATCTATTTCATATTCTTATTGTGACTAACAACAATGCATGTAAAGCATTTAGCATAGGGCTTAGTAGCAGTGAGTGTTCAGTAAGTAATGACTTTTATTACTACTATTATTAGCATAGAAAAACTAGGAGAGGCCAGACACAGTGGCTTATGCCTGTAATTCCAGCACTTTGGGAGGTCAAAGCAGGGCAGATCACCTTAGGCCAGGAGTTTGAGACCAGCCTGGCCAACATGGTGAAACGCTATCTCTACTAGCAATATAAAAACTCAGCCGGGCATGGTGGTGCGCACCTGTAATCCAAGCTACTTGAGAGGCTGAGGCAGGAGAATCACTTCGACCTGGGAGAGAGAGATTGCAGTGAGCAGAGATCACGCCATTGCACTTCAGCCTGGGCAACAAGAGTGAAACTCCATCTCAAAAAAAAAAGAAAAGAAAAACTAGGAGAGAATTTTAGAAAGATAGTCTGGGGTTAGAGAGTTTGGACTTTGATCTGTCAAGGATGGAAAACAATGGAAGTTTTAGTAGCCAAGGAGTAATATGAGATAGGTAGTATTTAATAAAACTTAATCTCCCTTTAAGGATCTACAGTATCATTAAAAGGCCATATTTATATTGACTTATGTGTCTTTTTATCTCAAAATCCTATCTCAGAAAAAAAGATGGCACCTCTTAAATACCATCACACTTTAAAACTTCTTGTGATTTGATCAGATTATTATTATTTGATCAATCTACATCTTAGGTGAAGATTCTTGTCCCATAATCAAAAACATATTACATCTTAAAACTCTATAACTTGATTTTTCTATGTTCTTATTTGTAGGGCAGTAGGAATTATTAATCAGCTAAGAACAACTGAGTGGTCCTCTCATTGGCTTTCACTACACACCTACAGGCAGATAGAATGTCACCTTCCAGCAGAATGTGTCTGCCCTCTGCATCGGTTATGGACTGAATATTGTGTCCCCCCAAAATTCATTTGTTGAAGCCCTAACTCCCAGTATGACTATATTTGGAAATTGAGCCTTTAAGAAAATATTTAAGCTTAAATGAGGTCATAAGGGTGAGGCCCTGATTCAATAGGATTACTGTCCTTATAAAAAGAGATACCACAAACCTCTCTCTCTCTTTTTCCCTTTCTCCCTGTCTCTCGGAGCATGCATGGAGGAAATGCCATGTCAGCACACAGCTATGTGGTGGCCACCTACAAGCCAAGAGAAGAGGCCTCAGAATGAAACCAAATTTGCCAGCACCTTAATCTTGGACTTCCAGCCTCCAGAACTGTGAGAAAATAAATGGCTATTGTTTCAGCTGCCCAGTCTGTGGTATTTTGTGAAGGTAGCCTCAGCAGACTGAGGCAACATCTGATCAAGTACTGACATCCAGAGTCAAACTCTCATTTTACCTTAGATACTAGAATAGTTTAATCCAAATTACAGTTATTTTAAAAGATAAGATTTCTGTTTCTCCATTCTTTCCAAACCAAGATTCTGACTGACTGAC